>NC_141763.1:51059257-51376075 GCF_982258835.1 Parasteatoda tepidariorum | reverse complement strand
TATAATTAAACTGTTTACAATTAAATTAAGCTGTTATTAAAATCGATTTAAGTTATTGCATAGATAATGTGTTATAAAAATGAGTTATAACAAAATAGATATTAGTTATATAGGTAAGATGAAGTAAAATAAGTTAAACTTGGTTATAGTATAGAAACTTAAGAGAGAATTTTTTCCATTGAAATAATATTTTTGCTGCAGAAAGTGTTCTAAAATGCAAATAATTTTCTGGTGCTTATTATTTATTATTAATCAAAATATTGGAATATTAAAATTTTGCTATGTTTTTCCATTTTTAGAACTAATTGATTAGAGAAAGAAATATACATATCTTATAATTTTTATATCTTTTTTAATTAATTTAAATATGAGTAAGAATTTAAAGTTTGAAGGAGTATTTAAAATCTTAAAATTTTTTTTAAAATATCTAAACCTTCGAAAGTAGTCAAAAAATATCACAAAATAGGTTAAAAAAAGTAAGTTTATAATTTTAAATCTAGTTGAAAAACAGAGTGATGGAAAAAACATAGTTCAATTTTGTTCATTTGATGCTAATTACTATATTTTTGTTTTGTTTTATAACTATGCAAGTTTTAATGCAAAAGCTGGTATTTATTTTGAAAAAAACAAAGCAAAGAATACTTTTAAAATGTTATTTATATACAGGAAAAAAATTTGCCCAAATGAAAAAGTTCCACCTGATAGCTTTCTGACAAAATGAAAAAAATTTATAGGACGGAGATTTTTATGCAACTTTAAGAATCATCTTTGATTTAAATAAGTGATTGAAAGTAAAAAAGAACTATAATTTTTTTTTTATCTTGCGTTAAAATTTATTAACTATAATTTTACAAAATCTAAAACCTTTGGAGCAGAATTTTTATTAAACATTTTCCTTATTTTGTATTAATTTAGGTCAAAATAAGTGAAAAATACTATATTTAGCACTTTAATAATCAATGTTTTTGAAATACAGGATGAAACACTGGGATCTTTTTCCGCGATAAAGGTAAAATCTTCCAAACATGACTCTCTTTCAAACAATAATTTTGAAAATTTGTAACTCTTTGCAGTTATTTAGTTGTAAGAGAAGCAGTTAATCATCATTAAAATTTCTTTAATTTGCAAAATAAGTTATTAATAAATTTTTTTAATGGAATAAGGAAAAAAATTCAAACTACTCTTTTTGGGTTTTATATTTCAGTACAAATGTAATACGAAAATCTAACAGATTTTTTTTACCAGCTATTAGATTGTTTTTTACAACTAAAAAATTCCAAAAACATATTTTCGCCTGTATTATATATATATATATATATATATATATATATATATATATATATATATATATATATATATATATATATATATATATATATATATATATATATATATATATATATATATATATATATATATATATATATATATATATATATATATATATATATATATATATATATATATATATAGGTAAGGGACTCCGATATCCCATTTTCAACACATGGAGCTAATGCGACACTTTTGAATCAATACACAGAAGTCTAAAATGCTTAACATTTTAATGTACAATTTGTAGTTTTAAAAAAATAATCTAGAGATTTTATAGACTTTTTACATTACCAATTGTTATATATGAATGTTTTTAAAGAATTTAGCACTACATGCACTTTCATACATATATATTTTTTTATAAAAAATTACAAAATATGTGACTTTGTTTTTATATATATTTTAAGATTAACTCCACCGGTGGCTGGAGCTTTACTAGTCATGTTTCTGTTGCCTCTGTTAGGCTCGGGACCACTTTGGGAAGATGTTATTGGAAAGCAAGTTGGGAATTGTGAAAAATATTGGTGGCAAGCTCTTATTATACCAATAAATACTTGGACACATTTTGAGGATATGGTAAGTTTAACGAACTTATTTTGGGCGGGATAGTCTGGCTGACAGGGCGCTGGACTCACACTCGTGAGAACGGGAGTTCGAATACAGCAAGCCGTAGACTCCGCATGCAGTAAATAGTGACTGGTTCACGGTAAATCTGGCCGATCACAAAGTCCTCTATGTTCCCATAACAAATCAATACCTCTGGGGGTACTGAATTTTAGATTTATCTTTCCTTGGTTCAGGTCAGAATTGCTACCTGTGAACGAATAAATGTATGTATGACTGTGTCCGCCCAATAAACGGGTGTGGCAGAAATCAAATTCTTGGCCATAGATGGCGCCACTGGAAACAAGAACAATTGCTTCCCCCCTGCCTTAATAGCCAACGACAACAGCAAGGATGAATTTATTTTTAGTTGGATTGTAACATATAAAAACTAACACAAAGCTTAAGAAATTTTTTTAAAAAAATGCTCCATTGAATGTATTTTCAAAATGCTTTAATAGATCACGTATAATACAGGGTGTCTATAAAAGAACTCCGGGGTTTTAAAAATTCATATCTCACTAACTATAAAAGATAGCAAAATTTAGTCGATTTCTCTGAAAAGAGTAGCTCAAAAAGTTTTACTCATACCAATTGGGAATGTTTGTATCAACTGTTGGCGACGCTGCAGGACGTTGACCTTGAAATGACGTCGCGAAATTTGAAATGATGGGGACTCCGCAACAAAAGGCTGAATGTGTTATTTGGTTCATAGAAACGAAATCTTTAGTTACCGTACAAAGTGCAGAGAAAATTCGTGATGTTCAACATCTCAGGGAACGAATAGTCAATTGTATGGCAACCGTCACACCAGACATGCTCACCAGTACATGGGAAGAGGTAGAATACCGTTTAGACGTCTGCAGTGCCACTAACGGGGCTCATATAGAACTTTACTAAGTGTTAAAAAAAACTTGAAAATGTAAGCTTTTCAGTCATGTATAAAACATGTATGTATGTTTTTTATTTCATTAAAATATTTTGCCTCAAAACCCCGGAGTTCTTTTATAGACACCCTGTATATGAACAAAGTTGTATATTGATACATGCAAAAATAGTTATTTGAAAAACAGTTTTTAAATTATTAAAGGAAAAACAATTTTAGAACACGATTTGTTTTATTTCATAAAACATTTAATTGAATATTCATCACAATATAAAGTTCAGGGTTTTGTAGTATTTTATAAATTATTTTTCAAAGCAATAAACATGTGGAAAAATTAATCAATTTCAAAAAACGTATCGAAACGGATATAATTAATAAAAAGTGCACTAAAAACTATGCATGTTATAAATTTCTGTATGGAACACAAATAAAAACTTGAAAGCCTGTTTCTAGAGAATCATGTCAACTAACAAAGAATTCAGGGAGATAACCAGAACTGCCTATTTAAATTAATCTGGTTAGAAGTTATCTAACCATATCATGCATAACTTTGTTTCAATCCGCCAGACTTTACTCGACATTAGAATCAACAGCAGAGCCGCTATATCTAACGCAGTTTGCGAGTTATGGCTTACGGATAACAATCTGTGATTGGCTGAGAGCCAATATTTACCAAAAAATAAATAAAACAAAAATTTTCTTTGAGTTTTTTAACATTACGTCATCGACTAACTAAGGTGTGTTATATACCGGTGGAGAGTTAAAATTATAGGTTAGCTACTTTTTCCTTTCTTGATTTAAAAAATTAATTTTAACGATTCAAAGTATCAATTATACGCATTAATTGCCTTAAATAATCATCTGTATGTTGTAAAATAATTAAGTTTTTAAAAATTAAAATTAAAACTATATTAAGAACTTTTATCAATCAGTTATTTATGCTAGTAACAGCCAAATAAAGAGTTATTTTTTGATAAAACGTTAATTTTTTTGTAAGTTATTTTAGGGGGAAAAAATTTTACACGGCAACATACCGTACTTTTTTTTATTTTAGTTCCGTGCATTTATTTTTATAATTAAAAAAAAGTTATGTAGTTATGTTTCAAGAATCAAATGAATTTATCAATTATTGAAGCAACTTTGGTGCAGTTTAGCCTGTTTGTTTCTGGTTAAAAAAAAGGGAAGCTTGATATGGTTAAGATTATTTGATGCGAAGTAAGTAAGCACAGTTTCAGTTACAAAATGCAGCAACTCGTTTAGTTGGCCAATTCTTAAGTTACATGTCAAACTCTCCAACTACATTAAATACAGGAATTTATACTAAAAACTAGCATAAATGAATAACGTAGTTGATTCATATGAATTTTTTTTATTATTTGATGAAATATTTGGTTATTTAACTAAACACTAGCTTAATTAATTAAATATTTGATTAGAAATTGAAATTTTTGATTACATACAATTTATTCCTCCAAAAGTAATGACTAGTTCTAATATATGTGAATACATTGTAACACATTGTTTCCAAATTACTTATTTAGATTCTTTTTACATCGATACATATTTTCATTACACAAATAAAATTTATCACCAGTTATTCCATAGTATTTTATCGTATCATTGTAAAAAATGGTTTTTGAGGGATTGAACAAAATTGTGTCATGATATCTCCGACATAATTTGTGTCAATAAATGTGGCATAATATCTCCGAATTAAAAAAAAACCATTCGATTTTAAAATTTATTCTTAGTATATAACATAGTAATCATGTTTTACAATAAATATTACATTTACAATAATTTTCTATAATTGGAGAAAAACATTATTTAAAAAGAATTATAAACGAAAATATCACTGTCAAAAAAGTTTCGTAAAATTGAACAAAAATGTATCAAAATAGCACCAAAACAAGTAATAATCCAATATAAAACCTCGTGTATTCAAATTTGAAACAGCATATGATCATTTTTAAGCAAAACACATAGTCTCAAAAGCGATGTGGATGGGTGAAATGTGTGAGATATTCGTTGCCTACCTGCGAGTTCATAACCAATGACTTCTGGGATCGTAGCAAAATACTCTAGCCTGTCAGCCCAGGAAGAGTTCGGAAGCTTTATATAGTGATCACCCAGCAAATACGCATCATGACATATACTTCATTCTCCCCTGAAAGTTTTTATATTTATAGCGGAAGAAGCAAAAAATGAAATTAAAATTACCGATCTTGGGACCATTTTCTCCGAATTGCTATCTTTTCTATAATTTTAATTAGAAATTAGTATGTCATAACTTGTCATTGCGCAGGTCACTATATAAAGCTTTCTAATTACCCCTGTATTGGAGTATACAAATATGGTGGTTAAATCCTCCTACTAGGTCCACTAGGTCATCTCTCTCACAGATTTCTTCCTCCTCATCACTTTTGAGACTATGTATTTTACTCAAAAATTATTATATGGAGTTTCAATTTTCAATACATGGGGAATTCAAATTGTTTGCTTTGTTGCTAGTTTGATACAGTTTTGCTGCTCAATTTTAACTATTTTACAGTGATATTTTTGTTTATAATTCTTTTTAAATAGTGTTCTTCGACAATTATTGTTATAGAAAGTAATTGTACACATAATATTTTTTGTAAAATAAGGTATTTATGTTATAAAGAATACATTTTGAAATACGGTTACCTCGATGTTCAAAAAATAAATAAATGCAAATAAAAAATACATTTAAGGAGGTACTGATATATCGCTCAGCTCTAGGGGTAAAGTATTGTTTAAAAACAGGGACACGAAAGAGGAAAATTCTTTTCTGAGAATATTATCTTAGAATTTCTGAATTAGCTCTCTCTCTCTTAATTTTTTAAATCTCTCAACCTGCTGAGTTATAAATTTTCTTTTAACGGTTGCTAACAGCATGCTTTCAGTGGTTTCTGATGTGATATTGGATTACTGACAGTTATAAGAAATAGAGAAATACCATTGGGGAAGAAATCTAAATATTTAATCTTCTAAAATTAATATTTTTATTTTATTTTATAATCATATTTTAATCGCGGATGAATAAGCACTTGGGATGTTTAAAGAATAATATGAGGAAGAAAATGTTTTACTTTGTTATTATAACCTTCACTTGTTAACAAAGCATTAACTTTATCTTCAAGGTATCCTGAAGAGAAAATAAAGTTTCAAGGATTGAAACCACTCTAACTTAGTTGACGACTATTATGATACATTAAATGAATTTTATTTAAATCACGAGTAATATTTTTTACACCAATTTACATTTTATGTTATTTTTATCACATACAAAAATAAAATTCGTGAACTGATAAAAAGTAAAAGAATATTTTGTGGTTACAATTTTTTAAAGAGCTTCAATTAATAATGCATCAAAATTATACTATTTCAATAATTCTTTGATCATACATAAAATAATAGAAATAATAATAATAATAATAATAATAATAATAATAATAATAATATATATATATATTTAAAAAATTGCACAAAAGATACAGAATAGACATTAAAACTCGAAAGATTTTTCCTTAAATAATCGTAGAAATTATAGCTTGAATGTCACGATAGATTATATGTCACGTTTTTCCTTTGTTTGCTCTGATTTTTTTATATATTTGCTTTACAATTTTAATAACCTTTTGTTTTTGTTTTTAGTGCCTTTTACACACTTGGTACATTGCTGCTGATTTACATTTGTATTTTATTGCTCCGCTTATTCTGATTCCCTTATTTAGGTAAGACAATTTTGTAAGTAATGTTAGGGATCTGCATGGCATTTTTAATGAATATATAAAAATAAGAAAACATGTAAAACAATAAAAAAATTAATGGATAGTCATGAGTGTTCCAAAAAGTAACTAACGATTAGAGTAATCAATTAAAAAAAGGAAAGTAGATAACAATGCTTGGTCAGCTGCATTCTGCTTAGGAAACTAGAGATTTATTCTCACCATATTTCGAAATTAGCTCCCTCAACTGAGAGCGCTGCTGATTAGGAATCGTATTAAATAATCTTTTCAAACGACCACTATTTAAAACATCTGTACTGCCCAGTGGGAAGACAGTATTAATCATCGCTCTTGTATATATTTCAGATGAAATTTATTGATTAACAGCAGAAGACATTATTTATAATTTACCTAGTCATCAGCGCCATCTATATTACACTGTTAAAATTTCCTTTCTAAAATTATGGTAAAATAACTGGCAGCTATCTGTCCATCCGATTAACCGTAAAGTTTAAAGTAAAGAACATTTTGTTTCCATTATGGTTTTGAAACCATTTACAAAAAGTACGGTTATAAAACCACGGATACAAAGATATACAGTTTTTTAACCATTTACTTCTAGCATTTTTCAAAAATGTAAAAAAATAATTATTATTTAACTGGACATGGGAGCTCGGCTTTTCGTAAGGTAATGGGCATTGGAGAGTGCCGGACACTGGAAATTCTTCATGTGTTGAAGGGAATGGAGGAAATATTGTGGTGTCAATACTAGGACTCGAACTCCAGTTCTGCCTGTTATGAGATTGACGCATAAGCCCTCGCGGCTATGATATGTCCGTAGTTGCAAAGAACTAAGTAGCTTCATTTGGTGGTTCTAGTTGGTGCGATAAAATTCTGGTTGTTTAACCGTATTAGGTGAAAGCAGTTAATAAACAGTTTTTCTCCAACTTGACAGTGTGATTACCATTTTATTTATGGTTACTTGACTGTTTTGATTAAATACGGTAAAATAACCATTTAATAAATAGTTATTTAACCATTTTTTCAGAGAAATTTCTAACAATGTAATGAAATTTAACAATTTGTCAAACTTGGTGAGAATGAGTTGTCCGGTATTGAAAACAGTATGCATCTGACTGTCGTCACTTTTTTCTTTCCAACTGTTTTTCTTTCATTGATTTTTTTAAATTTAATGAAAATAAACAGGTTTTCTTTCATTAACTTTATTTCTCTTTCTTTAATTTTTTTTAAAAATTTCAGGCCATTTTTTGGGTCATCCAATATATTCCAAATATTTCTGTAATAAGTTTTAATCTTACAAATGACTGAAAAAATTAAATTTAAATTTTATAAATTAAAAAAAAATTATGAACCGCTAAAAAACAGGTTAAAAATTTTCGAAGCATAATTTGTTTTTATAAAGGTTACATTAACACAAGTTTTAAGTGTTTCAGACCGGGCTTACATAATTTAATTAAATTATGAATAATTTAAATTAATTTAAATAAAAAATGCATACTGCAACGGATTCACCGTAGTTTCAGAATTTTTTTTTTGGCAAAGGAATTGTTCTTATATTCAATATTTTGGAATTAAAAAAGTCGTGCCTATCACTAAGGACAAGTAATTTAAACAGATCATACAGAATGCTTAAGTTTATAACTTTCAATAATTTTTTTTTTAAAAACTATCTGCTTGTTTCAAAAATTTCTACCTTAGTTGACTTCAATTGAAAAAAAAATTGTGACTACGGAGAATCCGTAATAGTTGATGGAATTTCTGAAAATGTATAAAAATGATTGCTTCAATTGGGTGTTACTTTACATAGCTTTAATTGTAAACTATACCTATAATTTATCAAGGATAATATACGTAACTAGTTCCAAGTAAATATATTTTTATATTTTGAAAATTAAGAAAACTATCTTATTCCCAATGTTTTATCTATGAAAAAGCCAAATTCATTAAATTATGCAATTATATTTACTTCGAATTCCATCACGATAATATAAAAATTATTGTAATAAGCTTTATTGAATTCCATCACGATTATATAAAAATTATTGTAATTATTGTAATAAGCTATATTATAAGCTATAAGCTATATAAGCTATATTATGTTACGATCCATGTGAATAGTCGGTTATTGTTAATACTAACCGGTCAATATTAATAATAACCCAATAAGCCGGTTAAAGTGAATAATTTAAGCGAATTTATCACATGAACCGGTTATTATTAATAATAAACAATGATGTTTTGTCTATGTCATACTTTCGCTTTTTTATTTGGGATGTTTCCGTATCGTGATCTGCCACGACGACAACAATCGCCAAGGAGTCAAAATGATTTTATACTGAAATTTTCTTTAAAAAAAAAAAAAAAAAACCACGTCGATGTTTTCCCTGGCTTTCAAATTGGTCCCTTTCTGTCATGTTTTTTATAAGTTTCTCGCGGGCCGCTTCCCGAAAGTTACCAAGACTTAGCGATTATTCTGCCACAGAACACGATGAGGAAATCTCCCCTTTTTATCTCTCACTTTGACTTAAAGAAGCTTTTATTATTGATTTTGACCGGTTATTATTAATAATAACCGGATCTATCACTTCAGCAGTAATACATATACAAAGAGGCATACCAAATGTCCCAAATCATAAGCCGTTTAATCACATTGACCAAACTTTATTGGTTATTATTAATAATAACCGGATCTATCACTTCAGCAGTAATACATATACAAAGAGGCATACCAAATGTCCCAAATCATAAGCCGTTTAATCACATTGGCCAAACTTCATTGGTTATTATTAAGAATGACCGGCTGAAGGTGAATAACTTGCGTTATTCCTCACTTTGGTCAAAAGAAGCGGTTATCATTAATATTGACCTGTTAGTATTAATTGTAACCAGATTTATCACTTTAACCATAGCATTTATACTATCGATATTGTTGCATTTTTAGATGGCCAATGATTGGATTTTTAGTCATGATTTTCCTTACTGTCACATGTATGGGTGTCATGGCGGCTTTGACTATCATCAATGACTTTTACCCGACATTGCTGTATTTCACTCCAGATGAAAAGTCAGTACATAAACCAAATATTTATTAGTTTTACTATTATACGTATTATTCATTATGCTATTTGTAATTTGGTTTAATTTTGGTGTTTGTTGATTTATCTTAATTGTTATGTTAGTTTGAGAAAGTAAATGAGATAATTAGTTTAGCTATTTTTTACTATAATATTTGTTATTTTATTAGTATTTTTAAAATATTATGTAATGTATTCAATAATCTATGACTTTTGTTCTCCATAGCTGCATTTCAAACAACTGTATGGTAAACAGTCAATCCATAAATTACATTATTTTACTATTTTTTCAATTATAAAAAATATTCATTACGTAATTTTTAATGGTTTAATTGGCTAATTGTTCCATTTTAATTGTTATTCTTATTACGTACATTATTTAATATGCGCAACATTAATAATGCTGCACGAAAAAGAAATTCTGGTAAAATTACAGTACTGTATGTTAATGGCATACCTGAAAAAGAAACCCCATATTTCTGGTTAATAAAACCGATACTTATGGTATATAATCCATTCGATTTGTAATTTTTCCGTTAATATGATAACAATTTACCTGAAATTCTGATTTTAAAAATTATAGTTTTTATTATCATACATTTAGTAAGAATACAAAATTGAAAAATTAATTTAAACGAATAAATGGTTTTCATGCAATGCTCCAAAGTATCATGATAAAATTACCAAATTTTATCACATATTATAAAATTAAATTTTATTCTTAATTTTACCGAAATCATTATCAAAGATCTTCGGTAAAAATTACCGAGCTGTTTGGCTCCCATACAGGCAAAAGCATGGTAAATTTTAGCATATTTTGCGTAAATCCATTCACTTTTTTACCGGAACTACACACTTTTTTTCCCAGTGCAACATTTGCTCGACATGATTCGGGTGTTCTCTGCTTTGTTTTAATTTTACGTTACTTTAATATTTGGGAACAATTTATTTTGCAGTCCAGTTTAGTTATATTCACCTATTTTATCTATTGTATTTTTAAGGTTTACACATTATTCATAATTTACAGAATTTACCACACATTGCTGCATTTCACTCCAAATAAAAATACAGTGCCTAATCTTTACTCAACAATTTTTTTATTGTATGTCACATAAATAGTTTAATTTTTTTATTTGGTTTAATTACGATATTGTTGATTCTTCTGTTATGTGATAATATGTATTCTCAAATAATGATCAACTTAGCTCTTTTCAACTATTATATTAGATTTATGAATTAATTAAATTATAATTATCTTTAATGACTGATTAATTATAATTTTGTTTTAGATTTACGCATTTTATATGTGATTTGATGTACTTTAAACCATATCCTCACATGGGTGCTTACTGTATTGGTCTCGCTTTAGGATATTTTGTTTTGAACTATAGAAAAAAAGAAATGAAAATGGTATGTTTTTGATTTATTTTTTTAATTTTTAATTTTGAAATCTCAAGGCAATTTCAGCTTATCAGTTTGTAAATTTTTTACGATATAATTATTAAACCATATGCTTATTTCCTATTTTAAAATTTAAAACGTGCTTCATTTATATTTATCGTGATAATCTCCTGATTTCAAGGTTTGTTACCTTTAAAATTTGGGAATCATCTAAAAATAAGTTTTACTTCACAATTTACTTAAATGAAGTGTGCAGTGTGTAAAAAAAGGACAACCCTGAATAACTTTTGATCTAATGATCGGATTTCCACTTTCTGGGACCCAATCTTATGGGTTTGAGGGCTTCAATATGCTATTTAATAAGTGCAGACGATATTTTAAGTTGCGAAATCGACACAAAAACGTACTTTGAATCAACATATTCGGATTTCTGACCCACAAAATACAGAAGGTAGTGGCAATCTAGGATATATGCTACCAATAGTTTGGTCAAGAGAGCGCTCCAAAATTTGGAAATTACATGTATATATACTATTCAAAACATACATACTATTTCAAAATTTGATAAAAAAACAATGAAAACCCAACTAAAATAATAAAATTTTATATAAAATCACTGAATTAATCGTATATGTTTGTGAATATATTTAATAAACATTTTTTTGGTTGTTAATTTGTATAATTTTTCCATGTGCAAATCCATTTCGGGCAAATCCGTGTTAAAATTATCTGTTGAAATTTTTTTTTCTTTGATAATTTAAATAATTTTTCTATGTGCTAATCCATATTGTGCAAATCCGCGGCTAAAATTATTTGCAAAACAGGCAATTTATGTTTCTCTTTTCTTTTTTATATTTTTTCTTAAATAAACATCTATCTTTTAAAACTATTTATGATCAATTTTTAAAATTATCCAGTATAATATTACCTTGCGCACATCCATTTCGGGCCCATCCTTGGTAACTAACAAATCAAAGCTCAGAATAACAATTCACTTCAGCAGTGCAGTAAGAACGACACTTTAAAACCCTCTTGTTACACTCAATTTGCGCTTTTGTTTTCATATTTTGTAATCTGGCAATCTTTCTGCGGAAACATTTTTAAATCATTCTTGAAAAATTTTCTGTCCTTGTAAGTTGATCTGATTTTGCTACTCGCTTTATAGTCCCTTTTAAATGTTTTTTATTTATTTTCTGTTTTTACATGCTATTTTTACTTTTTGTGATCTATTTTATTTGTTGTTATTTTTATAAAAAAATTTTTTGAGTGCTCCTCACACTATTGTATTAATATATTTTGCTTTGGCTTTATTGATACAATATCAGAAAGCACTCTGTTTTGCGGATATAATCATGTGGGCTGAAGAAAAGATTATATCTTTTTTTCCCGGTTATTTTTCCGGTTTTTTAAATAAAATTTCATTCCATTTTTTTATTTTTTATTTTTTTTAATTTATTTTTTATATGCATATTATATAATCTGTTGTTTGTTAATTTTTGCTTATTATTCCCCCCCCCTTTTTTTTCATATGTCTATAATTTTTCTTTGTTTTATTCTTCATTTTGAACTTATATATATATATATATATATATATATATATATATATATATATATATATATATATATATATATATATATATATATATATATATATATATATATATATATATATATATATATATATATATATATATATATATTAATAGTCATATTTTTGATTTGTGCCAACTATTGCATGTATGTTTATGTGACTTAATGCGTTCTCTATTCTCATTAATTTATCTTTATGATAAGTGATGATAATGATGATGAAGTGAAATGATAAGTTTAACTTTATGATAAGAACTAGTCTTAATTGTTAAAATGTATGACAATGTTACTTTATTTGTGCTCTATTTTCATTATTTTGACTCTTTGATAAGTGATGATGAATGGAAATAATAAGTTTAACTTATTGAAAAGATCTGATCTTGATTGTTTAAATGCTGAATGCTATAAGCAAAATGTCAAGTTGAATGCTATTAGTAGAATTGAAATTATTTTCTATTACCGAAGTGAAATGTGCACATTAACTATATATATATTTTTAATTTTATTGATAAATTCTTTTTACTTATTAAAATCGATGTGATCAAAAGGTCTATCAAGTAATTGGATGGTGTGCTGCAATTTCTTGCAACTTGGCTGTGCTATATGGCGCATTTGAATGGAATCGAGGCAATGTTCCAAGCAAAACTGTAGACGTCGCTTACGCTATGCTACACAGAACAGGTTGGGCATTTGGCATCGCTTGGTTGGTTTACATCTGCATCACAGGTAGAGGAGGTAGGTAACAAATTGCTAGTAATGCTGTGCAATACACTGCATCATACATCAATACATGGAAACTTCGTTACAGAAACAAAAGTCACTTAATTCAATAAGTACGAAATAGTTATTTTTGTTTTTAGTATAATAAAAAAAAATATTTACTCCTCTATTTTTATTTTTCTCCATATTTCGAGTAAACCGATTCAGTGATGTATCATTTTCACTCTAAAAAATCCTAAATCAACATACGGTATACAGTACAGGAACTTTGGGTACATCATCCGAAAAATTCCTGCTACCATGAAAACCATTTTTACCGTAAAATATCTTCCCATGTAGTAAATGGTGACTGCTGCACTTTAAATCTGTCGGGTCACAATGTAATTTTTGTTTTTAGTATAATAAAAAAAATATTTACTCCCCTATTTTCATTTTTCTCCATATTTCGAGTAAACCGATTCAGTGATGCATCATTTTCACTCTAAAAATTCTAAATCCACATTCGATATACAGTACAGGCTCTTTGGGTACATCATCCGAAAAATTCCAGCTACCATAAAAACCATTTTTACCATGAAATATCTTCCCGTGTAGTAAATGGTGAAATGGCACTTTAAATCTGTCGTGTCACAATGTATTCCGTGTTCCCATGACAAATTAAACCTCTGGGGGTACTGGATTGGAGATTGATCGTTCTCTTATTTAGGTCAAAATTATGATCTGCGGATAAATGAATTGATGTATGAATGGGTCCACCGTATAAACTGTGGTGACGTATAAGTGTGGCAGAACTAGAATTCTCAGCAATAGATGGAGCCACTGGAAAACAAGAACAATAGCACCTCTTGCCTTAACGACCGACGACGACAACAACAACACCCGTAAAATATTGTACAGTGATTTTTTCAGGAATATTTATTTAATTTAGAGTGAGTCAGTGATTCTACGGTAAATTATTATAGTACAAAATACAGGTATATCAGATATTTTGTTCCGTAACATGTTCCAGAAAAATGTAGTAATACCGATATTAATGTATATAATACGGTCACCCCGAGTACTGGTATTTTCTGCAGTAATTTGATCTGGAATTACAGTATTTTAAAAAATGTACTAAAAGTTTTCCATCCTCCTGAGAAATGCCTTTGTTAAGTTGTGATTGTCGAAATTTACAAGAATCTCCCACTGTTCACTGTAAAAAAATTCCGAATCAAATTCAGGTAAAAAGTATGGGCCCTCTGAGTGCAGTATCCGTAAAAACCATCCAGTAATTTTCACCTTAAAGTTTTAATAAATAACAGTAATAATAATTAAATATTTAAAAAAAACAGTAATATTTACTTAATTACAATGATTCAGTGATTTCGCAGTAAATATTACTAAAAAAAATTAAAAATAAAAAATAATATTTTTAAAAACCACGTTTTTGTAGTGGAGAATAATAATTAAAAAAAAATTTGAAAAACGAAAAACGTGGGGTGCATGAAATACATAACAGTAATGTTATATTAGTGTGTGTATGTGTGCTTTTGAGAATATGTGTAATTGTAATTGCATCTGAATGTGGAATATGTTTGTGTATATGCGCATGTATGTGGATGTATATGTGGCTGTGCATGTGTATGAGTAAGAAAATGTGTATATGTATGCGTATATGTACTGTTATGTATTTCATTCGCCCCACGTTTTTCGTTTTTCAATTTTTTTTAAATTATTATTCTCCACTACAAAAACGTGGTTTTTAAAAATATTGTTTTTTATTTTTAATTTTTTTATTTTAAATTATAATTTTCTTAATTTTTATTTTATATTTTTTAAAAATTATTACTTTTTAATTATTTTTCTTCACTACAAAAAACGCGATTTTTAAAAAATATATATTTTTATTTAGATTATTTTTCTTAGTCAAGACTACTACAAGACCACTACTAAAATAATACAACTTTCATTTTAAATTAGGGATTCAAAAATCTTTATAGAAAAACAATACCTTTACGACTTTTATTAGTTTTATGCTGATGACAACCAAAACGATCTGGAAATGAATGAGGAAAAACTGGATCCTACCGCGTGATTTTTCAGCCAATAAAAATACTCCGACAATAAAAGTCTTTTCACCTGACATGTAATACTAATTTGAAATAATGGAATCGACAACAAAAGACCATCTTGAAAATAATTGTTTTTTTAAATTTAAATTTTATTTGACTTTGTATGTCTTTTTTCTCTTCATTTTCATGCATTGTCATCCAATTCTGAACTATGTGCCAAATTTGAAGTTTGTAGCTAGTCGGGAAGTTAGTTTAAAATCGATTACAAAATTCCACCCGGACAGACATACACGAAGGCAAGTTTATATAAACGTGGTAAAATACAGTGCATCAGAGTTTTCGTGACGTAAATTGCTACATTTTACTGTTAAAAGTACTGGCAGTCCGAGATCCGGTACTTTTTGCCTCAATTTGATACTGAATTTTTTAGAGTATGGTGCTTTTGCCCTTGATTATTACACTAAACGCACTCTGAACATAAAGCTGCATCGATTTGTTATTTTTTTTAAGTAACGTATTTTTTAACTTAAAATATACAACCCTTTTAAAATAAAGTTAAAGCTTTTGCATTTTAACCTTCGCTGCTCTATGTCAGATCAGACGACTAACAACAATCGTTTTGTTTTACAGAGTAAAAAATTACTGCTTGAAGTACTGGTACCCCGAGTGCTGGTACTTTTTATTGTAAAATCCATTTTTACTCTAATTTCATGGAACAAAAAAAATCTGATATACTGTATTTTTGACAGTAATATTTCCTGAAACACTGTGATAAAAGAAATATTATTGTAAGAATTAGGGTACAAAATTTTACGGTAAAAATGAATTTTGCGGATGCTGCACTCACAGTTCCATACTTTTTACTGTATATTTTATTCGAAATTTTTACAGTGTACTAAGCTATATCGCGATATTCGGCCTTGTATATTGTCCCAGAACATATTTTTTTTGTCTACTTTTAATTTATTCGAAATTAAAGTCTCTTTTATATTTGTTTGATTATTTCATGCTATTGTTCAGTAATTATAAAAAAACAAAGATACAAAATAAGAATGTAAACATAAAGCTCTTTCTTTAAAAATGCTTTCCGAAGTAATTTTGAAATTAGTAAATTTTTGAATTCCTTTAAATTAAAAAAAAAATATTGCTCACGTTTTTACCTTTTTTCAGGTCTCGTCAACCGTTTCTTATCATGGGACTTATTTATCCCTCTGAGTAGATTGTCCTATTCTTCATATATTCTACATTTTCCCGTTCTTTGGGTTAGGAATGGATTTAGACGAGAATCGCTACGTTTCCACCACTACGAAATTGTAAGTAAAGAATATGCAGAATTCTCAAACTAAACAATATTCTAAAATTTTGTTTATTTTATTTATTTATTTTATTTATTTCTAATCCCCACAACATTTGACAATATATGCAACCTTGGTATTTAACTGGCGATATTTTTGATCCCTTTTTCGTGGGCACCACATATGTAGATCAGCTTCACCCCAACAGTTTAAGGACAGAGGGAACAGAGCGCGATATATTTCATCCATGCCAGAAGTGGGATTCGAACTCGGAACCTTTCTGAGATGAAGTCAGCTCCCTGACCATCATACAGTCTGGTCGGTTCGATGATTCTAAATTTCATGACATCAAAAAAATTTTAATAATTTGTTTCATTTTAAATTAAATTGGAAAAACTATTTCAACTCTCATGGAAAATTTTAATTACGGAAAAAATTGCTCGTGTACTTTTTCAAGTATCACTAATATTTCAAAACGTAAAACACCCAGAGAGTGGAAATTTAAGTATTGCATTTACCATTATGACAGGTTCATAACTATTATGCGTAACTTTCAATAAAGTACAATTGTTTTTGTATTTTTCTTGATCTTGTTATATATTTTTTTAATTCATACTTATGTTAGCCAGATATTTTTAGATACTTATAAGATTTTAAATTTTAATTTTTTTATAATATTATTTACAACAAATCCAGATATATTGATAAAATAGTGGTTTTTTTTATATAAAAACACATTTATTTGACACAAAACATGAAAACAAAATTAAATTCAAATACCCGTAACGGGTGAGTTAGTACAATCTTCGCAAAAATAAATTCAAATACCCATAACTGGTTAATACAATCTTCGCAAAATTAAATTGAAATACCCGTAACGGGTGAGTACAATCTTCGCAAAAATAAATTCTAATACCCGTAACGAGTTAGTACAATCTTCTCAAAAATAAATTCAAATACCCGTAACGGGTTAGTACAATCTTCGCAAAAATAAATTCAAATACCCGTTACGGATTAATATGAACCTTAAATACAAACAAAAACTATTCTCAATAAAATTTAACTTTCCAAAGGCCAATAAACAAATTCCAAAAATTGTCTCGTTCTTTTATTTGTTCTTGATCTCGTTACATGCTTTATTTAATTCATGCTTACGTTAGCCAGATATTTTACCGATAGATATTTTATAATGGGTATCATCTAGGGAGCTGTTTATTATGGGTTAATTTTACTCAAAATATAAACCGCAAAACAAAGGCAGTTTTCTTTTCTTTTTTTTAAAACTTTTTTACACAAATATTTAATGCAGAGTTATCGTTTGAACCTTTTTCTTTCTTTTTAGTTCTATGAGTTCCTGGCCACACTAGCATTAACCCTTTGTCTTTCAATAACTTTCCATATTTTGTTCGAAGCTCCATTCCTCAACTTAGAAGAAGTCTGGTTCCCCAGACATAGCAAGAAAAAGGAAGAAAAGAAGAAACCAACTGAGAATGGAACAACAATTATACCTGTGGCGAAAATGGAGAACGTTCTCACTAACGGTCACGCGACAGATGTCTTTTCTGTACGACTTTGATTACCTTTGATAAAGTATCTTTATCCTGTAAATAAATAATAATGGTATTGTCTTATAAAGACTATCTGTTATGTTACGCATGTAGTATTTGACAGTTATTTAAGGATGGATCATTGTGCTGTAAATAAAATATCATGTTTTTCTTTGTAATGAAATATTTTTTGGAAAACAAATTCCTCATTTTCATAGATTTTCAAATATTTGCATATGTAAATTAAATAATTAAACGAATGAATGAGATACTTATAACAAGAACAACAAAAAATTAAATAATTCATTTTATAAACTTACCTTCTAACATTGCTTTAATCAATCAAACTTCTACAGAGAATCAGCCATTCGTTACTCCTTCTTAAGAGCAAAAACTAAAGTATTTTCATGAAATTTTAACTTTTTTAAATATACTGAATACCACTTTCATTTACCTAACTTTAGAATTTTTTAAAGAGCTTTTCAATCAAAAAAATTGTTAATTAATGCAAGATCAAAAATTTACTTTGTGATACGTTTCATAGTGACTAAGATGAGAAGGGTCATATTTCTGCGATAATAAACTAAAGCATTTATGACATTATGACCACCATCCATGTATAAAAACGGGCTCTCTCAGGTTTTCATGGTTTCTCGAACAGGAACAATGTTTTCATGGGGCACATTAGGACCCATAATCCTCATAGAACAATCCCTGACGTCTGTAAGCTACTTGAACATAGTTGCAGACCAGGTTCACCCATTCATGGCAACAGTTTTCCTGCGGGGGATGGTGTTTACCAACAGGATAATGCACCATGTCATAAGGGTCGAATTGTCATGGATTGGTTCGAGGAACATTCCAGTGACTTTCAACTCATGTCTTGGCCTCCAAATTCACCTGACCTTAATCCAATAGAGCATTTGTGGTCTATGATGAGGGAAGACTTTGCTTCTCCGTCATTAGCCGTATAGTTGATAGTGGTTTTACATGAATGTTCATTTAGGCCATTAATGAATGAATTGAACGATAGAGTTTCCATGAAATAATGTACAAATCGTTGAATGTAAATTTAGATTTTATTAAGCATAATTTAAGATTTCGAGTGGCCACATTTTCATCCTAAATAAGAAATCCCTCAAAGGGATGAAATAATAATACTCTCTATTGAGAGATCATAAAGCCAGAACAACATTTCTGACCGTTAGAAAATTGAGACTGGGAGGCCCAAAGGGCTCCCAGCCTCCACAAATTTGAAATTAAAAGTGAATATGTATATTTATTCTCAACGGACAGAGAAAGTATGGGTAGGAGATCCAAAATTGGTGGCGATTTATCACCGTATATCATAGCCAAAAACAAAGCCAACTAGCATATCCACATGGGTTAAAAAAGAACACCTTGGCGATCACGAGTCGCCAACAAATTTATGTGAATTATTATAACCATGCAACCGAAACATTTAGCCGTTGGATAATTAGAATAAAAGGTTATAAATAGATTTTTGTTTTCGATTAGAGGCGACAGTGAATTAATATGTCTGCATAATAATGAAATAAAAAGAAAGTATCCGTTACATTGATCTGGAAGAGAAGAAATAAATATTTTATGTTCGTTTAAAAAGATTAAGTTTTTGATTTATTTTAAAAAATAATTCTATTAATAAAATTCTATTAAGCTTAAGTAATGAAGGATATTTTAAAAAGATAGGAAATAAATATGTAATGCCAAATTCTGGCATCACATGTGGTCCTACTTGGAAAAACAAATTCGTGCTGCCACGCTATCCTCTCGCAATGTGAGGGAATTGCAGGACCAGTTGGTGAGCGCTTGGTACCAGATACCTCAGACTACCTATCAGCACCTTGTGGAATCAATGCCACTGCGGGTGCTAGCAGTTTTGTGGGCTAAAGGTGTTCCTATATGTTATTAGCAGGATGGTCATAATGTAATGGCTCTTCGGTGTATATATATATATATATATATATATATATATATATATATATATATATATATATATATATATATATATATATATATATATATATATATATATATATATATATATATATATATATATATATATATATATATATATATATATGCTGCTAATAAGGAATTTTAGTGGATATTTCTTCTAACTATTTCACATTCACGGTAAAAATCTCTGGATCAAATTATGGTAAAAAGTATCAACACTCAGGGTGGAGGTATTTTTTACTTAAAACCCGTTTTTACCAAAATATGTTACTGAGCAAAAAAATGTGATATATTGTAATTTTTTAAGTAATAGTTACTGTAAAATCACTGAAATACTCTAATTAAGGAAATATTACTGTAAAAATTACTGTATAATATTATAGAGGAAGAAAAATTACGGTAAAAATAGATTTTACAATAAAAAGGATTTGATGGATGATGCACCCAAAGGGCAAATACTTTTTACCGTAATTTAATCCGAAATTATTTACTGTGTGTAATTAAACAATTTATTAATTCAAATTTGTAATAGCTTACATAAATGTTACTAGGATGATAGATTAAATGTTTCTAAAACGGAAAATTTGGTCTTAAAAACTATAGTTACTGTAAAGGAAATGATAAAGAAACTATCTTTCAATCAATCTGTGTTACGTTTTAAAGAAAACTTTTAAGCAAGAAAAAAAGTTATGGTCTAATCCTACGCATATTTATAATATACGTAACATGTAATATGTAATTATCTTTTAATGACCAAAACTGTTTTTTTTCTTCATAAAATACTAACTTATTTGCTAAAAATGGCAGAACATATAAAGTAAATAAAGTAAATAAAACCATAGTATCCTATGTAAAATCCGTAAACATGACGTAGGATTTACCATAAAATTTGAGCGCTTTATACTTAGATAAATACTTGGAAAAAAAGACGCAATGCAACTAAAACAACATTGCATAACAAATGGAAAATAACATTGCTTGTTCAAACAATTTTTTTAATTAATTACATTAAACTGTCATTATGTTTTTTTTCTTCTTTTTCAAAAAGTTGATTGGAATCATAAAAATATCTGTTTTCTCCATTCTTATAAGAAAATCTATCAACGTAATTACAAACCAATAAAAATATTTCTTCACATTACTGTTCTAAACAAAGCATGAAAAAAAACACGTTTTATGGATAAATAGAAACTGGGAGGAAATATTAAAGTGTTTACTTCTTCACTTTAACCACAGACAAGATTTCTTGTTCAGAAGATCACCAGCCCTTAATCAGAATAAATAAACTTTTGAATTAATTGAAGAAAAATCTAAAAAATATAGCAGATCTTCGAACTCAGAATTTAGAATTTTTCTGACAAAGTAAGCCCTTTTATATTTTTATTTAGTGTTGACTAAAAAAAACAAAATTTGAATCTATTCAAGTCCGGGATTTTGGCAGCTAAAATTTTAAAATAATTATTTTTATTTACATTTAATTTATTTACGTACTGTTCGAATGCCCATTCTAAAATTATGGTAAAATAACTGGTTTGGCCATTAAATTAACCGTAAAGTTAATAGTAAAGAACATTTTAACGGTTTTGTAACCATTTACAGCTAGCATGGCATCAAAAGCATAAAATATGAATTTAACTGGCCATAGGAGCTCGACTTTTCGTTAGATAATGGGCATTGGAGAGTACAACATACAAATTTAGCAGTAGAAGATACTGGAAGTTATTTATGTGTTGAAGGAACTGAATGAAATTTTGTGGTGTCAATCCCCGTTCTATCAGTCATGGGACTGACAGATTAGTCCTCTAGACTATAATATGTACCCAGTTGCAAGGAATTAAGGGGCTTGATTAGGTGGGCTCAGTGAGAAAAAATTCTGGTTGTTTAACCGTATTAAGTGAAAGCAGTTAATTAACGGTTTTTCTCACAGTTAAAAGATTGAATACCTTCTTTTTTTATGGTTATTTGACTGCTTTGTTTGAATATGATAAAATAGCAATTAAAAAATTGATATTTAACCATTTTTTTCTAGACATTTTTAACAGTGTTGGACGCTTTATCACTGGACGGTATAAATATCTAGTGGAAAATTTTCTAAGTTAAGTTTGTAATTTCAAAAATTAAAAAAAAAAGGAATTCAAATAAACAAAGAGTGAACTACGAAACTGAAATTCTTTTTTCAGAAAATCCAATCTCCAATAAATTGTGTAAAATAGCTGCTCCGTTAAGAAGAGGGGAAATAAACCTGTAAAAATTTGTTTGCAATTTGATATTTTAAAAAAATAATAATAATTTCCAAATTTGAAACTTTCTTGAATTAAAATTTAATATCACTAACGCAGTTGCTAAATGATGTTCAAACGTGTAATTTTCTACGATTTTTTTCTAAAAATTAACAATGCACGAAGGTTTCTTGCTATAAGTATACACAAAACTTAAACCTAATAAAATAACTTTAAAAAAAATGTTGATTAGAATTCTTTTAGAAAATAACTTATCGATATAGTACCTGGATTTAAAACAAACACATTTAAAATTTATCTTTCATAAATGATCCGAAAAATTAATTTAAATAATTAAGTTATTTATTTTTTTTTTAAATTTACGCTTAATTACAGAAGTGGTGTGAGAAAAAAATGTTCTTTTCGTGCTGAAATTTGCAATTTTAAAAAAAGCCTACAAAGCAGGTACGCGGCAAAAATTTCTTACTTTTGGTACTTTTTGACTTAATTTGACCAACATAATATGACCCGGAATTTTATGTAATTTGACTAAGACAATTATTTGTTTAATTAAAGTGATTCATTTATTTTACGGTAATTATTACCGTAAGACTTTGGGTACATCAGATTTTTGTTCAGTAACATGTTCTGGTAAAATTAACGGTAATTTTACAATAAAAATCTCCAACACCCTAAGTATCAATACTTTTTGACGTAAATTGACCAACATAATTTGACCTGGAATTTGAAGTAATTTGACCAACACAATTGGACTTAATTTGAAACAGAATTTTTTACTGTGTACGAGATACTGATAAAAAAAAAAAGTTCCTATTAGCATTTATTTTGAAGTGTTACAAGCTTTTCTCCCTTTCATGTAAGTTATTTTTATATTCATTTAAGAAAGGAAAACCTCAATTAAAGTGTCATTAAATAATTTTGTAAGTGAGAGAATTCTAATTTATTAATAATTATTACCTGATCAAACCTCATTACCTGATTTTTACCTGACCAAAATAAAGTACTTTTTATAAAATCATGCCCCAAGTTGTTCTGAAATCTCCACCATAATAAATAATTAGATAAATTAGATAATAATTAGAGGAATTAATTAATCTAATGAATTAATTAATTAACAAAAATCTGAAACAAACGAAAAATAATTATTTGAGATTGTTGTTTGAAATCAACTAATATAAACTCCAAGTTCATTAGTTTCACCGTTTACGTTGAAATTCGCGATAAAAATATCCAACTTTTTTTCAAACGGTATTCATTTCTAGGAATTGTTGTAGTTAATTTGCGTAGCACTATAGCTGCACAATGGGCTGTTGGCGACGGTCTGGGAAACATCTTTGAGGATGATCCGAAGATATGCCAATTTTGATCCTCAGCAAAGGGGATGGCACCCCAGCTCCGGTAGCCCGACGACCTGCACGCGAAGTCGAGCACTTCACGGTAGTTTAACAAGGAACATACCGCACAGCCTCGGTCCCTACGCAGACTAATCCAAGTGGTCACCCACCCGCACACTGACCGCAGCCAGTGATGCTTCACTTCGGTGACCTGCTGGGAACCGTGTCTTAACGATCAGTCCACTGCGAGACTCTTGGAATTTGCATTATCTGCATTTACAAATCACTTTACTGTAACTCAGGTTGCCTTACCTTTTTACCGCTAAGCCAGTCTTTACCACAAAGTTTTACGGAACAAGCAATCTGATATACCGTAATTTTTACGTTATTTACTGTAAAATCACGGAATCATTATAACTAAATAAATATTATTGTAAAAATTACGGTATGAAAGTTTACGGTTAAAAAGGATTTTACCGTAAAATGGATTTTAAGGATACTACAATCAGGGTGCCAGAACTTTTTACCGTAAGTTGCTACGGAATTTTTTACAGTGTTGTAGATAGTTACAGAAGTTATAGTGCTTGTCATAATTTGAATTATTTCAAATGAGTTTAGACAAATATAAAAGCAACGAAGAAAAATATTTCAAAGAAAGCATGGCATAAAGATTTTATAATCTTCCTAACTTTCACAACATTTATGAAACAGGTTTGAGAACATGTAGAATTTACATTATGCTTTGGAAAGAAAAAATATATAATTATTTCCAAATAAGAAATATAACTTCTTTTAATATACCTTATGGTATGCACCAGGAAGAGACTTTTGTTTTTAAATAAAATATTGCTTACTTCATTTCAAAGGCAAATAACAGCAAAATTATGAAAATAAAAATAATTCAGCGTTAAACAGCTTCAAAAATTATTTCTCAGCTAATTTTTGCATATTTTTTTTTATAAATAAATTTCATTTTACATAAAAAAGACTTTTATCGAAAGTAAATAATATTTTATGAGATTTAGTTGCTAATGTCAGAAAATAAGCTATTAAACTTGTTATTGTTTGTTTACGGGAAACGAGAAGTAACATTTTCAAGAGAAACTTTTGAAATATCAAAAACAAGTTTTATTGTTTTGTGCACAAAACTGCGTCAAAAGTGTTATATTTGTGAAATTAAACTTATATTATCATCAACTTAATGAAAAACAATTTTCTTACGTAACACAAAATGTTTCTTTTTTTAATAAATTGGAAGAGAATTGTTCTACTTAGAGTTGATATCCACCGATCTGCTATTAACGTTATTGTTTTTTTCACTTGTACAATTTTTCTACTTAATGGTGCACCAAGTAAGTAAATGAACGTAAAAATTTATTTTTGATAAGGGAATAATTCCTTTTTTAAAGCAATTTACTGTAGAAATAAATTAATATTAAATTTAAAACAATTTTTGTACTGAGAGAATGATTACTATCATGAATTAAATTAAAGACTAATTGAAAGTAATTTATAGACTAATCGACTATGAAAGGATATAACCTCTCTTTTAACACACATTGTTATATCCCCAAAGGGTGCTTTCTGACATTGTATAATTTCAAATTCTACTTACCCTGCCTCTCATGTTAACCTGTACAGAATTATAAAAATACTAATTACCTATTTATCTACTTCACTCGTCTTCCAGGTCAACCTATACAAAATTATACTAATTACCAATTTCCCTTCATTGAGTCACTCATTATTTTGGAAAATACAAAAATATATTTTATGAGTATTTTTTCCAAATTTTAACTTTTAATAATTTATACTAATATTTAAGTCACTGATTAATATTTTAAAATATTTTATTCATTTTAACAAAAATCAGTTGCCAATTTTAAGATTTAAGGATAAATTGTTTTTAAAAAGTTTTTGAAACTGCTATAGTAGATTTGGTAAAGTTTTTTTTTTTTTTTTTTTTTTTTTTTTTTTTTTTTTTTTTTTTTTTTAAGAATAGTTTCAAGACAGTTCAAGTTCAAAAAAATTTGCAAGTCCCTTGAAATTAAATTTTGTGTTAATGCACATGAAATATATTTTAATATTTTTTTTAAAATTATAATTAGTGAATTAATAAATGAAGAATTAGAAAGTAGTTGTATAATTCAGCATAGGTTAACTTGGAAGGCGGTACACTGTAAAAAATTTCTGATAAAACTACGGTGTAATGTACAGGCATCGTGAAGGCCAGTACTTAATTAAAAACTTTAACGCATACATTCAGTCTAAAGATATTTTAAAAAATTTAAGTAAAATACTATTTCAAAATATTATTTATTAAATTAACAAGAATTTAGAAATAAATTCTGAAAAACCGAAGTGGACATTTCCATTAAAAATACTGTGTACTCTGTTGCAAGTCCAGAAAAATCCATTATCCCTATGGAAAAAGCCTGTATGCATATAGGCCAACGCTACATAAATGGTAAGCTTTAAGCGCGAACGAATATCAACATCGCCAACTCTTGAAACGACGTAGCACAGCCTTCCTTTATTTTCTAAAAAATAGTACGAATTAAATTTCTATCCGACGAGTTTAACTTTTAGAAGTTTATTTATTGTTTTGAATGCATAATTATATAATTTGATAACTAGATAAAACGGAACTATATGCATTCGCGGATGATTACTTAAATCCTAGACCGCAATGGTCTTTTCTTATTTTGCACAGAGTATAGAAAAAATACTTAAATATAAAAACTATCATAATTAAATATAATTAAATGAATAAATATAAAGAAATATAATTAAATGTAGCAAAAAATTTTAATATAAAAAATAATTGAAATATGGATAATTTATTGACTCGACAATTAATTATAAATTCTTTTTTCTTTCAGATTACGAGTCAAAATCTTTTATCAAAAACAGTGGTGCATAATGACAATGTTCCACAGATATCGTCGTTTAGCTTTTATATTATTATCATGCCATGCCACATATATTTTAATAAATTGGTTCATCATTGGGAAACTTCTAACAAGCGTGCACTTTTCGTCGGACGATAAAGGCGTTTTAACATTTATCAATGTAGTGAAGGAAGACAACATAAGCAGCAATATAAGTAGGAGTGGAAAATGGGTAATTAAGTTTAAGGATGGCAGTAGCAAAGTATTAAATAGAACAAATGGAATAGATTCTTTTGACTCTGATCATGTTAGAAAGACTGAAAACCAAGAAGCACATTCATCTTTGAAGGATACATTATCTACTTGGCTTTCTTCCAGTAGTTACAGACATTCTACTTTGAAGTTTGCAATTCAGCAAAATCGTTCGCAATTGCAAACTACCGCTCTTTTGCAAAATAACCATTCTGAGCACAACTCACTCAAAACTGAACAAAACTTAAAAAAAGCTCAAAGCTTGGTGTTTGGAATGCAACGAAACCAATCACAGTCTCGAAATACAACTCGTCTACAAGCCAATCTCTCTGTGTACAATTCAACCGAACAAAATTCCAAAGTAGTCAAACGTCTGATGTTTGGAAGAGAAGGAAACCAATCTCAACTTCAAACTAGCAAGCATCATAGGTATCCTGATCCCAATGTGTCCGAAAACAATTCAAACGTAACCATGTCTTTATCTACTTCAGAAACAACCAGCACTAAAGAAACTTCAATGCCTAAATCCAAAAAGAAATCTGGTTTGATCATAGACACTTCAGGATGTAAGATACCAAAATTGGATCCATTTGATCCAACCGTGAAAAATTTGACAGAACTCCGTATACCATATTATTGTCCAGGCCCACCATTATTTATGACACCTGAACCAAATGGTATAGTCCGTCTTAATACTTTTGTTCTGGAGAAATATTACAATACTACTCCAGAAGAAGTAAAATGTTATTTCGAAGCTATAATACGCAAATACGAAGAACCTGGAAATGTTAGAGAAATCAGCTTTATCGTTGCTAAGGCGCGAGAGTTAGTATTTGATGTACCAATGGATTATGAGTACATTGCATCAAAGTGCTTTTTAAACAACAACTACACCCATGAACAATACTTTCCACTAGTTAAATTAAAAAAGGAAGTAGAGGAAGTGAAATCAAAAATAAAACCTGTTGCCCCTTTAAATGTAATACTTTTAGGGATTGATTCGGTATCTAAATTGAATTTCTTCAGACAATTTAGAAAAACAAAACCTTTCTTAAAAAACATCAAATCTTTTGATATGAAAGGATATACAAAAATAGGAGACAATACATTCCCAAACTTGATGGCAATGTTAACGGGCCATTTTGTGGACTATTACTGGGATGAGACAATGAGAGACGATTTCTTTTTCGATAATGTTAGTTTAATTTGGAAAGATTACGCAAGAAAAGGATTTAGAACATTTTTTGCTGAAGACACTCCGTACTTTGGTACATTTAACTTATTAAAGAGAGGATTTCATGATCCGCCGACTGATTATTACTACAGACCAATGGCGTTAGCCATTGAGCGATCAAATCTAAGGGCTAAGGCTAGAGAAGATAACTCACCATGCCTAAATTCAGAAATGGAAACGGAACTTATGTATGATTACTTGAAAAACTTTGTAAAAACGATGGATAATAGGCCTTATTTTGCTTTTTGCATGGAATCCATGCTTACTCATGACTATTTGAATGGTGCTGGCCGTGCTGATGCACCAACATTAAAATTACTTCAAGTTTTACAAGACGAGGGAGCTCTCAATTCAAGCGCTTTGATCATATTCAGTGACCATGGCTTACGTTTTGGTGAAATAAGAGAAACATACATAGGCAAGTTTGAAGAAAGAATGCCATTCATGTACCTACATTTTCCAGAATGGTTTCTTAAGCAACATCCAGATATTGAAAACAATCTGTCAGTCAATCAAGACAGACTTACGACATTATTTGACATCCATGCCACTTTAAAACATTTACTCCACCTAAATGAAAATCACACAGAGGAAACTGATGAATTCGGGTTGAGCCTTTTTCACGAAATACCAGAAAACAGAACTTGCGCTGATGCTCACATTCAACAACATTGGTGTCCATGCAATAGTTTTAAACAAGTGTCAGTAAATGATTCAACAGTCTTAAATATTTCCCTAGCTTTGGTTAAACATGTAAATGAGCTTTTGCTTCCTCATGCTAATGTCTGTTCTACGCTGGAAGTGGCAGAAATAATGGACGCGCGATTGGGATTACCAAATGAATATTTATTAAAATATAAAAGGCTTGAAGATGATATTCATCATAGAGTTGTTATATTAGGCGATGAGCCTCCATTGCTCGTTGATTATCTTGTGACGCTGAAAGTAAAGCCTGGTGGCGGTATACTTGAAGGTACAGTGCGATATGATGCTGAAAGGGCTCTTCCAAGAGTTATTGGTGTCAGTAGAATTAACATGTATGGTGATACTTCATGGTGTATAAACAGTCAGTCACTTAAACTTTATTGCTATTGTAAGAAACAATTGACATGAACTATTGAACACAGTAATTATTGCGAAAGTAAAGTCTCAGTGGAAAATGACGATTAAAAATTGTTCAAATGTTATTGGTGTCAGTAGAATCAACATGTGTAGTGATACTTCATGATGTGTTAACAGTCAGTCACTTACACGTCATTGTCATTGAAAGAAAAATTGGCATGAATTGAAAAATATGGTAGTGTCTGCGACGTTGAAGACAGTCCAACATGATGCCTGAAAAAACTGTTTCTATAGTTATTGGTGTCAATAAAATTAAAATATATGGTGATACTTCATGATGTATGAAAAGTCAGTCCTTTAAACTTTATTATCATTGAAGAAAACAATTGATATGAACTATCAAATATGGTAGTGACTGCGACGAAGACATAGAGCAATGTGATGCCTAAAAAAAGCTATTTTTAGAGTTTTTGGTGTCAGTAGATTCAACATCCTTGGTGATACTTCAGGAGGTATAAACAGTCAATCACTTCAACTTTACTTATTTATTTTTTATTTTTGAAAGAATCTATGGAAACTTATAATTATTAAATTTGGTAGTTTCTGCGATGAAGATATAGTCCTGTAAGATACCAAAACAGCCTGATTCAGAGTTTTTTGGTATCAGCAAAAGCATCATATATTGTAATACTTAATGATGTAACATTGTTCACGTTGTTCAACATTGATACTGAATTCTAACTAAGCGATTAACTATATTTTTATATTTTTTTAGCTTTGAGCATATACTTTGAACATTTTCCCACTCTATTATTAATAATACTGTTTATAAATTAGCAAAGTTTTTTTTCTTATATTCAACACTAGCATCCATTCAACAAATCATTCGCATCTATTCCAGTTCAAATAAATTGTTAAAAATATTCGATATATAAATTATTAAATTGAACTAATCGTTCATTTCAGTTCGATATTAACAATAGTATCATGCAATGAAGTTTAGAAAGGATTAATTTCAAAGGTAAGAATGCCCCTTTTTGCCACATTACTATAGTTGCAACAAATTCATAAGATTATAGAACCAATTCTCAAAGCTTTAAGAGTGTACATAATTGTAAATTGAACCTCCTAGTTCCCCTTAACAATTTTGATGAATGCTTTTATGTAAATTTACATAAACAGAGAAACAAAATTTTGTACACATTTTTGTTTGTACACATTCAATAAGTAGGTACAAGTTTTGAAATCACGAATTTAAATTTACAAGGATCTCTAAAGAGTAGTCTTACAAGATTGAGCACTGTAATAAATTTTGAAGTATGTTAAACCACAAAGCCGTTCAAATTTGCTGCAACATTATCATGGTGCAAAGTTAAAACTTCTTATACTCTACCTCTTAATTTTAATTGCGTGATACTATGGTTTAATTCATCACATTGTTGAGGCTGTAGAAATTTTGCACTGTACTAGTACTTGTAGAACCAATATTATGGTGCAGTGTTAAATTGAGTTTTGGGCGACTGTATAAGTTTTTATAAGTGTGTGACATCATAAAAAATTATTTTATTTTATAAGTGCATTTTATGTTTATCATCATTATTTATTTATTTTTTCATAGTTTTAATTTATTATTTAAAATTAAAAGCTAATGTGAATATAACATGTACGATCATTGTTTGTTTCATAAAAGTGTCTAATAAAATGAATTAAATAATATTGATAATGGCTTCTTTCAGTTTTCTTTTCTCTTGAGTACATTTAAGCTAAATTTGATTATTTTTGGTTTGTAAGTTTTTTTTGTAGTATTTAAATTATAAATACACATAAAGTTTTATTAGTTTTCTTTTAACTTTCTATAATAAATCTTTTCTACTAAGTAATCATATATTTTAGGTATTTACGAAGTGTTTTTCCCAAAAAGATCAAAACTAATGCAGATTTAAAATTCGTCTGAAAATTTTGAAACTTTTTCTAAGCTAAGTCACTCATTCAAATATTCTTGTGTTTGAAAAGTAAACATTTAAAAACATTATAAACTGATACATTACCGATAGAAATGATACAAATACATTTACAATAGTTATATTAATATAATTGATCTTATTGAAAATCGTTAGATTTTTTACGTTGTTTAAATAAATCCGAGACGCAGTACACTATATATTTAAATTTTTATTTGTAATTTTTCCAACGTCATTTAAAATTTAATTCACCAGAATTTTTTTCCGATATGCATTTAAGCGTTTTTGTTCATTTAGGAAATTTTCAGAGCATATATTTTAATTATTTTTACTAATCATTCTTTGTGACTTATTAATAATTCAATTAAATAATTATTTTAATTTAAATTTAAGATTTTTGTTGCCTTTTAACTTTTAGTAATCTTACAAGTTGTGTTAACGAGATTGAAAGTTGAGCATCGCAGTGGCCCAGGGGATAGAACGCTTGTCTCCAAATGAGGTGACACAGGCTCGAATCCCACCAGTAGCTAGTTGAAACGATATCCGCTCTCGGCTCACCACGACTACAGTTCTGCCATAAAATATCCCCTGTGGTAGACAGATCATGGGTTAGAATCCCCTTACAGTCCAGATAACCGAGGGAGTCTTTCGATATTTTTCTCTCCGTGTAGCGCAAATGCGTCATTTTCAATAAAAAGTCCTATACTATCAGTTTGCCTGATACAAGAGTTCCTTTGTCTTCTGGATTAGTTTCAAAATTATAAGGCTAACTTTGACAGTCGTAAACTCAGAATTGAGACGACTGTTCTACGTGAACTGTTTCAATAAAATGAAAGAGATGGAAAGATGATTATTCGAATACTTTTTATTGATTTTAAGGGATATTAGATTTTAATCAATAATTAATATTTCGAATGCTATCAATCGCCCTTGCTGTCAGGAAGGAAAAAAAAATGGATAAGTTCAATAAAAGTTATTTTGCCAACTGGAACTGGTTCATTTTTGGTGTTGCTTATAGACTTGTCTTAAATTTTTTCAAGCTTCATTTGCTCTGATTTGTGACTTCTATAAAGATAACTTACTCTCCCCTAAGTGTCAATTTTTGACTTCTAATTCACATAGTTTTTTTTATAGGAATTTTAAAATTTTAAGGGGATAATAGGGGGGAAAAGAGAGAGGATGTTAAGAATATATAACTAAAATCAGTACTAATAGTACCAAAAACAGACTACTTTAACAGAAAAAAGAGATTATAAGCTTTACTTTTCAAGTAAAAAAATAGATAGAAAAATTAAAAATAATAAAATTGAAAAATAAGATTAAAAAAATATGTGAAAAATAATAAATGTGTGTTAAGGTTTTATTTGGAAATTAACCCATAATTTTAATTGATCACCACACCACAAAGGCATAAGAGGAGAAATAGCAATAATTAACAGTAATTTAAAAAATGAGCAATAAAAACAAAAAAAAACCAATTAAAATCGAACAATGAATAATTTAACATTTGAAAAGGAACAATAAACAGTTAAAAGGGCACGAAGAAAAATTTCAATTGAAGTCTAATCATTGTGATTCCATTATTGCTTTTGCTTCCCAATATAATTTATCCAGGGAGCTTCTTTCTGGTACTTGAAAATTCAAACGATGGCTTGAATTCATATTGTGTGCTTGGTAAATTGGGCATACATCGGTCGATAATATACATATTTTGAGCAATAGGTTTAAAAAGAGAAATATAAAAATATATAAAAAAAATCAGTAACTTTTTCACAGTCTGCAAACTTGCTAATAATTACTTCCTAAATGTATATCAGCATGGCGGAAATAAATTTATCAAAAATGCATATGAAGGAAAGAACTAGAAAAAAAACAAGTAAATTAAATAAAAACAAACAAATAAATAAAATAAACTGTAATGATCAACAATTGAAAGAAATACTTAAACGTATTTCGTTCTTTTAACAGAATGAAACTACTCTGGCGGTATCAAATTTTCAAAATATTACGTTTTCAGACAAAAAATGACCAAGATTACTATCATTCTAAAACTTATTTAATTATTTTTTTCAATCTCAATGGTCATTGTCGCGGTGGCTCAGAGGGTAATGCATTTGCCTTCCAATGACGCGATCCAGGCTCGATTCCTAGCGATGGCTGGCTGATACGAATTTCAATCTCGGCTCACACTGAACACAGTGTTGGCGTAAACTATTCTCAGTGGTTGACGAATCATGCATTAGAATTCCTTTGCCGCCAGGCTAACCGTAGGAGGTTTTAATCTCCGTGTAATGCAAATGCGGGTTAGTTCCATCAAAACTACGAAGGCAAGTCCTTCACGAAGGCTAGTTTGTCCCAATGCTTGAGCCAGAAGTTCTCTTTTCTTCTCGGTTGGGTTCAAAACTAAAAGGCCACGTTGTTCAACATTGATAGTCGTAAACTCAGAATAGGGGAGACTGTTCACCTTAAGGTTATTGAATAAAAATAAAAATCGCATTGATCAATCAATCTAAATATTATTAGGCTACTGCTTATTTCAGTTATTAAATCTGAGACAGTTTTGAAATTATTCTGAGCTCAAAAATTGCACACATACAGAATATTAAGACAAAAAACGTTATCTTTATTATTATACTAAAATTGAAATTAATTTTTTATTTAATGTTTCAATCACGATACTATATCATTAGACGACTACAAATTTAACTTTATGCATGTGAAACTTTATCAAAATTATTTTAACAAATTCAATTACGCCTGAAAAAAAAATTTTAAATAAAAAAAAACGGATTAAAAATCTGTTCATTCTGAAGTTATGATTTTTTTTCTAATCAATGTGGAACTTTATTAGCGTTCTAAAAAACTTGGGTAAAACGAGAACATTGATTAAATTTATTTAAAACTACTTCGACTAAGTTCTAAAAAACTGTGAAAAACAATTTCATGCTCAACCAACAGAATAAAATCAAATTTAACACCAGCATTTTGTTTGGCACATAACACAAGCCATAAAGTAGAAAAATATGTCTCTTTCCAAAAGTGAAAAATATTTGGCGTACATCAAAACAACTTTTATAATTACGTAAACAAATATAAAATTAAATAACTTAATACCATAAAGACACATATTTATGGCTGGTTTTAATGTAAAGAATAATGATTTTCTTTCCTTATTTTTATACTTTATAACATCAATATCACAAATATTCACTAATGCTTAAATTCAAGTCTGTTTTTCTTTTGAAGCAAACTTACAAGATCGAAAATTATCTAGTGTTGTAAACATTATACATTTTGTTTGATATTATGCAGTTTTTGAAATCTAAAATAAAATTATATTGTGCTTCATTTGTGAAAATATTCCTCACAAACTCTATGAATGATTTTTTACATTAATCCAGAAATTATAGCATTCACCTTTAGGTTTGAAAGATTGGTAAAATGGTAAGTGAAATCATTGAAACATATTTAACATTACTGAAAAAAAACGCATATGCAAATTATTTTAAATTTAGAAAAAAAATGCAATTAAAATATTTTTAACAATGAAATGCATGTTACTATAACAATAAGTGCCATGCAATAACAGTGCTTAACAAGTCCTGTGAGCCATGTTTTGCATTTTTCCTAAAGGAATATTATCCGTCTTTATTTTTGGAAAAGTAAGAAAACGATAAGTGTAATAATATATTTTTGTATAGTTCGTTTTTATCATTGCAAAATAGTTTCGAGACCATTAAAGTAAAAGTAACTTATAACTCTTTTATTTTTAAGCAAATAAATTACTTATACAATTATTTTAATTAGTTTAACTTCGAATTAATTCGAAATATTCATTTTTAAGGTGAATATGGTACGAGAGCAAATTATAAATGCGTCATGGTGGTCTGGGATACTTTGTTTTTAATTTTATTTTTATTTTAGCATTATTTATTAATTATTATTACCTTTCAAAAACATACAAAAAGTATTTATTCATCTTTAACGCGGCAATTAAAAAAATTTAAATTTAGCATTCTGTAAAAATGATATTTTTTAGTGTTGACGCAATTAAATATAGTAAGCATTTATTTAACTGATTTTTTTTATTTTTTTTTATTAAAATTTTCGAAACTTAATTTTTTTTTTTGGTGTTCTTTTTTTACTTAATTATTTTAAAAGTTTCCAAATTTAAAAAAATTAATCTATATATAATTTATTATTTATCTTATAAATTAAGTATAAAAACTGAAACCAAAAGTTTTTCAGTTTCATACAGACAAATAAAAGTACAAATTTTAAAATTAGCATATTTTCGAGAAGTTATTATATCTCGGAGTGGAATTTAAAAATAGATACCAAAAGATAATATTTTTCTTCAATAGCATCTTAAACCTTTTTCTGTTATTAAACATTTTAAAAACTATACTGAAACCAGTTCACTTTCTTCGAGTACTACGCGTGATCTTTCTAAATACTGTTTGGAAATTACGAGATGAGCTGTCACTGAGGTAGCTTACAGTTAAGTCAGAGGCTTATCTCATGATTGCCAGACCGTACCACTACGAATATGTGTACTTTATAACAAATAGCTTTTAAAACTTAGGTTCGTCAATAAATTTTCGAACTTCGTACATATTCTCGAGAAATTATCGTTTCTCCTGCGAGTTTAGAAGAAAGTTAAAAGCAGTTACCAAAAAATAAGTTCAGTTTTTTGGTTAATAACTTTTGCAACTTTTATTTTGCTATTAAATATTTTGGAAACTATCGAATCTGAAACTCGTACACTTTCATCGCGTACTACATGTGATCTTTCTAAATACTGTTTGGCAATCACGAGATAATCTCTCACTGAGGTTTTTGTCACTGAGGTTAGATCAGAGGCTCATTTCATTATTGCCAGACAGTACCGCTAGGCATATGTATATTATAGGAACCGAATCCTTGTTTTTAACTCATTTATGAGTACAATTTACATTTTTGTTTATTTATAATGGAAAGATTAAAAGACAGCAACAGCAATCAATACAGAGAACCATATAGTAAGAATATAAGAACACAGAGAACTAAAGAAGCAGCTGTAGCGAAGTGAGTATCCTGTAGCGGTCCATAAGAGACTGTTTGCTTAAAGCTCAACAAAGGATGATATGCACAATCTGTTGTTGTTGCTAATCTCGGAATCGTCTAGCAACGCTAGACGACTCCCATGGATTCCGAGTACCTCCAAAAAGTCCATAAAAAGGGTGGAGTCTCTCAGGACCTCATCTTTACCGAACCCCAAACAATGCAGAATATGCGTAGGGGAGGCCATGTCTGTCGAGCACCAATGGCATTCAGGATAAGTTTTTTGACCCCGGTTGAAAGTAAGGGATCTAGTGTGTCCACTCAAGAAGCGTGAAAGGGCAGTTTGATGGGCTCTCTGTCTAAGATTGAAGGATTCTCCCAGTTTTTTTGCAAAATACCAAGAGTGGTTGGGTGGAGTTCTTATGGTCTTGTTTAATTTCATTTTTGCCAGTAAAACATCCGTATTAACCAATACTGTAAGTCTATCTTAAGGTACTCAGTAGCTATTTTTAAATACAATTTATTACTTGTCCTTGACTAAAAAGCAATTTATGAATTGAAAAATATGCTTGAATGCAAAAATGAAAGATGAAAGCAAAAATGGGAAAAAATCAAAGCTTGACGAATCGGTTAATTTTTTTTCCTTTATTGTTTAATTGTGTTAGAATTTAAATCAGTAAGAATGCGAGTTTTACTCTAAAATGTTTGTTCAAGTTTTTATTGGTTGTACTAAAAATATCAATGATTCAAAAAATCAATTAAAGAAGAGGAAAAAGATACAAGTGGTTTTCTGCATTGTGCTCCTCAGTTAAAAACAGATTATTCACACCAAGTTTCAAAATTTGTTGCTAAGTCCGTTAGTAAATGGCGTTTATGATTCGCAATAACTATAAAATGTATTTCTAAACTAAATCATCATATAGAGCAACAACGTTGCAATTCCTGAGGACAATAACAGAAACTCGTGTAAATATTTCATCTGGTAGGATTAAACATGGATAACAAAACATTGTTATTTAGTTTTTCAAGACAGCAACGGCATCTGGTGTTAAATTTTGTAACTAATTTTAAAACTTGGTGAGAGTGATGAAGTGTTGTCTAAGTAGATCGCAACATTACGTACACTTCTGCTATACCCTTCCGTTTTTCTTTAAATGGTTTTTTCAAATCTTTGGCCTTTTTTGAGACTTCCTGCACATTACATTAGTTAAAAAAGATATGTTTCAACTAATTACCTAATTAATTAACGCAATTTAAAAAAGGAACCTGTAAATTTAAAAAATTAAATGTATATAAAGTAATAATAGGTGTTGAAGTTTAAAATTCAATTTCGCTAAAATTGTCCAAACTTTTATTTTATTTAATATTTCTTTGTCTAAAATTGTACTTTTATATCCTTTTAGGCTCTTTGATGCATGCATATGATGGCAGTTTACATCCGACGCAGACATCTTTTGTTTCTTCTTGCAGCGTTCTATTTTACTTATCTGCTTCTCTATTTATATATTTTAGATAATAGTTTGAGAACTCTAAGTGAGTTGTTAGAAATCAATGAACTGTTTTCCTTTAATAAGAATCCTAAGAATAGGATATTTGAAAAAGTGTTTGACTATATTGAAACAAACGAAATTATCTCATCCAAGGAAACGGATAACGATTTCTCTTCGAGAGAAGATCAATATTTTGATGGTAGCCCAGGATCATATAATGGTCAGTTAAAAAAACCAATGTATTTAAAAGAATATGAAGGACCATACCGTGAAGATAATATTATAGAACCAGAGAAGAAAAATGAAACATATTCATTACTACTGAAATTAAACATCAATAAAAATTTTCCTCGTTCTTATTTTAAGGACATTACTTTAGAATCAGAAAACAATGAACAATATTCATCGGTGAGGAAATTAAATGCTCTTCCTAATAATGTACAAGGGAATATTCAGAAAAAGATTGTATCTCACTCGGAAGACATTGCATCAGAACCACAGATCAACGTTCAATATTCCTCAAAAAGGAAAATAGAAAATCATCAGAAAGAAGACGCATCTAAGATATTCAATATGTCACCTACAATATCATTGATTAATGATATAAAAATCAAACAAATGCATTGGACTTCAGAAAAATTAGAAAACCTCATGCTTGAAAAATTAGTTACACATTCACCACAACCACTTGAATCAAAAGTTCTTTTTTGGCTTAAAGCAGTTTCCCAAAAAGTGCACAACACCATATCCTCTTTGCAATCTTTTTTTAATACTACGACTAAAAAGCAAAATTCAAAGTCAAACAGTGATATTTTATCTATAAATGCAGTAACATTGCCTCAAAACATTATATTGAGCAGAAACAATACAACTCCTTCCGAAAAAGATGTTTCTGTACTAAAACCTATTCCAAAACCGAAGAAAGATCCTAATTTTATAATCGACACCAAAGGATGCAAAATACCAAAAATGAGTCCTTGGGACTCGACAATATTGCACCTCATTCAGTTACATAATCCTTTAAAGTGTTCTAATAGTCCTTTATTTATGACACCAGAGCCAAATGGAATTATTCATTTAAATATATCAGTATTAGAACAGTATTACAATACTACCGTTGATGAGCTGAAATGTTATTACCAAGCAATCTATCGCAAACATGAAGATCCTGGTAACGTCAGGGAAAATGATTACTTTGTGAGTGAAGTTCAGAACTTGATATTTAATAGTCCAATGCAAGATGAATATGTTGCTGCCAAATGTTTCTTCCCAAATAATTACACTCACGAGCAATACTTTCCTTTGGTTAGGATTAAGAAAGATGTAGAAGAAACAAAATCGAAAATCACGCCACCAAGTCCATTGAACGTTATACTTTTAGGAATTGATTCCGTATCAAAATTAAACTTTTTAAGACATTTCATGCGCACAAAAAGTTTCCTCAAAGATAAAATGAGATCCTTTGACATGAAAGGATATACAAAAGTAGGAGATAATACGTTTCCGAATTTGGTACCGTTACTCACCGGCCATTTCGTAGAATATTATTGGAACGAATCTCTTAGAGATACTTTTTTCTTCGATAATATCAGTTTGATTTGGAAAGAATATGCCAAGAATGGGTATCGAACATTTTATGCTGAAGATTCCCCTTTGTTTGGTACATTTAACTACCTAAAGCGAGGATTTTACGATCCCCCAACTGATTACTACTACAGACCCTTAGCGTTGGCCATTGAAAACTCCATGTTGAGGGCAAAAGCTAGGGTGACAAACTCACCATGTTTAAACTCCGAAATGGAGACAGATCTTATGTATGACTACTTGATTAATTTTATTAAAACGATGGGAAAAAGACCCTATTTTGCCTTTTGCATGGTATCTATTCTCACGCATGATTTTTTAAATAAAGCTGGTCGTAATGATGTTCCAGCTGTTAGATTACTTCAGGCTCTAAATGATGAAGGCGCACTAAACTCAAGTGCCCTTGTGATATTCAGCGACCATGGTTTACGATTTGGGGAAATTCGGCACACGTATATAGGGAAATTTGAAGAACGGATGCCGTTTATGTATGTACATATCCCCAAGTGGTTTCTTGAAAAACACCCGGATGTTGAAAGAAGTCTAGCAATAAACCAAGACCGTTTGGTAACTCTTTTTGATGTACATGCTACAATGAAGCATTTGCTCTACCTAGATGACAATCTCCAAGATAAAACTGACGAACTTGGAATTAGTCTTTTTAACGAGATACCCGAAAATAGAACTTGTGAAGATGCACACATTCACCAGCATTGGTGTCCTTGCAACAATTTCAACCAAATATCCATAAACCATCCGGCGATTTCAAATGTTTCCCGGTCTCTTGTAGATCATGTAAACGAACTTTTGCAACCTCATGCTAATGTTTGTGAAATACTAGAAGTAGATCAAGTAACCGACGCGCGATTTGGAATGCCTAATATGAAGGATATGGGTGTTCAAACAACGGAATCTACAACAGGCGACTACTTAATTACGCTGATAGTGAAACCAGGGGGAGGAGTTTTCGAAGGAACTGTACGGTACTTTTCAAACAATATGACTTCAGATGTGCTGGGTGTCAGCAGAATCAGTGTCTATGGTAAAACATCTTGGTGTATAGATAGCCCCAAACTAAAACTTTATTGCTATTGTAAAACTCAACAGGAATGACATTTGTTAGCTTACATAAATCTCATACTGATGTTAGTGTTACTATGGGTGAAGAGAAAATAATAAACGCACAATTTGACATGTCCAATCTAAGTAATTCAATAAATATAAAATCAATAGCACATGTGAAAATATTATGCTTTTAAAAGGTGTTTCATAAACACAAAGCTTAAACTAAAACTTTCGAAAGTTTATCAATATAAAGAATAAATTTTAACTTAATGTTGACTCTTAAAACTAATATTTAAGAAAAAAAATGTTGAAATCTAGTGAATACCTAAAAAGGAATCAAGATTAAAAATATTAAAACTAACTTAATTGCAAAAAAAAAAGCAAGAGGTGCTAAAGTTACTTAACAGCATACATGGCAACGTTACTTTTAAAATGTAACGAGTAAAAGTACAAGTAATTTTAAAACAAGTAACGAGTAAAAAGTAAAAAGTTCTTATTTTAAAAAGGAACGAGTAAAAAGTACAAGTAAAAGTACAAGTACTAGACAAAAAAAGTAATGATTTAAAAGTACATTTCTAGGAAATCGAAAATTCAAAGTAACCTAAAATTTTACTGAATAATATTCTTACGTTCTTTAATGTTTTTGCCAAATTGTTGTTATTTATTTAATTATTTTTAATTTTGAAAGCTATGGACATTAATTTATTTTTAAATTCGGAAGAATATTATAATATAATTTTATAATATAATCGTATAATATAATTTTAAAATCAAATATAATTTTAATATCAAACTTTTTATGGATTTGCACGAAAAAGAAATTCCATCTATTGATTTTAATTTTTAGTTTATTATTTTTATTTATTTAAATTACCATTGATTTGAAATTGTTTTACTCTATAAAAACGCGTTTTAAAAGCACAAACATAAACAAAGCAAACACGGTGTTTCATATAGCTTTGTGATCTTGAGCTAGTAAAAAATAATTGCATGTGCAGTATAAGTTGAAACAGAATAGTCTACAATTTTATTTGTAACAATGGCTAACGCTGAAGTCATGCGAGAAAATCATTTTCCGAAAATTTCTGCCTAACGGAATAATTCAAATTTGTTAACGAATTTTAGTATCAGCGGCTAAATTAATACCTTCGAGTTTTCAAGAGTTAAAATAGTAATTATAATAGTTTTCAATAGCACAAATAGTTCTGAAGTTCTTAGAGATTTGACTGGGCTTTGTTTGACAAGGTCGGGCATAAACATAATTTTAATAAAAAATGTACTAGGTAAAAATGTATTTAATAAAAAATGTATTAAGACAAAAATGTATTATTAGTGAGTTCAAAGAGAAAATTGAAAAACGTAATAACAAAATTTTATTTAAAATGTATGGAATAAATGCATAAAACTCGAAAATGACTGAAAATAGCTTGCTAATTAATATTTTATTCATTTTACAAAATAATTGCATTTCGAAAGTGGTGTCACTGAGTCTGCTGCGAGAATTTCTCAGAACGTGCTTAGCCACGCTGAATAAGCGCTCCACGGGAGCATTAGAAGGTACTGCAGTATTATATTTCACGCATAATTCTTTTACGATTGGATATCGATTCAAAATTGATATGCTTTCCGTTTCGACATTTGAGTTCATGTATGCCATAAATTCTTCTGTCGTTGGTGATTGGCATGATGTTTTCAGCTTTAGAAAATTAAGATTCCCTGGGGGTTTTTTTTTCTGTTACTTTATTAGTTAAAGCAGGGTGTTCAGCTTGGACAATTCTTTCCAATTTTTTTTGTAGCCTCCTCCCTAGCTTTTTCTTCAAACCAATTAAATTTGATGCAAAGTACCAGAGCTGCAGCAAACAATAAATCGTCCTGCGATTTCACATCGCGAAACCTTTCGCAGTTCAAAAGAGCCGTCTTTTCCCTTTCAGGAATGACAATTTTAAAAGGTCAAGGTATTTGAACACGAAGTTAGCTGTGAATGCCTATATATTGCGCATTAATTTTAAAAATTAAAAAAACATAAGCATTTTTATAAAAAAATACTTATTTTTTATTTTTTTTCTTATTTTTAGAAAGCTTACCGAGTTTTAGAAAAAAGTAACGATTTCATTCGACATTTCCGTTACAAATACTTGCACTTTTTCCCTAAAAGAGTACCGAAAGTACAAGTAAAAGTACTAAATTTGAAAAGTAACGAAGTACAAGTAAAAGTACGTACTTTTTAGTTGTACCGACGGTACAAGTAACGAAAGTAAAAGTACTGCCATGTATGGAAATAACACCCCGAAGGCTTTGCAAAAGTCCTGGAAAAATACAAGCAATACATAAAATCTAATCAGAAGAGAAATTTCGTACATAATCTTGAAAATATAATACAAAAATGAAAAACCGAAAACTCACATTAAATTGGTCAAACAGCAATTTTCTGAAACACACTCAATGTAAAAGACACATTTGAAATTAGAGAAAACAACGCCCTCTATTAAAATGCGCAGTAGAAGAAAAAAATGATAGGGAAGGTTAAGTATTGCGAAACAGATTAATATAATGCTTAACTGGGGCTGCTCAGTTAAGACTTTAATTTCGCCCTGTTTTTCTCAATTGTTTAGAGTTAAAAAAATTAAACAGGAAAGGTTTTGTTCTATGGCTTCCGGAGCTGGTACCCCCTGAAGATGTCGGCTTCGGTGGCCATATTTTTATTTCCATTGTTTTTCTTTTTTCTTTATTGCTTCAATTATTCTTTCTTTTGAAAATTTCTGCTGCCTTGCGCGTTTCTTTCAAAGAAAGTTCTGTTATTATACTCGTAGAATTAAATAGTTTGTATTCTTTTACTTATTTTTCAAGTCACCTCTGTTTTTTTCTAGCAAATTCAAATCTGCAATAAAAAACAGGTGTATAATTTTAAGATTCTGAAGTTGACCCCACACTACCTCCGGGGTAGAGATTGGGAGGACGTTCTGTGCATTTGAATTCCTCATTTTAAATGATTTTAACGAGTGTATTTTTAAATTTTTGAGTCGATGTGTATTTCTTGTGGTATTTTATCGTCTCCATATTTTTTTTTGTACCTTGCCTTTACTCAACTACCTCAACACGTTTTATTGCTAAATTAACTATTATTTAAACAGTGAAAGAACACGAACAAGCATTGTTGCTTGTTTTTTTCAACCAGAATTCGTTTTTGTTTAAAATGTCAAAATAAGTTGTATCAGTATTCGTATGCTTTAACAATGTAACCATGCATTTTAATAATGATATAGACAATATTTGTTTTTAAATCTTAACGGCTCTTTCATTTAGTCATCGGATTTCTTGATAGTAATCGACAATAATTTAAGTTCGCAAGAAAATTGTAAGTGATTTCTTTTTACTGATAGTTTTAATTATGTTAGTTTTTTGTTGTTGTAATTACATGATTTTTCTTCACAGCATACTATTAAAAATATTTGAATGTAATATAAACAACTTCACTCTTTCGATCTTGTGGTCAAGGTATTAGGACTTTGTTCATTTTTATATTATTCTACGAGTATATTCCTCAATTTTATATATATTTTTTTTAACTGCGAAATCTAGCGTTCAACTAATAACGTTGTTCAAAAATAGAGACCCGCTCAATTGATGGCAACATACAAAATAAGTAAAACGGCTTTTATCTACTTGTTATTTTCAAAATATTATTATATGTAGTTTCTTGCATCTAAAAATTGTTATGTAGTACAAATTAAGTCTCTTAATGACTAATTCAGTACTTTTAACTGAAAAGAAAAAAAGCTGTCATTTTGTTTAATTATAGCTTGTGTGTCCAACAATTAGATCAATCGATCATTAGCCGAATGTTATAACATTTAATATTAAAGAAACTTGTATAGATCAGTGTATCTAACCCGTCATTGATTTCCTTCGTGCCCAATTCATAGTTATGGAACGTAAATGTCAATATCAGTATATATAACATTTCTGAAAAACTTGCAATTGTATCGCTCAGTTTTGCATTAAACGTATCTTGAATTTATACATGGCCTTATCCAAACAATGTGGATTTCCTAAACAATTAAGAAATTTAAATTTTTGCAATACAACATTTGCAGTTACATATATAGTTTAACTTTTATACTTACTCGGGAAGTATAAAAGTAAAGACATACGCATTTAATCATTTCCTCATAAAAATGCTTAAAAAGTAATCTAGTGAACTCACCGAATTTCCTGAACCTCCCAAGTTCGGCTCCCCAGTCAAACGACCCAGCTAGGCCACCACCGTGGTGTTAATCTAAAATCCAAAAAATGCATAACTTTTTGCCATGACAATTGGCCCAAAAGTGCACGTCCAATTAATTATTTTACAACGAAGTCTAAAACAAAATAGTAGATATCACAAATCAATGCTCCAACAGAACGAGTGTTTTATAATACGACCATCGACCTAATTTATGTTGCCTCAACAACACTGTCTTATAATGGGATTCATAAAAATTTTCCAAACGCTCCGTTGTCTTATAGTGGGCTAAAATCACATATCATAGTAACAATTGCAAATAGTTCCACTAAGTACAGTTGTCTTCGTCATATGGCAGACATCGGATCTGAGGTAATGAAATACTAATTACATAGTAAACAGAGTTTAAAATAATAGAAAAAAATTTGATATCAGATAAGAAAACAGATCATAAATTGGATAATTAATAATAAAATTTTAGGATTCCCAAGTCAAAATTCATGCTAGTATCAGCAACCATAACAGGCTCGTTTCTTGCTATACCTTGCTATGTCAGCAAGGTATTCAAGCTATTATATACTGCACATTGCTAGCTGGCATCAAATTCTGCATATCGAGTTACCATAGCAATAGCACGATAAGTTATATACAAGTATCTTGTCAAAACTTAACTCCGTCCAACCCCCGACAAGTAGCATCCGGGTACATACAAGTATCTTATGCTAATTTGCTGTTAACGCTTCTTCCAAGGCATGGAGACACATTAACGTGCTATTGTATGCTTTTTAATGCTTGCCACCGTAATATGTTTTGTAAGCAGCTTAGGCGGATATAGCATAACGCTCTATGCGTCAGTATGAATTGCTAATTTGTTGGACACGATTTTCCAAACATGAGTGGATAGGTACTTTAATGAATAATTGCGTCGTGTTAATACTTCTTAATTTAATAGGCTATGAAGACATTTTAAATTGGAATGGCATAATGTGCTAGTAAGAGGTCCTTACGTGCAACAAATAACTTGATTGCGAATAATATTAGATTTAATGTAATATTAGATTATATTCAATCTAGCATTTCGACTTCTAAACTTTTTGTCCATTTCATTACTTAAAGAATGGGACGACTTTTTTGGGAAGGAACACCTTATATTATTAATAAATAAAGATTTATTTATGAAAGAAAACAGTAAGTTCTTGATGAAATATCCTTTCTCGTGAATGCAATTTTATACCAGAAAAGTTGGTGTTTTCTTTACTAGAGAGCGCTGCATTTTCTCCTTACCACCTATATTTCAGAGTTATTATCCGCCGTATTTTGAGACTATTTAGCTCAACTTGTTTGGTGCAACAACAGGTGTTTGAGAAGTAATAAAACTTTAAAAATTAGAATAAAATCTAAGCTTTAAAAACACTGATTACCTTATCAACAATATACAAATTTCGAAACTTAAATCTAAATAAAAATTTGAAAAATGTACTTTTTCTAGCTATACTCTAACTAAATACTAACTTTTACGTATGTAAGAACACAAGAAAAGCAAATATTAATAATTAAGGGGACACGGGACCTTTCAAATGAAAAGTTATGAAAACTTGTTTTTTAATTTAATTTTACTATTATGAACATAATTTATTTATTTTTTAGCATATTTTAGGAAATAGGCCAAGTAAAAACAATTTTGGTCAAAATTTTTTTAAAAATTTAATAAAATATGAAAATTTTAAAAAAATACAAAAACTGTCCCTTGTGTCTGAAATTTCATCCAAATAATTTAAAAATTTTTCTATAGATAGATAATGATGATATAAAGACTCTCTAGCATCAGTTATTGTTTCACTTCAAAAGGTTTTGAGAAAAAAAAATTTTTTTAGTTCCGACGCTTTTTTTTCGAACATTTTCATTTCCTCCTACAGTTAAAGTTGTATAAAAAACTTTATAATTAATATTTCGTGAAAACAATGCTACATTGTCTTTATAACAGTCATATGAAGCATATGAAAAATTTTCAGGCAAAAGTTTCAATTATTCAGACACAAGGGACAAATTATAGATGTAAATTATGCAAAAAAAGTTAAAGGAGAAAAACTACTTTTTTTGTGTAAATTAACTAAAACTCACTGTAATAGCTATAATATCATGCTTAAAATATAAAAAGAACTTCCGGTGTATTCTTAATATAATAAATGCTAAATTTTTACCAATACAAACGATTTTCACATAAAAATATTGTTCGTTATGCATCATATCAATATGTCATATGTAACCTTGAAACAAAGAAAAAAGATTTTTGTGTGCATAAAAATTACACTAAAAACATTATTCTCTATAATTTTAATAAAACAAATAATATATTTGATACCAGATAAATAAAAAAATTATTGACTTTGACATAGGAAAAGCATATTGCTGAATTTCGATAACATGCTAGAAAATTTATATACTAATGCTATATTAATTAATTAATTTATTAATACTATATTAATTAATTTATTTATTAATGCTATATTAATTAATTAATTTATATGCTATACTAATTAAAAAATATTTTATAGAAATTTTGATTTGAACATAAAAAAAATCAAAATAAGCTTGATAACTACAATGTAAACAAACAGACAGCTTATGGAACGTCAAAAGTGCCACGCCCACTTTTCAGAAAAATAGCTATAAAATCATAAAAAATTATCGTATCGAAAAAATTTGAACAACACGTGATTCAGGCTGACTATCTTTATATTTTTAACAAAAAAAAATTTATTTTGAAAATTTTATGATTTCAAGGTCCCGTTTCCCCTTAAGTCAATCAAAGCCAAATCGGCATTTCCAAAAAAGCGAGTTCTTTTTAAATATATTTTTTTATTGGAAGCAAATTTATCTGTTTGGAAATATCCTCTCCACACAATCAGCTGCAGTAACTGAAACTCGTGCAGGTAAGGTGATGTGGATATGGAATCTATAGTTTATTGAAAATTAATTCGAATCACGAACTATAGACTTTTAAAAAAATTTTAAACTGTTGAATTGCAACTTTTAGTTCTTCACGTTTGGTTAGGATGTCATATAATATTGGTTCTGATGTAATCGACAGCTACTAGAATGAACGTCTTAGTCATTTCAAAGGTATTTATAATTTAATAGCTTTTTTTTTATAAAACTAAATAAGTTTAGTAATTTATAGCTACATGAAATATAAATAAGTTCGGGTACCCGGAACTCGTCGAAAATTTTGATCTTTTGGTGATGCTTCTGTATAATGCATCCGGTTTGCACCGAAAACCGAGCAGAAAAGTATCCTTAGCTGGTTTCGCTCCCTGCTGGCACCGACCACAAAGCTGTCAAAAGGGATCGTGTACACAATATGCGAAAAATTCGCCTAAGCAAAAGTAGAGATGCGATTGTAAACCTGATTGGTGGAATGTATTTACTTGCAAAAATTTCGGCAGTTAGTGTCTCGTTCTCATCTCCGAATTTATTGCTTTTGTATTTTTTTTTTAATTCAGTTTGAATGAACTTTAAATATTCTCAGTGGTCGTACAGAGACTTGGGGTTAGAATGCTTTTGCCATCGGTCTAACAGTGGGACTTTCTCGTGACTTTCCTCTGCATGCTATGCAAAGACGAGTTTTTAAAAAAAAGTTGTCAAAAACCAGAGGAAATTGGCAATAAGAAAGGCAAGTTAGTCCCAATGCTTGATCTAGAAGTTCACTTGTCTTCGTGGCTGGATTCAAAATCAGAAGACTGCAGAGTTGAACATTGACAGTAATAAACACAAAAATGGGTGGGTCTTTAACACCTCTCATAATGCAAAATAAAACAATAATGATATCTAAGAACATTTTGCAAGTCAAATCGGGGTTCGTCCTTTTTCGGAAAATTTTAATCTACGATAAAAAAAAAAGACAGAAAAACAGGGGCTTATTTTTAAGATATTGAAGTGGACTCCACTCAACCACCCCCCGGGGAGGGAGGAGATTTAAAGGATAAGCTCTGTAATTGAATTCCTCATTTGATATGATATTACGAGTGTATTTTTCGATTTTTGTGTCGATGTATTCTCGCGGTATTTGACCGTTTCCATACCTTTTCTTCTTTTTTTTTTATCTTGTCTTTAATTGACTAACCCAAACCATTTTTATATTAAATTAACTACAGTCGAACCCCGCTATAGTGAACCTGGGATATAGTGAACACTCGGATGTAGTGAACTTTTTTAGCGGTCCCGTCCGTATTCCTATTTAAATAATGTTATTTTTAACGCTTATAGTGAACAGCTTAGAACTTAGAAACTCGGTTATAGTGGACTCAAATTTCATTTCTTTAAATATATTTTTCAGTTCTCCATCTTTAAACTTGTAGGTGTTGGGACTGAAAATGAATGCATTCCTATAAAATGTGTCATATTACTCTCCTTTATGCTTATCACTTTTAACTATACTGTAATAAATGTCAAACAGATCATTTATCTTATACTCCCCCCTCCCTGACAAGCCTCGCTTTCTCTCTTTTCCCCAAGCTTGCTCTACAACTAGTTAACTTGGCCACCTGCTGAATTTTTGGAATTTTCTTATCTGTTCAAACCATATTCTTTACAAATCACCCCTTGACAATCAAAAAGGGGAACAATTTAACTCATTCTGCAGCTGCTCTCTTCATATTCTTACATTATCTATTTGAGACAAGATTTTTATTTCAAAAGCAGTGAAAATGGCAAATTCTCTTAAGAGAAAAGCGTTTTCGATAGACGACGAAGTTAAAATTGTAAAGCATATTGATGATGGAACCAATCAATCGACACTGTGTAAGGAATTTTCCTTGTCAAAATCTACAGTTACTAATCGAAGTGCAATTCTTGCGGCATACGACAAAAACATGGTTTCATCGAAAAAACTGCGTGGAGCTGAAAGAGAAAACGTAGAAGATGCTTTGTTAAGATGGTTCGAAATCTTGTTCAAAATGTAAAAATCTTGCATTCTTTGCACATTGTAGATAAGAAAATTGATGAACTCAATTTAAAATCAAATTGTGTTCAATCAAAAATCACAAATTTTTTTCATAAAAAGTGAAAATAAAACTAATATTTAGTGACGTAATTACTTTTTCCATCAATTTTTGCTTTATTATCTGTTAATTAGTTAATAATTTTTTTAAATAACTTATGCAAAATTGCAAAGCCAATTTTCAATCATTCAACTGTCTTATGCAAAAAATATTCTTCAAAAAATTTGGATATAGTGAACCATCGGTTATAGTGGACACATTACTGAGTCCGCAGACGGTTCACTATAGCGGGGTTCGACTGTATTAAATAAACAATGTAAAAAAACAATTATACACATTGTTGCTAACACGACAAAATTTATTCTTACATAAAATATCGAAACAAGCTGTAACATTTTTCGTATGCTTTAACAATGTAAACTTTTACTTTAACAATATGCCATAAGCAATTGTTACTTCGATTGATTAAATGCTTTGTCATTTCTTCTCAAAAAAATTCTTGACTGAAGGCAACATTGAAGTTCGCATGAAAATTGTAAGTAGTATTATTTTAATGATATTTTTATTTATTTTCGTTTTCCTTTTTTGTAAATTAAGCGTCTTTTCTTCACAGCTTATTAATAAAAGTCATTTAATAGAATAAAGAAAACTTAACCTCTACGGCCTTGGTGTCCCAGTATTAGAACACATTTTTAAATTGCACTATATTCCTTACTTGAAAGATTTTTTCTTTAATTTATTTCGCAGTGCAAATTAAGACTCTTCATAATCATTTAAGTGCTTTTAGCTGAAAAAAGTTCTCATTTTGCTTAATTATAGCCAGTATGTCCTATAATTAGTTCACTTATAAATTAGTTCGATCACGGGCCGAAAGTTATAATATTTCATACTAAAAAAAAACTTATATATAAGGCAATTGAACTAACCAGTCATTGATTTTTATATACCCAATTCCTAGTTATGGGCTAGTAGGGTCGATATCATTATACATAACATTTCTGAAAAACGTGCAGTTCTATCGCTCAGTATTTCATTAAATGTATCCTGCATTTTTGCATGGCTTTGACCAAACAACATTGATTTAAAAAGAAATAAAATTAAATAAGAAATGCAAATTTTTACAATACAGTATTTGCAGTTACTGATATAAATTGACTAGTTTTATTCGTACCATGAAAACAGAATTGGAAATAAGTACTTAATAAGTACCTCTTAAAAATGATTAAAAAGTAGTCAAATGAACCCACCAAATTTTTTGACGGAGGGAATCTATGTCCGGTATCCAGGCTAAATGATCCATCCTATCACCTGTGTTCTATCCCCAGAGTCGCTTGATTAAAATAAAAAAAAGCAAAAATAAGGTTTTCACAAATGAAATAGGCTCAAAATTTCAAATCCAATTAATTATCTTACAACAAACTCTTTAGCAAAAAAGTAGGTGTCACAAATTAATGTTCCAGCATAAAAAGAGTGTTTTATAATGGGATCATTTTCATATTTCCCCAACAACTCTGTTGTATAGTGGGCACGATTAAAATTAATCAAACACTCCATCGTTTTATATTGAATCAAGATCACATATCAATATCATAGTCGATTTAAATGACATGTCACAAATAGTTACACGAAGTACAGTTATCTTCAAAATATGGCAGACATCGGGTAATCAAGTGACCAGGTAATGAAGTTTAAATTGCATAGTAAACAGAGTTTAAAATAATAGAATAAAAATTTAAAATCAGATAACATAACAGATCATAAATTGGGTAATTATTAATAGTAATAAAATTTAAGGATTCCCAAGTCAAAAGTGTCGTGCTTGAAATAGCAATAGTAACAACAGGAATGAGCTAGTTTCTTCTATGTATTGTTATGACTACAATCTTATGTCTGCCAGATTATATGCTTCACAATGCTAACCTGCATGAAGTGCTAAAAAGCTAGTCTATATAGCATAAGCATGATAAGCTATATACGAGCATCTCATGCTTATTTTCTGTTTAAGCTTTAACCAAATAGAGAAGTAGACACATTAGCGAATTATTATATGCTTGATAAATAAGCTATGAAATTTTTTTTGGTATGAACAGCCAGCATGATGCGCAATAATTTAATTACTGCTAATACAAGAACTAATGAAATATTCAATAACATTACATAAAATATTATATTCAATAATACATAATATTACATAAAATATTATTATAATCAATAATACATAATATTGCATTCAATACTACATAATATTATATTCAATAATACATAATATTATATTCAATAATACATAATATCAAATTCAATAATGTTATTCAGAATATTAAATAATATTCTATCCAACAAATTGACTTTTAAAATTATCCTCCATTTGATTACTTAACAATTGGGACCACTCTTTCAGAGAAGGAGCCCCTCATAGTATTAAGCCAAATTTGAACTGAAAAAAGATTGAGTTTTTTTCTAAATATAGCAACCATATTGCCATTTTAAACAATCTCTCTATAAGTATCTAAAACAATTGTACGCTTCAAACATATCAGAATAACTCAATATTACTAATATGTTATGAAATGGAGCAGATTTGAACTCAGAAATTATATTATTTATTTTATTGGAAGCAAAATTATTTGTTTGAAAATATCGCCTTTCAAAATAAGCTGCAGACAGCAGCTGGTAAGAAAAAACCACACGAATGTAACATTTTAGATTTTTAAAATAATAAGAAAAAAAAAATAGCAGGCGAGCTTTATGTAACGATGAACTAAACACATTCTTTAATTTATTTTTGGAATTTTAGCTGCATAGATGAAACCAATTTCGTTTCCATGACAAAATGGGTTAAAGAAAAGGAGCCAGGACGAGGATAATGTCGCAGTCACAAGTAGCAAGTCAACTGTTCAATGGGGAATCCATCGAAGTAGGCGTTTTCAAATCGAAGGGAAAGTTTCTGTCTAGGGAGGATGAGGTGGAGGGGTGAGGTAGAGGTGGTGGATGCTCAGCTCAAACTTTACGTAGCCTCGCGTTGATTGCGGTTGAAGCTCGGTCTGCAACTGTAAGTTAAGGTGACTGTAGCGCCCGGAGAAGAATCTCGGCTTGTACGCAGCAACGCTGTAGCGTCTGTGGGGGAGGGGGTGAATGCTATGCTCAAACGTTGCGTAGCCTCGCATTGATTGCTTGCTGTTTGCTCAGCCTGTTGAAGTCTTTGCGAGGCTACGTAATGCTTGAGTCGAGCATCCACCACCTCTACCATGGGTGTTACAGAATTGTAACGTACAAGCCGATCATCAACTTCGGGCTCCACAGCCCCTTCACTTACAGTTATAGGCTGAGCTTCAACCACAGTCGGTACGAGGCTTCACAGGCTGTAGCTTCCAGGGGAGAAGCTTGGCTTTTACGTTGCAATTCGGTAGCATCCGTGGGGGTGGGGTGTATGCTAAGCTAAACGTTGCGTAGTCTCGCATCAATTGCGGTTGAAGCCTGGTCTGTAACTGTAAGTTACGGTGACTGTAGCTCCCGGAGAAGAAGCTCGACTTGTACGTTGCAACGCTGTTGCGTTTGTGGGAGAGGGGGTGAATGCTAAGCTCAAACGTTGCGTAGCCTCGCATTGATTGCTTGCTGTTTGCTCAGCCTGTTGAAGTCTTTGCGAGGCTACGTAACGCTTGAGTCGAGCATCCACCACCTCTACCACGGGTGTTACAGAATTGTAACATACAAGCCGATCATCAACTCCGGGCTCCACAGCCCCCTTCACTTACAGGTTGCAGGCCGAGCTTCAACTATAGTCGATACGAGGCTACGCTGGCTGTTGCTTCCATAGCTGAACCTTGGCTTTTACGTTGCAATGCTGTAGCAACCGTGGGGGGGTGTATGCTCAGCTAAACGTTACGTAGTCTCGCATCGATTGCGGTTGATGCCTGGTCTGTAACTGTAAGTTACGGTGAATGTAGCGCCCGGGGAAGAAGCTCGGCTTGTACGCTGCAACGCTGTAGCGTCTGTGGGGAGGGGGTGAATGCTAAGCTCAAACGTTGCGTAGCCTCGCATTGATTGCTTGCTGTTTGCTCAGCCTGTTGAAGTCTTTGCGAGGCTACGTAAGGCTTGAGTCGAGCATCCACCTCCTCTACCACGGGTGTTACAGAATTGTAACGTACAAGCCGATCACGCTGGTATCCACAGCGAAGTCTCTTGAGCAAATGCTTCCTAATGAGTTTAAAGTTTTACAAGTGCCCAGTACCCAAGTGAATTATAAAACCCAAGTGTTGGATATAACTCAAGGGAATGACGAACCTTCATGTGACGAACCTCAAGGGGATGAGGAACTTCAAGTGTTGAATGAAGTCCAAGTGCCTTGTGATGAAACAGAAGTGTTGGATATGCCTCAAGTGTTGGTTGAATCAGAAGTGTTGAATATGCCTCAAGTGTTGGTTGAATCAATAGTCTTTGATATGCCTCAAGTGTTGGTTGAATCTCAAGAGCCCCTTCTTGTGTGTTTTAACGTGGATTTTTCACTCATTGCACCAAAGGAGGATCAAGAATGGGATACATCTGATACTTTTTAATCAATTTTTCGGAATCTTTGAAGGCATTGGATTTACGAGTAGTTGTGAAACACTGTAGGAAAAGACAGTATCCATTTAATCCAGAAACACCATTGGATTTATCAGAAAAAAACAAACAAACAAACAAAGGAAACGCATATGTAATGTAAATATTGTATAGTATTGATGGTATTATATTGTATTGTAAATTTGAATGTATTGTATTATAATTTAAGTAAATAAAATCCTCTGGGGTATATTTTTTTCACAACTGTTTTTTATTCTTTAAGATTTCATTTCTTGTGACATGGCCAAACAGAATGTCATAACACTTTGTGGACAATCAGAATGCCGCACGCCTTAACACTTCCTCCTTTTTCGCGTACAAAAGGGGATTCAGAGCCAATCCATTTCATATTCCCCATGAGGAGTTTTTTATTAAAATCTGCTGAGATTTTTTTCCCTTCAAGATCGCAGAAATACAATAGCGATAGCTGTGTGAAACTTAAGGTTTATTTTATAACCGTCGTTGAACAGCAGACCCAATTTTATTGGTTTATGATCATATATGGCAACGTTACTTTTAAAAAGTAACGAGTAAAAGTACAAGTATTTTTAAAAAAAGTAATGAGTAAAAAGTTCTTATTTTAAAAAGTAACGAGTAAAGAGTACAAGCAAAAGTACAAGTACTAAACAAAAAAGTAACGATTTAAAAGTGCATTTCTAGGAAATCGAAGATTCAAAGTAACCTATAATTTTATTGAATATTAATCTTATGCTCTTTAATGTTTTTGCAAAATTGTTGTTATTTATTTAATTATTTTTAATTTTGAAAGTTGTGGACATTAATTTATTTTGAAATTCGGACGAATATTATAATATAATTTTATAATGTAATCATATAGTATAATTTTAAAATCAAAAATAATTTTAAATTTGCACGAAAAAGAAATTTTAACTATTGATTTTAATTTTTAGTTTATTACTTTTATTTATTCAAATTACCATTTATTTAAAATTGTTTTACTCTATAGAAACGCGTTTTAAAAGCACAAACATAAGCGAAGCAAACACAGGGTTTCATATAGCTTTGTGATCTTTGAGCAAGTAAAAAATAATTGCATGTGCAGTATAAGTTGAAACAGAACAGTCTACAATTTTATTTGTAACAATGGCTAATGCTGAAGTCATGCGAGAAAATCATTTTCCGAAAATTTCTGCCTAACGGAATAATTGAAATTTGTAAACGAATTTTAGTATCAGCGGCAAAATTAATACCTTCGAGTTTTCAAGAGTTAAAATAGTAATTATAATAGTTTTCAATAGCACAAATAGTTCTGAAGTTCTTAGAGATTTGACTGGGCTTTGTTTGACAAGGTCGGGCATAAACATAATTTTAGTAAAAAATGTACTAGGTAAAAACGTATTTAGTAAAAAATGCATTAAGACAAAAATGTATTATTAGTGAGTTCAAACGAAAATTGAAAAACGTAATAACAAAATCCAACATTTTTTATTTAAAATGTATTAAATAAATGCATAAAACTCGAAAATGAATGAAAATGTCTTGCTAAATAATATTTTTATTCATTTTGCAAAATAATTGCATTTCGAAAGTGGTGTCAGTGAGTCTGCTGCGAGAATTTCTCAGAACGTGCTTAGCCACGCTGAATAAGCGCTCCACGGGAGCACTAGAAGGTACTGCAGTATTATATTTCACGTATAATTCTTTTACGATCGGATATTCAAAATTGATATGCTTTCCGTTTCGACATTTGAGCTCATGTATGCCATAAATTCTTCTGTCGCTGGTGATTGGCATGATGTTTTCAGCTTTAGAAAATTTAAATTCCCTGGGTTTTTTTTCTGTTACGTTATTAGTTATAGCAGGGTGTTCAGCTTGGATAATTCTTTCCAATTTTTTTTGTAGCCTCCTCCCTAGCTTATTCTTCCGACCAATTAAATTTGATGCAAGGTACCAGACCTGCAGCAAACAATAAATCGTACTGCGATTTCACATCGCGAAACCTTTCGCAGTTCAAAAGAGCCGTCTTTCAGGAGTGACAATTTTCAAAGGTCAAGGTATTTAAACACGAAGTTAGCAGTGAATACATATATATTGCACATTAATTTTATAAATTAAAAAAAACGTAAGCATTTATTTTTAATTTAATCTTTTTTTTTTAGAAAGCTTACCGAGTTTTAGAAAAAAGTAACGATTTCATTGGACATTTCCGTTACATATACTTGTACTTTTTCCCTAAAAAAGTAACGAAAGTACAAGTAAAAGTACTAAATTTAAAAAGTAACGAAGTACAAGTAAAAGTACGTACTTTTTACTTGTTCCGGCGGTACAAGTAACGAAAGTGAAAGTACTGCCATGTATGCTTAACAGAAACAACTTCAAATTTCATTCATCAATCAAACTGGTAATTAAGTCCGCCTTCTTTAAAAGTGATTCACTAGAATTTAATAATGTTTTTGTTCACTTCCGTGGTCAAACACTTGTTATTTGCTATGCTGAATATGAATTTTTTACTTTATTTAATCTAAATTTATTGAGTTTTTATTCTTTAAGTAATTTATTTATTGTATACAAAAACTGGCTTGTAGTAACCATGTTTTATTAATGCTTTGATCCAGTAAAAATTTATTCATTTTTAGTACGCTTATTAATTTCATAGAGTGTAAAATCTTTTATCATTTCAAGAATAAGCATAAATTAGATTATTTTCGATCTGTAATTGTTTTCATTATTTAGAATTTCCGTTCAAAATTTTTATCAAAATTTTATTTTTTTAATGATGTGTTATGGAATGTATATTGTCAGTATTAGAGCTGTAAATTTGCAATTTATAAAATTTTTAGAATTCTTTGGTACAAGGTATATACATGTACTTAAGAGTCATATCAAGTTAAAAAAATTTTATTAAGGTTTATAATTTTTTCTAAATTCAGAAAAAAACATTATAAAATTACGAAATTTGCCATTAATTTCAATGGGAAAAATTGGGGGATGGATAAAAATGAGGTAAAATTTTCCAAAAACACCTCACATTTGCAGAAAAATATTGTTTGAATATTTTTTAAATTTTTTTTACTTTGTCCGGCTCTAAAATCACTGATAATGCAAAAATAGTATGAGGTGAGCATAAAAAGTCAATATAGCCCTACTTTTAAAGATTAATACTCATAATTTGAATATTACGTTTTATTTATGAGATATTTACATAACATTTCTACCGGAGACAGTTTTGATTTGTTCATCAGAGGACACTTTATTAATTTTTATATAATTTTTAACGTAGGAAAAGGAATTGAAATTAATATAAAGTTAAAAATTGGGGGTCAAATTTTCTAAAAGCAGCTAAATATGCTGAAAATTGCTTATAGAATATTTTTAAAATTTTTTTGTTTTGTACTAGTCAACCAGTACCTATGACGTAAAGGGTGGTAAAATCGCTGGTAACGAAAAGATGGTATATAGGCAGGCATAAAAAGTCAATATAGCCCTAATTTTAAAGGGTAATACTCACAATTTAATTATTACGCATGTGTTTATGTAACATTACTACTGGAGATGGTTTGAATGTGACATCAGCGAACACTTATTTAATTTTTTTTAATAATTTTTCAGCATAAGGTAATGATTTTACATTAATATTAAGTTAAAAACCGAGTGTCAAATTTTCAAAAAACAGCTAATTATGCAAAAAAATAGTTTGAGAACATTTTTTTAAAAAATTGTATTTTGTCTCAATCACTCCGTATCTATGATAAGAAGGGCGCTTAATTCTCTGCTAAAGTATTTATGGTATGAGGCGTGTATTACTGTAGGCGGTTAAGTCTGTTTTACCGCCTATATTTAAAGGTTAATACTGACAACTTTATTATTATGAATTTTTCTTTTAAGTGTTTATATAAAAATACGGTATTGAATGGATCATCATCGAACACTTTATTAATTTTTTTAAAATATTTGAGTACAAGATAATGATTCGATATTCATATCAAATGGAAAATTAGGCGTCAAACTTTCGAAAAGCAGAAATCACTAAAAACTAATTTGAGATAATTTTTGTTTTTAAATATTTGGTTCTAGTCACTCCTTTTCTATTGTGTAAAGGAAACTAAATTCACTGAAAATGCATAACTGGTATGTTGCCGGCACTAAAAGTCTGCTTAGTCTTATATTAAAAGGCTAATATTAGTAATTTAATTATTGGAAGTGTTTTCATAACGTAAGTACAGGAGGCATTTTTAAATAATATGCTGAAAATTACTTTTTGAATATTTTAAATTATTTTTTGTCCTTATTACTCAGTATCTATGGTGTAAAAGGTGCTAAATTTTCTGTTAATGCATTGATGGTATTTAGCGGGTATTATAAGTCAGCGTAGCTCTTAATTTTTAGGTTCATACTCTCAATTTAATTATTACTCTTTTTCTTTTGAAGTGTTTACATAACATTACTACTGTGTATTGTTATGACGTTACATATAATTCGGATGGTGAGGTCAACCGGAATTTCTTGTAGTAAAAATCTCGATGTGATGTTTTCTGCTAGAACACTTAATTATGTTGCAATTCCTATAATATAGGATAAATTGGAGATTTCAAGGGCAATAGCCAAATCCACCGTTTTAATTATCAGTTTGCCCTGTCGAGTGAGCATGCATCATATAATATTTCTAGGTACAGTAACAGCTTTATGTTGATTATCTTTTTACCAATTAGGTTTTTTCGAGAATGAATTTTGTCGAGTAGGTGTAAAGAAGTTTCATACGTGGACAACCCACCGCAGTCACATATTCCAATTGCTCTGAGACAGTATTATCATATTCGAGATTTTTAGACGTTGACACTTAAATAGTTCGCAAATAACATGAGTTAATAGAAAAATGCCTTTCCTCCTTTCTTATTTTGATTAAGAATAAAGGATTTTATTAAACTTGAACAGCCCTTACTTTGGTGTGACCAAAGGATGATGCAGTCCACTCTGGTGGGTGATACCCGAAATAAGAAGGTCAGTTGTACTACTATCGAGAATTCACAAACCAATAATCTAATGCACTAAATAATAAACCAAACCACTGACTAATATTCCCTATGCTGAACAGAAAAGGATATAAATACAAAGACTTCAAACTAAATTTTTCGCTGAGCACAAGCAGACTGTTAAAAATTACAAATTTATCTTCAAAAATCTAAAATGGAACGCAGACTCGAATGCTTACTCTACATTTCAATGATCAGTCCCATACTATATTACGCATCTCCAGCCAGGTTTAACATTTACCCATCCCTCTTAGAGAAACTGAAAAGATGCCAGAATAAAATGCTCCGAAAAATAACACAAAATGGCTTATCCAAACTAAGAACATAAATCGCCATCTTAACATTGCTTTCTTAGACCATCATATCGCAAAGATAAATTGCAAAATTTTTAAAAAAAGCTATAAATTGTGATACCGCATGATTTAATGAAATTTTTGCTTTTGAAAACCTTAGAGAAGATATAAAACTCAGGCCAATGGAAGCTTATTTTTGCAACGACGCATCTTTATCTAAAATTCAAAATATTTAATTTTCTTTTCACTCCAATCAGTATTCCAGTTATCAGAAACAGTTACCCAAATGTAAAAATTTCAAGGTGGATTCGAAAAGGGCCGCAAACAGTTTCAGGCACCCAAGATAAATTTCGACGATGATGATGAGATTTTTCACTAACGAAAAAACATCCAACTTTTGCAAAAGCCAAACGCTAACTCCGGTAGAGTGGTGATTGGTGCGGTTTTAAAGAGAATTCTACAACGAATTTCCATTGTTTCAGAAAATATTTCTTCTAGTCGTAGCAAAGATAGTGCATTAATATTTTGACCATTTTCCCCCTACTATTTGGAGATATTTTATATTGTATATTAAAGGTCAGATAAAGAAATGACTATGCTCTAAATTCCTCATCAAGGTCTTGGAAGAATTATATTTGATTTCAAAATTTCGATTTTATTTTCTCTCAGTGATAAATGTATTTCAAACAAAACTCAAATATCGAAGGGTTATATAATAGGTATACTAAATATACATGTATAGGAACAAAGTATAATATTAATATATTTGTTAATTATTAAAAATGTACCAATACTGATGAGTCTTAATATCGATACTAACAGCGTCGAATGTCTTTTACTCCTCAAAAGAGGTGTGCATTATGAAAATTACATGATAGTGGTGCATTTTGACTATCATGAATTAGCTGCGAGCACTGACATCATGCCTAGTAATGCTGAATTCAGTTAATCTCTATTCTAAGAAGATGGACCACAAAAAACACCTTTTGCTTAATTTAATGACGCAAACCCTCCAGAACGGGAAACAGATAAAAATAAATTAAGGAATAATTATTTTTGAAAATATTTTAGCTTTATTGCTCAAGTCAAAATTCTGATGGTCCCATCAAAAAATTTTGATATTTTATGTTGGTTTCTGTGCGATTCATGCTGGAAAACCATCAAAATTTTTTACTATATACATACAGGTATGTATATATATATGTATACAACAAAATAAATAAATACGAAAGGACGCGAAGAAAATTAAGAAAAACAATAAGTTTCATTTGACCTTAGTTTTTGCGGATATAATCGTGCGGGCTGATGAAAAGATTATATCTTTTACTTTCCGGATTTTTAAAAAAAATTTTATCCCTTTTTTTTTCCAGTTGTTTGTTATTTTTTTTATTATTATTTTTCTTTTCTACCCTTTTTCATATGTCTGTAATTTTCCTCTGTTTTATCTTCGTTATGAACTTATATATATATATATATATATATATATATATATATATATATATATATATATATATATATATATATATATATATATATATATATATATATATATATATATATATATATATATATATATATATATATATATATATATATATATATATATATATATATATATATATATATAAATATATATATATATATAAAGCACATATATATATATATATATATATATATATATATATATATATATATATATATAAATATATATATATATATAATATAAAGCACATATATATATATATATATATGTGCAGTGCAATCGGCGCCATTCTGAAGTGAGTGGTTCTCGTGGAAAGGCGCATTAAAACGGAGCTCTTAAATTCCTGTTGTCGAAGTGAAATGGAGCAAAGAATTAACATTAAATTTTGCTTCAAATTGGGCAAGAAAGCTGCAGAAACCTACGAATTGTTAAAACAAGTTTATGGCAAGGAAGCATTATCTCGCTCAAGAACTTTTGAATGGTTTAAACGCTTTTGAGCGCGAAAGCGTGGAAGATGATCCACACACAGTTCGCACGCAAGCCGGAAGCAATTGAAAAAGTTCGCGTACACACATTACGTTTGACTGTGAGGCGATTCTTAGCTCAGCATGGTGTCGTTGAGTCGCAGCATCCACCATACTCGCCAGACCTAGCACACACTTTTTCCTGTTTCTTAAGCAGAAAAATTCACTGAAGGAAACAAGATTTCATGATGTCGAAGCCTTCACAAAAACTGTAACGTCACTAATAAAGAGCATTCCAAAAGTGGACTTTAAAACTTCTTTCCGAAATTTGTACAGCCGAGCACAGACGTGTATTACGGCTGATGGGGATTACTTCGAATAATATTAAATGGCTATGTGTTTAACTTTTTTTTCTTCTGAGTTATTCCATGAGTCCTGGAAATTAATAGCCAGACCTTGTATATATATATATATATATAAAATATATATATATATATATAAAATATATATATATAAAATATATATATATATATAAAATATATATATATATATAAAATATATATATATATATATAAAATATATATATATATATAAAATATATATATATATATATATATAAAATATATATATATATACACACACATACATACACATACATATATATATGTCGGTGTATTCCTTTAGTTTTGTGCATGTTTTCGAAGTGTTGTTCAATTTTGCTTTTTTGGTTATTTTTTTATTCTCTCCCAAATCGAAAGAAGGGTATTCTGCTAGTATTAATATATATTATTTAACAGTTCATTTCAAAAGAAGTTGATATTGTTAGAAACTCGCTAAAAATTGACGAAAAATAATGAATTACCTAAGATACAATATAAGAATAATAAGTACCGAAAGCAAGAAGGAGAGACCTTTTGAAACGAATGCTTCAGATTTTTGTAATCAAATCAAGAAGGTCTAGGACTTTGCCTTGAAAAACAAAGGGTCAGTATTGATCCTGCTAATTGTTCACGCAGCTTCTCCGCCGATCTACGTTTTTCGTCAAAGTTGCGATTTAGGAATGCAATTGGTTTCGGATCGTGCGTGCTCCCTCTTCTCCCTACACCCCATTATAGCAGTCTTTTTAGCGGTTTTATTGGTATTATAATGCAAGCATACCACAAATAAATTTTCCTGTGGTATTTTATTGAAATTTTGAGTTTTGATAGTCAATATTGTTTTTTATTTTACTCGACCAGTATACACGGCAATTTTCTATTTCATACAGAGTAGTAATTTTTTTATTTTATACGAGTAAGGATTTTTTAAGGCTGGGATAGCTTGCTTGCCAGGGAGCTGGACTCACGTTTGTGAGAACGGATGTCCGAATCCAGCCGGCCGAAGACTCCCCATGTAGTAAATTGTGACTGGTGCACGTTAAATCTGTCGGGTCTCAAAGTCCTCCATGTTCCCATAACAAATCAATACCTCTGGGGATACTGAATTGGAGATTGATCATTCTCTGGTTAAGGAGAAAATTGCGATTTGTGGATGAATGAATAAATGTATGAACGAGTCCTCTCAATAAACGACTGCGATGTATGGGTGTGGCAGAAGTCGAGTTCTTGGCCATAGATGGCGCCACTGGAAATCAAAAAAAAATCACACACCCTCTGCCTTAATGGCTGACGACAACAACAACATTGATTTTTTTTATTTTACTCGAAGAGCAGAGATTTTTAATTTTACACGACGAGTTTACACGACGATTTTTCATTTACACGACGAGTAGTGATTTTGTATATTTTACACGAAGCGAAGTGATTTTGCATATTTTACACGAAACGAAGTTATTTTTTATTTTACGTGACGAGAAGTAATTTTTTTATTTTGCACGATGATTTTTTTAGTTTACGAAATGGATTTTTTCTTATTTTACACGATGATTTTTTTTATTTACATGACGAGTAGTGATTTTTATTTTCGCGTCATGCGCACAACGATGGAAGTTTGGTCCGACATGTATGCATGCCAAACTTGTAATACTGTTAAGAAGTAAGTATAATAGGTTTAATAACTAATAACCAAGGTATATATGACCTATCACTCTACCAAAATTAGTTTAGCACATGTTGAACTTTGTTTCAGCTTTTTAAACACTTTAGTTCACTTTTAAGTATGTTCAACAAAATCGCATGAAATTTTGATGCTGGCAATATTCGAAGAACTATACCACAGTTACATCGGTTCAAAGTTGGAACAATTTTATGGAATCTAAAAAGCTTTAGCAACAAGACCATAAGCAATTTTGATGTATGCAATATTAGAAAAACTATAGGCCACAAATACATCTGTCCAAAGATGGAACAATTTTATTGAATCTAAAAATGTTTGGCAACAAAACCGCAATTAATTGTGATGTATGCAATATTAGAAGAACTATAATACCACAAATTCATCAGTTCAAAAACAGAACAATTTTATTGAATCCAGAGAGCAACAACAAGATCATAACATTAAAAAGAATCCTGAAATTAAGTCTTCTGAAAAATATTAACCACCGAAATGGTTTTATTTCTTTTAAACTAAACATTTTCTTCGCACATTTGAAAATTATGAGCAATCTTGGAAAGCAAAAATATCTTCATAAAATATTTTTTTATTGTTTTTAACAGGTTAAGGATTCAATTATTGAATGTCAGGTGTTCACATTTATGTCGTTTTATCTGTGAAAGATGTAATTTTCTCTTATTCGAGCAATTTTTGAAGATTCTACACTATAGAATCGAGCAACAGCTATTAAATATGAGCAATTTTAAATATTCTTTAATCTTATCTGTTATCTCTTCAGTATTTATGTTAAAAATTTCGTACGAATAAAAATTATCGATTCAATTAAATTGAATTACAGATTATAATTAAAAAAGTATGAGAAATATTTTAAAAGTTTAAGAAATTCCATATGAAACTTAAACATTCATTATGAATTCATTCTGTTTTACCTTTTAAAATACAATTCCGAAAATTAACGGGTAAGTAATTTAATATTTTATTTTCTCTCACAAGATTGTAATTAAGTCATATAATGTCATATCATTTCATGTTCTAAAAAAAGCGAGTGTCATTTTTAAATCCATAATCGTTCGAATGTCACAAAATAAAGACTATTCCTGCTACGTAATAAATGTTTCCCTTTCTTCGGAAAACATATTTCTTATGACGTAAGAGAGCGAGATTAATCATTTAAATTCATCAGTCTTTATTATTGATGAAGTATGATGAACTCAGTATTGATGTGTCTAAAGATGAATAATAATTTTATACTAATACTTATAAACTAATAATTATAATAACAATAATTTATAAACTAATGTATAACTAATATTATAAACTAATATAAAATAATTTATAAACTAATAAATTATTTTATACTTATAAACTAATAATTTATTTATTTAAATAAATTATATTTACTATGTTTAACTAATTGAATTAATAATTTAATTTATGTCTTTAAGAAAAGTGTTTTTTTTTAATTAGCTAAGTGTTCGAGTGTTTTAAAAAATGACCACTTCTGCTACGTAATACAATGTTTCCGTTTCTTCGGACAGCATATTTCTGATGACGTAAGAGAACGACATGAATCATTTGAATTCATTAATCTTTATTAATGATTAAGTATCATGAACCAGGATTGATATGTTTGAGGTTGAATAATTCATTAATAATTTTATTTAACTACATAAATTTTAATTACTATGTTTAATTAATTCAATTAATCATTTAATTTACGTCTTTAAGACAAGTGTTTTTTTTTAATTAGCTAAGTGTTCGAGTGTTTTAAAAAACGACCACTTCTGCTAAGTAATAATTGTTTCTCTTTCTTCGGACAACATATTTCTTATGACGTAAGAGAACGATATGAATCAATTGAATTCATTAATCTTTATTGATGATTAAGTATCATGAACCAGGATTGATATGTTTAAGGTTGAATAATTCATTAATAATTTCATTTAGCTAAATAAATTATAATTATTACGTTTAATTAATTCAGTTAATCATTTAATTTATGTCTTTAAGACAAGTGCTTTCTTTTAATTACCTAAGTGTTCGAGTGTTTTAAAAAACGATTATTCCTGCTACGTAATAAATGTTTTTCTTTCTTCGGACAACATATTTCTTACGACGTAAGAAAGCGACATTAATAATTTAAACTCATTATACGTTATTAATGATTAAATCTCAAACTCAGTATTGATATGTTAAACGTTGAATAATTTAATAATAATTTTATTTAACTAAATATTTTATAATTATTAAGTCTAACTAATTAAGTTCATATTCAATTTTAATTAATTTTTTAATGATAATTTATTCGTTTAAATTAGTAAATATTATTAAACAGAGCAGGACAGCAGTATCGAATCTCAAATTATTTTTAACAGCTTTTGCAATTGAAAAATAGAATAAAAATTATCGAAATTCAAAATTACATGAAAGCATTTTTACGGTGTACGTTTAAAAGTTATAAATATAAAATTATCATCATCTGAAGCAAGGAAATACATACATGTTTTAATATATATATGGTGTTATATATATATATATATATATATATATATATATATATATATATATATATATATATATATATATATATATATATATATATATATAATTAAGTCTGTGATACTTAAACTATTCTTACACGTTATCATAAACAATTTTAGTTTATTATTTTAAAATGTTTAGTGAAAAAATCTTACATTTATAGGCAAAATCGAACTCACTTATTTCACATTATTACTCTCAAACTAATTTTAAAGCTACATTAGTAAATTATTTTTTAGTAATTAAAAATTTTTTTAATAAAAACTGTTTAGTGAAAAATGCTCCTAGCTAACATTATGCCATATTTTGAATATTATTTTTTTCGCTTGTTTTAAAATAAACTTTTAGAAACAAACTTTACATGCTAAATATCGATTAGCACAATCGATTCAAAATTGGAACAAGTTAAAAGAGTCAAAAGCACAATGAGTTTTTATATTCGAACCTGAAAAACCAGCTAAACGAGTGAGTGCACTGAACCCTGAACCATCCTGTCACTTAATGCAAAGGTGTTAAAATCAAATAAAAACAAACCATGAACGATGGAGAAATTCTGCTTTGACAAACATTTTATATATATCGTTTTATCGAAAATCACGTGATTTTACTATAAAATAACAGTCAGAAAAAGCGGGAAAATCAATAACACTGGGGAATGCATTTTTTCTCAGTTGTATGAGGTATTTTTTAACGAATCTTTGTTATTTTCATGCCTCTACAATCAGCTCTTTTCTCCTAGCGGATTTGTTTAATGACATTTTTAGTCTATTTTCTTGCTGAAATGTACAAGTTAAAAAACGCTAGATATAACAGGTAGTTGCATAAAATATGCGAGAAACTTTTAGGAAAGTTCCATCATGATAATTAAAATCACCATCAGGATCACATTATCAGGATTAAAGTTGCATAGAAACCTATGGACGTAAATTCAATACGCCGCTAGGGTTGTTCCTTATTTCTTCATGTACTTCTGAACAGGTCATAATAGGGAAGGGCTCCTAGTCTCGTACGACGACATTTCCGGGTATAGTTTTCTATGGAATTTTAAACCTGATGACATGCCTTAACCCCTTCCTTCTTGCTCCCGTGAAAATGACGGGGTGAGGTTTCGCCCTCTATTTCTCGCTCCCGTGATATTTCTGGGCTGGAGTGTTCAGTAGTAGCAAACAATAAAAATAAGACTAATTCATTTCTTTGGCCCTCAAAACATTTTATTTCTCATTTTACACAGCAGATGATAGTACCAGAATATTTTTAAGGTAATTGTAGCTAGTTACTTTATTTTAAACTAGATGTCAGCACTAATCAATTTTCAGGGAGAAAAAAATAGGCACTTTTATGACCGTTTTCCTGAAAATTAACTGATCCTTAAGGGCTTAACTCCCCTAGAAGTTAATTGCAACGATCACGCAAGCTTCTGTTTTATATAACGTTATTTTTTAAATTTATACATTTCGACAAAAAAATTGGCTAATAATGTCATTTAAAAAACAGCTTTAGAAGCAAAGTTCAGTTTCGAAACTCTCCCACTCGAAATTTACAAGATCAAGGAGAAGTATAAATGCAACAGAAAAGTTGTTTCTCAATGTAATCAAAACTGAGAATCAAATTTCTATCAGTGGGTAATGAATGAATTTAAGTAAAAATCAATACAAACAAATTATAGGAAGAAAGAATATAAATTTCACAGTGATTACTTCATATTTTATAGCCATTAAACCACAATGAGCTTATACAGATTAATATGATTTATATAATTTAGCCAGCCACTATTTAGCTTCAATAAGACCTATATTTAACTGCTCATCTCGTCACCCAGTGGACAAAAGCTAGATACATGCAATTTTAATGGTTTTTCATGTTTTTTTTTCTGCTCCTGTTAACGCAAGACCTTAGATTAGCCATTAATGAACTTTTCTAATGCAAAGAAATAATGTAGCTTGAACAGGAACATGAAACATTTTATTTAATGTTTGAATTTAAATAAAAATCAATTTAAACAAAATATTGGAAGAAAGAATATAAATTTTTTTAACTAAAATTACATAGCTTCAACTTCTTGTTAAAGCAAAAATTATTTATCACAATCTTAATCTTATAAATGAATCATAAATATTTATTTTTCAGGTTGCACATCAACAGATTTAATGGCTGTTTATGTGAAGCGTCGACGTATTGTGCTGTTAATAGTTATTATTTGCTTCATTTATTTCGTATTCAATCTGATTATTATAGGAAAGAGCATTAAAAAATCACGTGAAAAAGAATTGAAAAATATGCAAGAAAATACTTTACTCTCAGATCAAAATGCTGTGCCAGGTGATTATACTTTTGACTTCAACAATGATGACTATTTTTTGACGGACGAGGAGGAGCTACTTAAAACTGGTCATGACACAGCCCACTTACAGCAACCGAAACGGTCAGAGTTGAATCGTGACAACTGGCATCCTGGTTTTCCTACTTCAATTCCAAAGATTGAGGTGGTTGTAGAAAAACCTGAATTGTTCCACACTTTTGTTGAAAATAATCCTGAAAATGGCTTTGATCATGATTTTGAAGCTTTCGGGACTACCCGAGCTAGAACTTATCATCCCATGGAACCTGATTCCAAAGACCCTGTTCCTTTAATACTAGAAGGACAAGAAACCATTTTCTTTTTCAACACTCCCACAATTCCACCTCAACACCCAGATTCTCAAGGATATCCAGAATTGAAACCAAAAGTGTATCCTACGACTGTTGACAGCAATCCTGAAAGCGGTATAGATGCATTTGAATTGACCGATTTTGAGACGTTTGGAGCTAATGATGTAAGAACTTATCCACCAATTGGACCCGACTCGATAATCCCTGTTCCTAAAATAGCAATTGATCAGAAAACCATTTTTCATTCAAAATCTCTCGCTACTACTCCTGATCCTCAAGGATATTTTGGATTTAAACTCGTTGACAAGAATGAATCAATTGTTGTTGAAATTAACAGCTCACTACCAACCGAAGAAACAGCAACAGTTCTACGCATAAAAAATGAATCTGAAGAATACACTAAAATCAAAAGTGTTGGAAAAGATAAATTGCCAATTTCAGAAATTCAAAAAACTATCAAAAACCCTGCTTTGATTATTGATACTCCAGGATGCAAAATACCTAAGTTTAACCCTTGGGATCCAAGCGTCGCCAACCTTATCCAAATCTTTGGCGCCTATAATTGCCCCTTCCCTCCATTATTCATGACACCAGGCCCTAACGGAATTATTAATCTTAATGTTTCAGTACTGGAAAAATACTACAATAGTACATTAGATGATATTAATTGTTGGTATCAGCCTATTATGCGAACATACCTCTCAACGAACAATAGAGAGGATGATTACTATACACTCCCGGTTCAAGAATTGAAATTTGGAGAACCCATTGAACATGAATATCTTATAACTAAGTGCTTCTTTAAGCACAATAACACTCATGAGCAGTATATGCCTTTAGTGAAGCTCAAAGACGAAGTAGAAAAACGGAAATCCGTTATAAAATCTCCGTCTCCTTTAAATGTAATAATTCTTGGCATAGATTCTGTATCAAAGTTGAATTTCATGAGACGATTCTTTCAAACAAAACCATACCTTAAATTTCAGATGAAAGCGTTTGATATGAAAGGTTTTACAAAAGTTGGCGACAATACTTTTCCAAACTTGGTACCAATGTTTACTGGTCATTTTGTTAATTATTTTTGGAATGAATCAATCAAAGATACATATTTTTTCGATGATGTGCCTTTTATCTGGAAGGAATATGCTCGATATGGGCATAGGACATTCTTTGCAGAAGATGCCCCATATAACGGGGCATTTAACTTTATAAAAAGAGGCTTTCTCGAGCCTCCTGCTGACTATTATTACAGACCCTTAGCTTTAGCAATCGAACAGTCGGAACTTCGAAAAAAAGGCTTCGAAGCAAATTCACCATGCTTAAATTCAGAACTGGAAACTGATTTGATGTATGCGTATCTGCTGAATTTCATAAAAACTATGGGTACAAGACCTTATTTCGCATTTTGTATGACTTCTACTCTTACACATGATTTCTTTGATGCCGCTGGGTTTGCTGATGCACCTGCAGCAAAACTTTTAAAAGTCCTCGATAAGGAAGGAGCTCTGAACTCCAGTGCTTTTATCTTTTTCAGTGACCATGGGATTCGATATGGGGATATAAGACAGACATACATTGGCAAATTTGAAGAAAGAATGCCATTCATGTATCTCCACTTTCCTAAGTGGTTTCTAGATCAACACCCAGATTTTGAAAGAAATCTTGCCATTAATCAAGATCGGTTGACCAATGTGTTTGATATTCATGCTACTTTAAAACATTTGCTTCACATCAATGATGGATTAATTGAAGAAAATGACGAGTTAGGTTTGAGTCTTTTCAATGAAATTCCAGAAAATCGAACCTGCGCAGATGCCCATATACAGGAACACTACTGCGCATGTAATAACTTCAACAAGGTATCTGAGGATAATGAGGAAGTTTACATAGTATCCCTTGCTCTCGTTGCCCATGTCAATTCACTCTTAGTAAATCACACAGATAAATGCGAAGAACTAAGTTTGGATGTGATTAAAGATGCGCGTTTGGGACTTCCTAATGATATTGTGCTGAATTTAGAGCAAGAAGAAGACAAACTCATAAATAAAACTCTAGTTATAGGTGAAGCACCACCATTGCTAGGTGATTACATGGTAACATTATCAGTAAAACCTGGTGGTGCTATAATTGAGGGCACCGTTAGATACGATGCGAAAAATTTAATTCCAATCGTTTTTGGTGTTAGTAGGATAAACATGTATGGCACACAATCATGGTGCATTGACAGTCAGGTTTTAAAACTTTATTGCTATTGTAAGTTTCAACCATTTTAAGCGGTTTATAATTAAGTGTTAGAATTAGAAACATTTTTATACTGATTAACCCTAGTTAAAATAAATAAGAAAGACACATTGACATTTAATTCAAATGTTTTGTATTTAGAAATTGACTATAAAAAGAAATGAATAAAACTAGTGTTACTATTTTTTTTCCAATGCCCACATGTGTTAATATCCGTCAATTCAGGCATTTACAGGGCAGATTTGTTATCCTCTCTTTCAGGGGCACCATATTAGGTGGGCCAACGTTGCTCTCACAGTGAGGACAGGTAGTACAGAGAAGGAAAGAACATTCGTGTCTTTCCCGGGATTATATTGTTACTATTATAGGTCATAAGATAATATGCCTGTACATAAGGATTCATATTGAGCATATTATCGTATGTCAATATACACAAGAAGTTTCCCGATCTCTACCCTTAATGCATGTTTTTAGAATATTTGCAAAAATATGCATATTACATAATAAATCGCCAGTAAAGCCTTAAGTAAAAAATAAAAAGAAATCTATTGAATCATTATCAATGTCTATCACTTAATTGTTCTCAAAATAGGATTAAGCATTAAATAAAGTTTGATCAATGTCTCATTCAACAATGTTGAATTAGAAATCGACCAGTGCAGCAGTATATGCTTTTGATATGATTGACTTTGATGTTGATTCGTCAGATTATAGAAATTTTTTGCTCATTAAAATCACTTTCAACATTTAATAAAAACTTTTTTCACATATTCATTACCTGATATTTTTTCTTTTTTTGTGATTACCCGATCTTTGTCTCACGCAAATAAATGAGAAATCGACCTGTGTAGACATCTAACATTGTCTAATTCTCCTTCTTTTACCACCTTCCAGTTCTACCCAACAATCAAAGCAATATAGATGTTTTTAATATAACTGACTTTGATGAAGATTTGTCAGATATTTATGACATTTTTGTTTCTTCTCTCATTTAAATATCATTCTTAACAAAGGCTGTCTTCCTTAAATTTATCCTATGATAGTTATTTAAAATAAAGATTCAGTTAGACAGCATGCAAATTTTTTTAAACGATTTTATTTAAAATTTGACCTTAAGTTTGACCGCATATTTACTTTAAATAACGCAATAATTTTCCTTGGTAGGAACTGAAGGACTTTTTGATAGGATGCCTGAAGCAAATATGTACAAAAAAATTTCTTCTTGTTTTGGAAATTATTAAATTATGGGAACTATCATATTTATTTAAAATAAAGTTTCATCAGTGTAAAAATATTCGAATTTTTTCAAATTATTTTATTTAAACACTGATCCTTTAGTTTGGCCATAACTTACCTATAATGTCGACTTAATTCTTCTTGGCATGAACTCAACTATATATTGACAGATCACTTGCAGTAATGGCCATAGCTCTTTGCTCTGATAAGGGACTGGAATTTTGTACGTGCTAAACGGATCCTTCAGCTTTCCCACAAACGCAAAATAAGATAATCTCTAGAGATTATAGGGTGTAGCGTAACAGAATGAAATTTCCTTCACGCTGTTTAATCTAGTCTTATAAGTTAGAACACATGCAGTAAGGTAAGACTCACATTATCAAGTTAAAAATACCCGTTACCATTGGAAAATAAATCCTGAATCATCAACAATATAATCATCAAGATAAATGATCATCTTATTTATTCAGCAATGATGTTCAGGTATCCAACCTCAATGATATAACAAAGTGAAGTCTCCATCAAGTAATTTAATCCTATCCTATGAGTTAGAATACAAGCAGTAAGGTAAGACTCATTATTTGGTTGAAAATACTCGTCGCCATTGAGAAAAATCATAAATCATCATCAATCTAAAAATCAAGATAAATCATAATCATTTTACTTTCGTAGCAATGATGTTTAGGTATCCATCCTTAGTGAAATAACAAAATGGGGTCTCCATCGCGTTATTTAATCCAATCATATAAATTAGAATGCAAGCAATTAGAGAAGACTCATTATCAGATTGAAAATACCCATCACCATTAAGAAAAATCATTAATCAACAGTCTAAAAAGCAAGATAAACCATAATCATTTTACATTCGCAACAATGGTGTTCTGATATAATGACTTATTGGGAGTACCATTGCGCCCCAAATGAATGCCCTAAAGATTAAAAGCTCTAAATTAGCCTTCTAGAGGCAAAACTTTTACACGAAAGCACAGGTGCATAAAATTATCAAGTGATCTAAGCACAGTGGCCACTCAGTGAATAAAAGTCTTCCATATCAAAGCTTTATAATTACAACAAATCTGACTGTAAATTGATCATAATCAATTTTCTGCATAAGCTCAGCCGGAGCTCAGATTTAGTGATCAACTTAGACAGACGATCAACTTATAAGAAAGGAATATTTTTTTTCTTTTGTTTTTATCATTTCTCATATCATGTTATTCTTTCTAAAACTAAACTAAACTCAGTGGCACGACAGCCCGCAGAGGGCCAAGGCCTACTGTGCCCATCTCAGCTTTCTTAACCTTAGGCTCTGGGGTGCAGGAGCAGATGCTCCGGTCAGGTGGTCAGCCGAACGCGGAACCCCCAGTGTTTAGTTCCCAAGCATGCTTGGTATCATATTTGCAAGTTAGTCACACAATTTATATTACTATTCAAAATAAAGATAAAGATAATTTTTTTTAACTCCATGTGAGCTTGAAATTTTAGAAATCAAAAACTCTAAATATCTTGAGAAATGACATTATGAGCTAATTACAGAATGAATTAGAATTTGTTACATACACTTAATTAAATAACTTATTGGTTTTATAAAGGAAATGAGCATAGTCTGAATTGATACATGCCGAATTTTTTTTTTCGTTTGAAAAGTGTGAAATTGGTTGTTATGCTTAACCACTTTCTACAAAAGCTCATAATCTTTTCCTATATTTTAGCAATTCACTGAAATTTTAATACATAACTTAATGACATATAACATTTCCTAGTGAAGGTTTTATTCCAGTCAACTTAGAGTTCAAAATGGCATTCAGTATCAGTGCAAGACAAATTTGACTTAATTCATGCGGTCAACATGCTATTAAAACTGGGGATCAAGTAACAAAGGTTTTCTCACTTAGATTGGGTAAAGTTAATTCTACTCTTGTTGATAGGAGTTGACATTGACAGGTGATCAACTTGACATATTTAGCTGTATAGTATTCAGTTACAAAATGTATGGAACATAAGAAAATCATATTTCAATTGAAATCCAACTCATATGTTTGCTCATTTTGAGAAATTAGAATCTGACATTTTTTTATCTCGTCTGATTTGTAGAACCTAAAATTTAGCAGAAACAGTTACCGTTTTTTAACGGTTTGGTATTCATTTCAAAATAAAGATGGCAATGTCTAATAAGAAGGTTAGAAATAAGTCATAACTTCATTTTTAATAAAAGTGAAACTGATCTACTTTCATGTATTATGAAGTGCTTTCAAACTGCTTCTTCAATTTTTGAACTTTTAACACGAGAGATAATAGAAAGAAAGTGGAAAGAAAGTTAAAAAAGAAAACTATTATTTACGCATTCATATTAGCTTTGATGAGGGCTTTAAGAATTGCTTATAAAGAACCAATGTGCGTTTAATAATTTAAATAAATCCAAACTTCTTAGTTTTTTAAATAAATTAAAATATGTATGTATAATAGTCAGCTGCATTTCTTTCTAAATGGCGAAGTATACTGAATTTTTAGCAACAGTACACAAGCTGGAAAAAAATTCTTCAAGAAATTATAAAAATAATTAGTATTAAATTCTAGTATTTGAAATAATGTAATAAAAACAAACAAAATGAGTTAAATAAAAATTTGAAAATACCAATAGCACAGGATGCTATTGGTAAGGAAAGTTACAGAATAGATCGTGTAAAAAAATCCCCTTCATGAAATAATTATATTGCTTGCTATAAAAAGATAAAAAATATCATAAATGGCATATTTTCTACACTTTTACTAAATTAAATTAAAAGTATTAAATTACATGCAATGTTAAGTAAATTACACTAAGTTATGTTCAAAAGAGATAGGTATTTTATTTACGTTGCACTAGAACTGCACAATGAGCTATTGGTGACGGGAAATATCCCTAAGTCTGATCCAAAGACATTTCTTCACAATTTTGACACTCTGCAGAGGAGATCTTATTTGTGAAACCATTTCCCTAATTTAGACATAGATCTGTAGATAAAGGAAATTTTCTCCTGACCCCATGGTACAGTTCAGCCCATTTAATAAAGAATTATGGCTTTAAATACCTCAAGTTATTTCATGGTATTGCATCATGTACTTTGAAAGTAAATACAGTTTTATTACAATTAATAGATTTCAATTAATGAGATATACGGGCTGCAGAATTTTATAAACAACAACCAAATTAATAACTGTTTACTTTTATTACATCACATTTAATGAACAGTCTGCGAAATAAAATTAATTTAAGACTGTAACTATGACCTTCTGGTCCTTTAAATTTAGAATACCGTAAACCGGAGCGAGTCTACCCATACAGGGGCGAGTCTACCCATTTTAGTTTTATTTAATTTTCACTATTTTAAATTGCAAATAAAAAATTTTTACCGACGGAGGACTTAGTTCAGACTCTAAGGAAGATGGCGCTGTAGTAGTTTGATCCATTTTTATTTATTTGGTGTCTTTTAACCGACCTGTTCAAACGTCTTTTGAGAGATTTGTATTGAAAATCAGCAAACTTTTAGTTGGTGCTCCGTAAGTATATTATTATTATTACTATTTTCACTTTGGTTAAGTGATAAACTTATCTAAGACTAAGATTACATTAATTTTATATGAAAAAAAAACAAAAAGAATGTAAGTTTTGCTGTTGTAAACAAAAAGCCAGAATTCGCGGGGCGAGTCTACCCATTCGTATTTAGTTTTAATAAAGCATAATAATATAATTTAGAACTTTGTTTATATTAAAATTAAGTCATTTTAAATGAATTTTAGTATATTATTTTAATTCTGCATTGATAAATTTATCATTAATAAGAAAATTTATAGGTTAAATATAAATGTAAATATCAAACATGTTTATTTTACCTATTTTTTCAATTTTTATATTACAAAATTAACTTTTTTTATTTAATGCAAGTTAAATAAACTATCATTTATAAATTATTATTACCTCCCAAAAGAATGGGAAGAGGATTTTTCATGATTCCCAATGTTTCAATTTCGATTTTGTTAATAATCTTTAATTATTATTATTTATTAATTATTTAATTGTAAATTTATATTAATTTTAATTTATTTTTATTAACAATAATCATAAAAAAATGTTATTTTATAATGTTAATGATTATAAAAACAAAACTGTGATCAAAATGTGATAATCGATCAAATACTCAATTTGTGTTATTTTATGAATAAAAAAATGGAATATATAATAAAGTTATGAATTTTACTTCATAAATATCCTATATAGTAACTAAAATAACAATTTAATAGTAAAATTTGATTATTTACAATGTTAGCATTCATTTTAGTAGAATGGGTAGACTCGCCCCATACGAGAGATTTGTCAGCAGTTCTATAAGAATATACAGTAACAGCGTAACTGTTAATATTTTCTAAAATCGATTTCTAAGCTTTAAAGAGGGATAAATAGCGATTCCGAAACACCTATTAAAAGCCTTTTTTCTTTAATATTTACAAATGTTTGACCACTTGAAAGTTGACAAACTGAAAAAATGGGTAGACTCGCCCCAGTTTACGGTATAACTAAGAAGACACTATAATTTATAAATCAACTACCAGGAAAAAACTCGACTTCATAAATAAATTTTCAACTCATATGTGCCCAACATGGGCGAAAAAAATCAAAGCAACCGCTCATGATTATTCTAATGCATTCACGCACCTGCGTTTACCGTTGAAAGTGAATGATTACCTGATTGCTGTTATATATTCTCCCGCAAAAAGATCAGATTCTCCATTTCTCTCGGTCCCGCAGTGGACTGATCGTTAAGACACGGTTCCCAGCAGATCACCGAAGTCAAGCATCACTGGCCACGGTCAGTGTGCGGGTGGGTGACCACTTGGATCAGTCTGCGTAGGGACCGAGGGTGGGCGGTATTGGTCCTCGTTAAACTGTTTTACCGTAAAGTGCTTGACTTCGCGCAGGTCGTCGGGCTACCGAAGCGAGGGTGCCATCCCCTCCGCAGAGGATTAAAATTGTGATGGCATGTCTTCGGATCATCCTCCGGGATGTTTCCCTGACCGTCGCCAATAGCCCATTGTGCGGCTCTAGTACGACGTAAATTAACAACAACAACCATTTCTCTCGATGGTGATCGGTGATGCGTGAATCGCAAGCAGTGAGAGTGGTCCTTTAAAAACTAACTAATCAGTTTCAAGTTTCAAACCTGCATCTCCATCAATTGATGGCTGTTAGCAAATCGTTCTGTAATCACCCTTATATATATATATACATATATATAAGGATAAAATTATAAAAAAGGATAAATTTTTTTTAAAAAATCCGGAAAATAAAAGATATTATCTTTTCCTCAGCCCACAGGATTATATCCGCAAAAAAGAGTGCTTTCTGATATTATATCAATATAGCTAAAGCAAAATATATCAATACAATGGTGTGGGGAGCGGATATAATCGTGTGGGCTGATGAAAAGATTATATCTTTTATTTTCCGGATTTTTTAAAAAAAATTTATCCTTTTTTTTTCAGTTGTTTGTTATTTTTTGATTATTATTTTCCTTTTCCCCCCTTTTTTTCATATGTTTGTAATTTTCCTTTGTTTTGTCTTCATTTTGAACTTATCTTATGAGTTCTGCTTACTTGCAGCTTATGCGCAATAAATGAAACTATGGTTTTTCTTCATTTTCTTTCGTTTTTTTTTTGTATTTAATATATATATATAATCAGTATCGCAAATTCATATTTGGGAATGGCAAAAATAAAATGTTACTAAAATCTGACGAATATCACAATTTAGGAAGACGTGATTGAGGGCATCAAAATCTGCTCAATTGCCAAGAAGATAAGAGGAGGTCAACGATGATTATCAAAAACACATTTAAATTTTATTCGGTAATCAATTTGGTTTTGATGTTTTTTTTTACATCCTTTTTCTCTCCGATGCTTTTTTTTCAGATTCAAAATGAATGTTTTTTCTCCATACGTAAAGATAAATTTTTAATGCGTTGAACGATATTATCCGTACTTTGAACTATAATATTTTGGTAGCTTAATAACTTGCTTGAATTGAACCATAGTACCAAGTGATTGCATCAGCAAACACAATAGCATCATTAAACTTAAAACCATCATCAAGCTAGAACGATATCATAATCAAAACGAGCTAACATTACGAACAGTGTACGTGTTAAAAAATATTTGAACATATCATTTTCAGCATCTCCATTGTCTATAATATTCGGGGAAAGCAGGAAATTAGATTTAAGTATAAATACATTTTGATCAAACAAACTAAACAAATACATTGTCAATACGCACACCGTTTACGATCGAAAACTGATTTATCGGAGTGACTAGCAAGCCTTTTTTTCAAAAATGGAATCTACTCTCTCAAGTTATTATGCACGATAAATGATACAAATAATTTTATTGTTTTCAATAAAAGTAAACTGCTGCAAATCTACTAATACATTCCATTAAGAATTTCTTAGCTTATACATTAAATATGAAGACTTGGGACTTAACATGAGAAGTTCAAAGAGTTTTCAGGAATTAGATTGCTTGAATAATGATTCTGAAGCGATTCTATGATTGAAGTGATTCTGAATCAGGTAAGAAAATTCAAACATAAATTTTTTTTTTTCAATTTTCAAGAAAAAATTAACAACTGTGTCGATATTTTTTTTCTGTTTGAATGGGAAATTACAGTGCTTAAGTAATATATTGAACTTGATTACAAATTTGCAAGAAAACTATTTCTCAGAATTTTTTTTTTAAATCCAGAAAAAGCATTAACAGCTATATCTGTATTTTATTAACTACGATAGTGACTTTTAAACGTCACTCAGGGACATGAGAATAATATTATAATATTATAAGGTATTTTAATATGAATTTGATCGTAACTGAAGGAAATTTATTAACTTTATAAAAAATTTCGGCTGACAAATATTATAGTAGTAAGAACTTCCTTTTTTTTGTTTTTAGTTTTCTTGAAAGTAATTTAAAACTACTGTAAATTATCAACTTTTTTGTAAAAAATAGTTGTAAAAATTTGGTAAATTTTGTAAAAATTTAGAAAATACTGTGTTACAGTACAAGTAAAAAAGCAAATTGCAAAAAATAACATTCTTCAATGAAATGAAAACTAAACAAAAAATGAAAACTAATTTTTTAAAAAAAAAAACTAAAAATGCTAACATTAAGCGATTTCAAGCTTTATACTTTTGGTAACCCAAAAATTAATTATGAGTAGAGGAATAATTTTTTTTTCTTTTCTTTTTGATACTACCAAGTTGATTATCCGTTACTGTGAAAATGTCATTTTTAAACGTACTTAAAATGCAAGAAGTTTGTATGTTATAAGTCATTTCATGCAAATATTAGTAAATAGTTATCAATAAGTCATCATTAAAAGTAATTATCAATAAAGCAAATTAGTAAATCAATTTAGCACGCTAAATATCAGAATATTAAAAATTAACAAGCAATATTAATAGTTCCATATAGCTAAAAAAAGCAATTTTCACTGCCAAAGATATCATTTTCAAACACAGTTAAGTAAACCAGATGATGGACATATTATTGCAAAAATAATATTTATAGGTTAGATTATTAATAGTCATTATTAATACTCATTATTAATTTATTAATAGGACAACAACAAGCATTTTTAAGGGGAGTCGGTAGAACATATATCAGCATTTAAACATATTTTCAGCATCTAAACAAGATATTGCTTCAATTTTTTCACCCAATATTTACATATACATGTTTACACTGCGATAACTGTCAATACATATATCTTACATGGCAGAAATTTTTAAGAAAAAAATTATGAAATTACGAATTTTAAAAAATTTCATCAAAACTCTTTCATAAGTCAAAAAGTATTCCTGTTTTAAGACTAAAAAATTATCACAGCATACAACTGTTATAATCTCAAATACCCCCAAAAAATTTCATAACGATATCATAAGTAGGTTCCCAGAAAACGTATATCGAAAAGGATCAGTTTCAGCATTACCGATTGATGCAATACTGACTCCCCCTCATTGTACGTCTATTATAAAAGTTATCGATTAAGTACTAGATATTATATCGATATAGAATCCAGCGAGCAGGACGTTTTGGTCCCGATTTTTTTGGTCCCGCTATTTTTGTCCCGTTAACGTTTGTTCCTTTGCTATTTCTGTTTCTCTCTTTTAGTGAACGAAATTTAAAAAGAATTTACCAAACATGGAAAACATTCCTCATAAAATTCCTTAGTTCAATTTTATTAATTTTTTGAATGCTAAGGTTTAATCTCTTTTTAAACATTTTTTTAAGGTAAAAATTATTTGATAAGAGTTTACAGATTGCACCGTGAAAAGGTAATTAACACAGAAATCTTTATTTATTTATTTGTTTACCCAAACATTACAATCATTATACATTATAAGATAATAAATTACGTAATAACATAAATAGTGGAATAAAAAAAAAGAATAGTTTTCATTGAAAAGTAAAAATGATTTGAGTTAATTCATTAGGAAAATATGGGCAATCTCTCGTAAATATTCTCAATTATTTGAGCTTTTAACTCAACACTTAATGGTTTTTAAATATTTAATTACTGGTTAAAATTCCAGATTTTCTGTTAAGGGAAATAATAAATAAATAATTCAATCAATTTTTACGAAATGTACATACGTCCATTGAAATATAACCATTGTAATAAAATAAATCAAGAAACGGGATGAAATATCTATATCAAAATAGATTAACTGAATTAGCAACGAAACTGAATCGGGGAGCCGTGGTGGCTTAGGGGATGGAACTCGCTCCTCTAAATGAGGTGAGCCAGGTTTGAGCCACAGCGACCGTTGGTCAATACAAATTCCACACCCGGCTTGCACCGACCACAGTGCTGACCTAAATTATCCTCATTGTAAGATGGATCAGGGATTAGAGTCCCCTTACCCTCAGAACTACCGTGGGAAGTTAGAATACTTGATCCAGAAGTTCCTTTGTCCTCTGAATTGGGTTCAAAATTACAAGGTAACGGGGTTGAACATTGGTAGTCGTAAACTCAAAATTGGGTCGGCTGCTCAACGATATAATGTTAAAACTGAATAGGGGAGAGATCGAAGTGAGAACTGGACCGAAATCATGGAACCTAAACGGCAAAACCAAAAAGTCATGGTCTGAAATCTAGTGTGTGAATATTTAATGTGATTAATTTAATGGGTCATTTTTAAAAGCAATTAAATAAATCACATGATGCCTCTATAATTTTTTAAAAAGCATATTAATATCTCAGATTAATTATAAGTATTACTTATATTTTTTATGATAGATTGCAAAAATAGTTAAACGATAACCATTATTAATGAAACTGCTTCGATAAAAGTGGTTAAAAAATACTAAAAGTAAGCACGTAAGCATCAGATGACGTAAACATTAAAAAATACATACTTTCAGGTCAGACTATTTATAGACATTTTTAACAGGTCATTATCAATAGATTGAGTTGTTACGTCAACTAAGAGGAGCTATTAATAGGAAAGTACGGCTATAAAAATCCACTGCAATCAAAAATATCATTCTTAAACTCAATTTAAAAATAACTGTAAATAATTCGACAGAAAATAGGTTCCATGGTGCGCTATTAATAAATATTATTAGGTCATAATATAAATAGGTATTATTTATAGAACATTATAAATAGATCAGATTATTGGTCTAAAACAAGTTATATTAATACTTTAGTGCGGATATAAATTAACCTCTAATCCCAAACACGTCAGTCTTAAACACTGCTGTTTACTAAAAGTAAGCACGTCATCTACAAATGAAGTGGATCAGGTGGTGTAAGCAACATTAAAGGGTTAGATTTACTAATAGGTTTTATTAAAAGGTATTACTAATCGAAGAGATCAATAGATCAACACAATAAGCATTATTAACAGGCAAGTATCTCTATAAAAACAAATTACTTTGTTATGAATATTTCTGAAAATATTTTGAAAAGATATGTTTTCCGGAAACAAGTAATTGTTTCAGTTAGGTATAAATATAATTAAAGAAACGAGTAAATGAGGATTCTGAGTTACACTTTAGTTAATTTTCGTAAATCAGCATTAAATTTTAGCTAATTTAGTCTATTATTTGTCAAAAGAAATAAAGGTTAGACATATAATTTATTTTTTTATCTACAAGATTCTAAATTACATTCATTATCCTTTACCTCATTTGCCCTGTTTGCGTTTTAGTTCACTGCTTTCACCCTTATATTACCGAAACACATGCTCCTTGCGCTGGGATAGCCTGGTCGGTAAGGAGTAGCCTGGGATAGCTTGAGCCGATGTCCGAGAGTTCGTGGGTTTGAACCCCGCAGGCCGAAGACTCCCCGTGTAGCAAATGGGGACTTATGTACGTTAAATCTGTCGAGTCGCAAAGTCTCCATGTTCCCATAACAAATCAATACCTCTAGGGGTACTGGATTGGAGATCGATCGTTTTCTGATTCAGGCCAAAATTACGATCTGTGGATGAATGAATGGATGTATGAATGGGTCCGCCCTATAAACGGGTATGACAGAAGTCGAATTCTTGGCCTTAGATGGCGCCACTGGAAAACAAGAACAGTCGCACCCCTCTGCCTCAACAGGCATACAAAAACAACATGTTTCCTTGGGGTTTTTGTTGGTTGTTAGCTATGAAATGCTCTTAAAACTTCTTAAACTCTAAAAACATTCAAAACTCATCACTAAGTACCCTTATCTACTGAGACTTCTAGAAAGCGATAACTTTTTGACCCAAATAAATGTTGTATAATTAAATAAAATACATAAACTTATAAAGGTTATAGTTTCAGTACTAAGAGCCGAAACCATCTTTTACATTTATTTGAGCCCTATCCACGTTGCTCTGATTCATTGCCGCATAGCTTGAAATATAAAGTTTGCCTAAAGTAAGAACTCCCCTAGTAATTCGTCTGGACCTCTGGTGGTGGCTATGGTATCGAGGTATAACTATTTCAAGTAGAGGTCGGCGAAAAAAAGGGCATCCTTTTCTTCTCTCTATTGTGTTAGTCCTATAGGGAAGAGAAGCTACCCTCCCTGAAATGCGCTATTCATGTTTCCATATCAGGTCTCCAACTTTAAGAAGGAGGGGGGAGTTCTTATCGTAGACATACTACACTTTATTTGGATAGTCTATTCTTTTTCCCCAATATACGAAAATTTTGACAGAAAAATGTCAGGGAAAAGTTCACATAAAGCTGCCATCATTTTATTTATGTCAACAGAACTTCGTTTGAATTCATTTTGATACGAGTCATTTTAATTTTATAATCAAAAGTCTCATGTTCAATAATTGAGCTGTTTCTGTCCTGGCATCATTTTTTCTTTGCTGTCGTAAAAGTTATTAATGGCTAATTGAAGGTCTTACTTGGACATACACAGAAAAAATTGAACATGATCAACCATTTAAATTGAACAGATCTAGCTTTTGTCCTCTGGGTAAAAAGTTAAATATAGGTATTATGGCTAGAAAGTATAGGCCAAATCATATTAATCTATATCAGTGCCTTCCAGTTGTCCAACTGCTCATCCACGACTATAAGCACTCAAATTATTTCTTGCCGATATTTTGCACTTAATTATTGCATGACCACCTTGAATTTCACACAAATATGTTCAACGACCTATGCGCTATATTGGTTAAATACCTAACAGCAGGAGTTTTCGAATGAATGAAGAACTTGTATCCTCTGCCCTTTATACAGATAATGGATCCTGCTCTATACGCCTTTTGAGCTTGATTTTATGGTTATTGGTGGGATGTCGAGAACACTACTTCGTATAAATTAATTGTTCCTTAGCAATCGCTAAGCAGTATAAATTAAATTATTGCAGTATTTTTGAAGGAACATTTTTTCCCGAATAAAATATAAAACAGTCAAATCACCTCTGCATAATGGAATTATCTGAATTTAACTAAAGTGATTGTGCAGGAATTTCTGTGTGTGGATACGTGACGAAAAACACTTCTTTCTTTAAATTAGTTTTCTTTTCATTTTTCAGGTGAGGGAAACTTTTTCTACTGAGAAATGGCAACTATTTTCCTACGGCATCAATTTGTGTTTTTATTTTTAATTTGTTCTGGAATTTATTTTTTAATAACATGGCGCATTATGCTAAAAAGCAAAAGCATCAAAATTGAAGTCTTAGGAATCAGTGGTATTAATGTCAATAAAGATTTTAAACCTATGAGAGAAAACATGCTACTTCGAAACAGGAATGAAGATTTTCCTTCGCATGGAGAAAGTGATACAAAGTTACTAAAATCAAATTTAAATGACTTACATTCTACTCCAGTTACTCATATGCTCAATAAATTGAGTCAAAAGGCAGCTGGATTATCTCATGATGTTATGAATTTCGTAAGGATAGAAAAAACAACTACAGATGAAACTAAGTTACATCACACATCTTTCACTAATATGGACTCAAAACACAATTTGTTTGACAACTTACCAAAAGAGTTCCTAACAACAAGAGCTTCTGCGCGCCTTCAAGAACATGCCCTTAATGAATCAAAACAAACCTATTCTAATTACTCGAAAATTCGCCAGCCTATACTGAATTCTGATTTAGGTGGTAATCCTGGGTCAACTTTTATACAAAAGCATAAAGATATGGAAAAAGTGACTCCTCCAATACAAACACGTATCACCAAATCTGCCAAGATTCAAACACCTTCACTGCATTTAAATTTAAGTGGCAATGCTAGGTTAAAATCGATAGAAAAGCATAGAAACATGGGAAAAGTGACATCTAAAATACAACAGCATTTGGACAAGTCTGATAAGACTCCAACACCTTTACTGCATCCAGATTTAAATGGTGATCCTGTGTTAGGATCCAAACAAAAGAATAGAAATAGAAATAAAGTGAGTAACACGGTGACACAAAAAAATTTGATAACTGCTATTAATTCCGGTTTGGTCTTGAATACTTCTGGGTGTAAAATATCCAAATTCGACCCTTGGGATCCAACGGTGATAGAATTTATTAAGATTCTTGGCCCATATAGATGCTCAGAGTTTCCTAACTTTCTAGCAGCAGAGCCTCATGGAATCATCCATTTAAATATTGGAGTGCTCAAAAAGTATTACAATTCAACTCTAGATGATATAGATTGTTGGTATCAGGGAATCAAACGTAAACACGAAGAGCCTGGAAACATCAGAGAGAATGACTATTATAGAACCGATGTTCGTAAACTAAAATTCAATCTACCCATTGAAGAGGAATACGTTGTAGTTAGATGCTTTTTCAATAATAATCACACACATGAGCAATATTTCCCTCTCGTAAAGCTCAAAGAAGACGCACAAAAAGAAATACCAAAAACTAATCGACCTTTGAATGTCATTCTTTTGGGCATAGACTCTGTATCTAGCCTAAACTTTGTAAGACACTTTAAGAAAACAAAAGCGTTTTTAAAAAATAAAGTGAATACTTTTAAAATGAATGGCTATACAAAAGTCGGTGATAACACCTTTCCTAATTTAGTACCTCTGCTCACAGGACACTTTGTCGAACATTTGTGGAACGAAACGATTAAAGATACATTTTATTTTGATAATGTAAGTTTTATATGGAAAGAGTATTCTCGGTATGGATATAAAACTTTTCTTGCGGAAGATATGCCTTACTCGGGAACCTTTAACTACTTGAAAAAAGGATTCCATGACCCACCTACTGACTATTATTACAGACCTATGGCACTGGCTATAGAAAACTCAGAGGCATGGCAAAAAGCAAAAGCTGATATGTCTCCTTGTATAAATTCGCAACTTGAAGTCGATATAATGTATGACTACTTAAATAACTTTGTAAAAACTATGAACAAGAGACGTTTCTTTGCATTTTGCATGGTTTCTATTCTGACGCATGATGATATAAACTATGCTAGCTGGGCCGATGAACCTGCAGAAAGAATCTTAAGAGAACTCGATGATGCAGGAGCTTTTGAGACAAGTATTATCGTTATATTTAGCGATCATGGCATAAGATACGGTGATATAAGACAAACGTATATAGGCAAATATGAAGAACGTATGCCTTTCATGCATATACATGTACCTCGATGGTTTCGATCTTTGTATCCGAATATGGAACGGAATCTGAAGATTAATCAAAATAGACTGATTACATTGTTTGATTTGCACGCGACCATGAAGCATTTACTTCACCTAGAAGACAATTTTGCAGAAAATACTGATGAGTTGGGTTTGAGCTTACTAGATGAAATTCCAGAAAACAGAACCTGTGCTGATGCAAACATCAAACCCCACTACTGCCCCTGCAATAATTACGTTGATGTATCCGTTAATGATTCAACTGTTAAAACACTTTCCCAACTTTTAGTAGATCATTTGAACGACCTTTTACTTCCTCATTCGGAAGTTTGCGCGAAATTAAAAGTATATACTATAAATGATGCTCGCCTGGATATTTTCAGTGGAAACTCAGGGAATGAACATAAAAGAAAGCCGTCATTGTCATCAACAGTTAAGAATTATTTAATAACTTTAAGCGTAAAACCAAGCTCAGCGATTTTTGAAGCAACTATCCAATACGATATTGAGACTAACCAAACAACTGTGCTAGGTATCAGCAGACTTAACATGTATGGAAGACAATCATGGTGCATAGATAGTCAAGTTCTTAGACTTTACTGTTATTGTAAAGCTGAGCCACCTTAAATTGCTACTTACAACAATTAGGGAATATGTATGTTACATGATAGGAACATATCTACATCTGAGAGATATTATCAATGTCTAAATTTAGGTATTAAATTACTATTCAATTAGTTGGCTGATGATTCACATAAAGGTACATAAATTTTTTTTTATCTTGGTTAACTATGTTTTTAAATTCTTACACCGAGAAAAAATATGAGCAAAACTACCAGAATATGGCAAAATTTACTATGATTACTCTATGGCAGCACCAAAAGGCTCAGTACTTTTTGCGGAAGCGCTATGGTAATGATTTTTGGTAAAATTATCACTGAAATATAATTTTATTATATGTGATAAAATTTTGTAATTTTTATATCTTAGACTTAGAGCATGGCATAAAAACTATTTATTTGGTAAAATTTACATTTTAGCTTTGAATTTCTTAAAAATTGTGTGGTGATAAGAATTATAATTTTGAAAACTAGAATTTCCAGTAAACCGTTAACGTATGAATGAAAAATTATCAAATGAAACTTTTAAACTAATTTTCAAAACTTATAACTTTTTTACTTATAATATAATTGCAGAGTTTCATTAATTTTTATGCAATAAGTCCCTTCTTTCATTTGAGATTTAAAACACATTTCTAATTACTATGCATATTTTAAAGGTAAGTTTATAAACTTTTACTTTAATTTAAAATGTCTTCATAAATTTATTCTATTTACAATTAGTAAATTTAAGTTGCAACTTCTTACAAAAAAATTTTCAACATAATCTCACAAGGTCCTTTCATGGTTAATTTACTTTGATGATTATATTTCAATTTTGATTTTTCTGTTTTTTTAAATTCATTGATGTTTCCTGTGAGAAGAACAAAAAGTCGAACTTTTCCCACTGTACTATTCATGTTAGTAAGTTAAAATATGCGCAACAATAAGCAAATGTGGGAAACAATAACTGCATACTTTTACAGCAAGTTATTAAACAACTATATAACAATAATTAAATGTGGAAAATAATAACTGCCTATTTATAGAGCAATTATTGACTGTCTATTATCAATAAGAATGTGGAAAGCAATAACTGCTCGTCTACACAGAAATTATTAAATACATAAGTAGCAACATCTCAATGTCGAAATCAAAACTTACGTGTCTAACACTCAACAATTAAAGACCTATATAGCAATAATTAAATGAAGAAGAAAAAATAGCTGCACGTCTATACAGAAATTATTAAATGTCGATACAGCAATAAACAAATGTGGAAAGCAATTACTGTATGCCTACACAAAAATTATTAAATATCTATATAGCAACAGTTCGATGTCGAAATCAAAAGTTGCGTTTACAAACTTGAGCAATTAGAGACATATATAGCAATAACTAAATGTAAAAAAAATAACTGTGCATCTATACAGAAATTATTAAATATCCATACAGCAATAATTAAATGTGGAAAACAACTGCATGTCTATCAATCAATTATTAAATATCCATGTAGCAACAATTAAATGTCGAAAGCACTAACTGTAAGTCTATACCGAAATCATTAAATGTCTACTCAGCAATAATTAAATATGGAAAGCAATAACTGCATGTCTATACAATTAAAAACATCTATACAACAATAATTAAATGCCTAAAGAAAAGTAACAAGCAAGAATTGCATCTAAAAAATTCAAATAATTATTTTCAGATGAAAAGCAAGAAATCTGAACTGAAACCGTTAACTGATTCAGTAAACTGATTATTATAAAGACAATTTTAAAATTTACTATTTTGTTTCTTTGGTCTTTTGTTTCTTTGGATTTGGTCTCGTATTAATATTTTGAGAAGTTTTCTTTATTTTCTTATGATGTGTCTCGTTTGGTAGGGCTGTGCGCAAAAAACTTTGGTTTTGTGCAGTGGGCCATGCCACCCTTTAAATTCATTCTGTGAAAAAATAAAAATAAAAACCTTTAGAACCGAAAGTAAAAGTAAACAATAAATATATTATTCTTATCATTGCACTAAGAATTTAACAGCTTTCTACACATGCTAATGGCCGAAGACACCAGAGTAAAACTTGCAACAAAACATATTTGTATTGATACTTATATACAAATATGTTATATAACCATTGCTACAGCTTGCAACATGTTATCTCAGAGAAACAACGTTAGGTTCTGCGAGATATCATGTTGCAAGCTGAAACTAATTGTTCACATTTATATAAAAAATTATATTGATTAAATGTCTCTAATATCCCCCTTGTACTGTTCCAAATCATATATACCGTAAACCGGGGTGAGTCTGCCCATCCAGGGGCGAGTCTACCCATTTTAGTTTTATTTAATTTTCACTATTTTAAATTGCAAATAAAAAAATTTTTACCGACGGAGGACTTAGTTCAGACTCTAAGGAAGATGGCGCTGAAGTAGTTCGAACCGTTTTTATTTATTTGGTGTCTTTTTAACCGACCTGTTCAAACGTCTTTTGAGAGATTTGTATTGAAAATCAGCAAACTTTTAGTTGGTGCTCCGTAAGTATATTATTATTATTACTATTTTCACTTTGGTTAAGCGATAAACTTATCTAAGACTAAGATTGCATTAATTTTATATGAAAAAAAAACAAAAAGAATGTACGTTTTGCTGTTGTAAACAAAAAGCCAGAATTCACGGGGCGAGTCTACCCATTCGTATTTAGTTTTAATAAAGCATAATAATATAATTTAAAACTTTGTTCATATTAAAATTAAGTCATTTTAAATGAATTTGAGTATATTATTTTAATTCTGCATTGATAAATTTATCATTAATAAGAAAATTTATAGGTTAAATATAAATGTAAATATAAAATATGTTTATTTTGCCTTTTTTTTCAATTTTTATATTACAAAATTAACTTTTTTTATTTAATGCAAGTTAAATAAATTATTATTACAGATTTATTATTACAGATGGTTCGAAATTATATTCGCAAAACAAATGGATTTAAATGTTACAAAAAAATGCCACCTGAGATGGAAAAAGCTATCCGAAGGATAAAAGCCAAACAAATAACAATTCAAGATAATTGTAAATTTATATTAATTTTAATTTATTTTTGTCAACAATAATCAGAAAAAATGTTATTTTATAATGTTAATGATTATAAAAACAAAACTGTGATCAAAATGTGATAATCGATCAAATACTCAATTAGTGTTATTTTATGAATAAAAAAGTGGAATATATAATAAATTTATGAATTTTACTTCATAAATATCCTATATAGTAACTAAAATAACAATTTTATAGTAAAATTTGATTATTTACAATATTAACATTCATTTTAGTAGAATGGGTAGACTCGCCCCATACGAGAGATTTGTCAGCAGTTCTATAAAAATATACAGTAACAAATATACAGTAACAGCGTAACTGTTAATATTTTCTAAAATCGATTTCACAGCTTTAAAGAGGGACAAATAGCGATTCCGAAACACCTATTAAAAGCCTTTTTTCCTTAATATTTACAAAAGTTTGACCACTAGAAAGTTGACAAACTGAAAAAATGGGTAGACTCGCCCCGGTTTACGGTAGCCTAATTAAACAAATCTTTAAAACTATAATTAATATAACATTGATACAGCTTGGAACATGGTATCTTACAAAAACAACATGTAGTTCTGCAAGATATCAAGTTGTAAGCTGGAACTAATTAATCAAATATATATAAAAAAATTCGATTGATCAAACCTCTCATTTTCCCTGTTCCGAAATATATTCAGTTTAATTTTAAAAAAAAATTTAAAAATATGATTAAGATACCATTGCTACAGCTTGCAAACATAGTATCTTACAAAAACAACATGAAGTTCTGCAAGACACCATGTTGTAAGCTGGAACTAATTAATCAAATATACATAGAAAAATTAGATTGATAAGACCTCTCATTTCTCATTATTTTCGAGAACCATATATTTAGCTTAAATTAAGACTTTTTTTAAATATAATTAAAAAGAAATATTACATCAAAAGTTTTTGATTTATTTTAGTTTGTTTATTAAAACGAAGCACGGGTTATATAAGGAATGGTCGTTGTAATTAATCATAAAATATTATTGCTCTATAAAAGATAATTTTATTTGCCTTAAAACGTGTGTTGCTTTACGTACGTGAACTAAGTTACAAGAAACGTGACTCGATGATATTTTTAAATAAGCTCTGATAAAAATAAATACTTATATTTTTGCTTGTATAACCTTTTATGGTATATTCCTATTTGTCTTAAACTTACATAAGTAAGTATTACTTAAACTAACATGCCCTATAATTATCAAAATTTTCCCACATAAATTCTAACCTGCAAATATATTATTTAATCAGATTTAGAAAATATACTTACGTTTTTAAGACTTTTTTTCATTAAACTTCACTAATGAGATAATAATCTATCTGATTTTAGAGATTAGATTGTTAATTTGCAGATTTTCAAAATTTTATTTCTATTTCTTAATGTTTTTTGGAGATTTTAAATATCTAACTTTAAGTAAATTGTTAAGTAAAAAATGTATCATGTGTTATAACGTGCTTTGCAATCTTCTGTTAATTATGCTATAGCCAGAAGGTAAGGAAAGATTTTTTACTATGTAAAACAATTCAAAATTCAACAATTTTGTATTAGTTTTAACTATAACAAACCAAACTAAGGCAAACAAAGTTAAAGAGCACAAAAATATTTATAAAATGCAGACAGCTGTTTCGGATGCTCAAAGGGCAACCTTCATCAGTGCAACAGTTGCGCTGATTGTATTCCGTATTTGTATTACGTATTTGATTAGTGCTGACATCTTGCTTAAAATCAACTAACTATCTGCAATTACCTTAAAAATATCCCGGTACTACCATCTGGTGTGTAAAATGAGAAATAAAATGTTTTCCGGGCAAAAAAAAAGAATTAGTTTTAGTCTTATTGGCGCGTTACTACTGAACACTCCAGCCCATCAATATCACGGGAACGAGAAATAGAGGGCGAAACCTCACCCCGTCATTTTCACGGGAGCGAGAAGGAAGGGGTTAAACATTCTTTTCCAACTTTTACAGAAGCTAAACTGGCAGTTCAAGATCATAGTGAAAATGATCATCTTAAGTTAAATTCTAAAAGCACTCCGTTTATTTGTGCTTAAGAACAAGTTATGTTTGACTGTAAGTATGTATCAAGCAGATGAAGAACTTAGTGAAAACAAACAGGCTAAGTAATATTCTGAAAACAATCCATTTATTTGTGTTGAAGAAAGTGTTAATGTTTGACTGCAAGTATGCACCATGCATGTGAAGAGCTCAGCTAAAACAAGCATGTTAAGTAATATTTTGAAAGCATGTATTAAAAACATGGTAAGTAATATTCTGAAAACACTTCATTTATTTGTGCTTAAGAACAAGTTATGTTTGACTAGAGATATAAATCAGGCAAATAAAGATCTTAGTGAAAACAACATGTTAAGTAACATTCTGAAAACATTCCATCGTTTTGGGTTTAAGAGTAAGTTGCGTTTGACTGTTACATTAGACAGTTCAGGAACTTATTGAAAACTATAAGTCTAACATTCAGAAAACACTCAATTCAGTTGAAAGCAAGTTATGTTCGACTGTTAAATTCAAATATTATTTTTTTGAAAATTGCTTCTTGAGGTGTAACAGCCGCTATAATATATTTTTTAAAGGTATAATCTTCTCCACCACATGGTTTTCAATTTTGAAAAAGTTTTTAAAAAGTACAATGTATAAATAAGTTTATCTCCTGCTTTAAGAGAAATCTAAGTATTGTAATTTATTAACTGAACATTCCATAATGTTCTAGTGAAGAAGAGCATAGATAATCTAATATTTAATTTTCGAAAAAGGGAAAATACATGACAAATAAATATTTATTATAATTATTTTTTGCGTAAATCTAAGTATTAGGTACATTTTAGACAATAGCATTTCAAAACTTGAATTAAACGTTAAAAAAAGCAATTAAAAGAGTAACCCAACATGTTATGTTCTTTTACAGCTTTTTTTTCATATCAATTGATTTTGCACAGCTAGAAAATATACGCTCTATATTTATTTTAAGAATTGTTGAAACTCATTGAACAGTCTTAAAATTACTTGATTAAAAATTTTCATTCGAGTCAAAAATATACAAATTGGAAATAACAGTCTACATATTTCTAGAGCTCAAAAATAGGTGCCCATTTTCAAGACTTGCCAGACGTTCCTTCTCGTCCGGCAAGTCTTGAAAATAGCAGAATCTGAGTTCTATAGGCATAATGTAAATGAGCTGTAAAAGCTTGTTTATTTTTTTATATCTTGTTTATTTATGTATTTCGCTATACAATCAAAGTGATAGCATCATTCTTTGCCCTAAATGTTTGTAAAGACCTCTAAATCAGACGCATAAACTGAAAGTTTATTGTGAAATTTTTATAAATAATTTTTTTTTCAATGAACTTAAATCTCCATTTCAGATAAGAAAACCATGATGCTAATGTTAATAAAAGTGTAGAGAGAGAGTTTAAATGGCTTTTGTTTCGCTACGTTTCAGACACAAATATGTGATAGTTCTTTTCTTCTGTTTCGGAATTTACTGTTTATGCCATTGGTATATTGTAGGCAAAAGTTCGATCAATATGAAGGATTCAGAAGACATTTCTATAATTACCAATGCATATACCAATGCATTCCACTCTTACACATGATGTGGTAAACTATGCCAGTTATGCTGATGCCCCAACAGTAAGGTTTCTAAAAGCTCTCGATGACGCAGGAGCTCTTAATAACACTTTTCTAGTCCTCTTCAGCGATCATGGTATTCGATATGGAGCACTGAGATACACATCCATTGGTAAATTTGAAGAGAGGATGCCATTTATGTACATACACGTTCCCAAATGGTTCTTGAAGCAATATCCTAAAGTAGGAAAAAATCTGTTCGTAAACCAAGACTCATCACTCTTTTTGATATCCATGCAACTTTGAAGCACTTACTTCATCTGAATCAATACTTGTTGGAAGACACTGATGAACTAGGAGTGAGTCTTTTTAACGAAGTATCCGAGAAAAGAACATGTGAAGAGGCCAATATACAAACTCATTGGTGTCCTTGTATACATTTTGAAACTGTGCCATTACATGATTTGGTCGTAGTTACGGTTGCCTATTCTATAGAACGGTATATAAATGAACTGTTAGCTCCTCATGCTAATATTTGTGAAATGCTGGATCTTCATGCTATAACGGACACTCTAATGGTATTATCAAATGATTTAGGATGGAATTTTGCAGGGAGTGGGGACGTAATTACAAATTCAAGGAATAAGCAAACAAATTCATATTATGGTTTTGTTGACTATCTCGTCACAATAAAAACGCAACCGGGAAGTGCCATATTCGAAGGGACTGTACAGTATGACGACAAAAATAATGTTACAAAGGTACTTGATGTTAGTAGAATCAACATGTATGGCACGCAATCATGGTGTATAGACAGTCCAAATCTTCAACTTTATTGTTACTGTAAAACACAGCTAATTTGAAAGTTTTGATGTATCCGCACAACACAATACTTCCATTAAATAAAAATTTCTTCAAACCAAAACCTTCTTACTCCTGGTACTGTACGTAAAAAAGGGATACCTGATATAATTTTTAATATAATAAATGGTTTTTTTTATACACTATGCCTCAGTCTTAATAGTTCGACTTATCCTAAACATGTTAATTAATCAGTGTAGACAATATATAAAATTTCTATATCAGACTCAAAAACGTACTTCTTCTGAAAGTATTTTCAATTTATTTGGATTCCTGAGCCTTAAAATATGGAGATAACCGTAATTTCAAAGGACAAAATCTTGGTCAAGAGAGATTGCAAAAATTTGAACCATTAAATGATAATTTTAGCTTCTGTGTTGCGATGCAATACCAATGTACCAATTCTGTACCAATGTTAATTTTACTTTTTCGGGCATTTTTACTCGAATCGAAAAGTTTTTGCGCATATATAAAATTTGTTTTTCCGAAATATTTGTTTAGCCAAAGATTCCATTTCACGAAAAAAAAACTTTTTTTCGACTATTTATTATTTTTTTTTACTTATTAAAAATAACACTTACTTTAAAATTTTAAAGTGTACCAATTTAAATAATGTAATGTTATCTTTGAATGAACAGAATTTATAATTGTGTGTAAAGAGTTTTTAATTTGCTTAAAAAATTCCCGAGATATGACTGAATGAGCAAAAAAAAATTTTAACTTTATTGGGTTCAAACTTTGGATCGTTCTTTTGACCAAACTAAGGGGACCATATTTCCAAGATTGTGTCTGCCCCCTAAATTTTCGGAGTCAAAAATCCGAATCTGTTGAACAAAAGGCATGTTTATTCAGAGAAAGTACATTTGTGTATCTGAGTTCGTAATTTTAAATATGGTCTGGACTAATTAATTAGCATATTTGAGATCACGCTCTCAAACCATTAAGTTTCAGTCGTAGAAAGTAAAGATCTAATTATTAAATCAAGAGTTATACAGGGTAATCCAATTTTTTTGTCGCACTGTACCTCTGTTGTAATCATACGCAAATATTTTTCTGAATAAACAATTCAAAATTCACATGGTTGTATTCCTCATATGGTTATGCTGTTTTTCATCATACTAAGAAAATTAATTTGCCTCAGACAAAACATTTATTTGGAATGCGGTTGCAGACATTCATTTAACTGATAAGGAATGTCCTAAATTAGACAGGCAATTTTTTGAAAAAAAATCTGTCAGAAAAAAGGATTTTAAAAAAAAACAAAAACAATCATTGATTTAAATTCATGTTATACTGCAATATTTCCCCTCTCATAGTTTCTAGTTCAAAAACCTATCGGCAGAGGGCCCTGCAAAAAATGAACTTATTAAACTTAGAAATAGTATTGCATCGCAATTTTTTAAAAGCGTTCAAAGATGGAGAATATATAAGGAAATTTTCGTGGTTGTCAGAGTAATACATTCAGAGAATATATTACTCTGACTGATATATTACTATGACGTGGATGTCAGAGAATATTTTCGTGGATGTCAGAGTAAATTCTTGCAATTTAAAAAGTAACACTCAGGTCCCCACTTTATGATAATGAAACTTTTAATCATCTTACGAAAAAGTAGACTTTATTGCTATATTATCACCAGATGAAAATTAACCGCAATCGAAATTTCGATAACTTTAGGAATAACTTACGAGAAGAAAAAAATTCTGGTAAAATTACCATATTGTATGGTAATAGCATTTCTGGTAAAAAAAATTTTATTAAACCCTGGTTGATAAAACCAAATTATAAGGTATTCAATCCATTCATTTGGTAATTTTTCCGATCATATGACAGCCGTTCACAGGGAATTCTGGTTTTTCAAATTGCAGTTCTTTTCACCACACTTTTAATAAAAAATACGTAGCTGAAAAGTAAATTCAAACAAATAAATGATATTTTTGACATGCTCTAGGATATGATCATAGCTATAAAATGCTATAGATCATGATAAAATTGCAAAATTTTACCGCCATTTACCAAATTTAATCACATATTATATCGCCATATTTTATGCAATATTTTCGAGAAAACTAACATCAGTGACAATCACATATCATCATGACAGGATATGATTCTTTGATTTGTAGATCTACTATCCGCAGCGCCATCCGTCAGAAAATTACTGAACTAAAATCAGGAACTAAAGAAGGGAAAAATGTAAGTCTTGTCACATGAATTTCTTTCACGAATTTTCGAAGAACATTAAAACTGGTTCCCTAAGAAAAAATAGGAGTCATATTTTTCAAAAAATACCAGTAAGTGCCCCGAGATATATAAGCATTATTTTTTAAAAAGAAAAGAAAAGAAAGAAAGTAAGAGAAAGAATTTTTATTTAAAACAATATAAAATGCAGAAATAACGCTAAAATCCCCAATTAAAAAGTTAAATTTCTAAACAGATGCAAAATGCTGAGAAACCTTTTCTTTTTTTAGAGCTATAGACTGAAATTTGTATTTACGAATTCCCTGGTAAGTTTGCTTCATATTAATTCAAACTGTGCAGTCAGTAGCCACATTAATAAATTAATTTTTTGCACCGTGAGATGCATTTGAAACTGATTTCATATAAAGAAATATGCTTCATATTATCTAAAAATATCCTAAATAGTCTATTAATATTTAAAAAGAAACGTTCTTAAAAATATTTAATAATATCGGAAAAACGAAAAATGAAATGCAAATATTAAACGCGTAAATGGTGAAAAATCTCAAATTATAACGATAAGTTTTGAGGCAAGTGCAAAATATTATGTAACACTCCGTTTAAATTATATGTTTGGAAATCGTCCGTCGTTCCGGAAATCGTTCCGTTTCATGCAATATTGCTTAGTTTGTTTACAATTTTTTTTAAATTGGCTGTTATAAGATGGACACATTTCGAATATTTTAAATAATTTTTGACATTGAAGGTTTCATCTTAAATGAACTTTATACAAAGTATTGGACATTCAGTTTTTTTAAAATGACCATGTATAGCTTAGATATATAAGCAGGAGCAATAAATTGCGCAACAAAAACTCGACGCTGCAAAGCTTAGGAAGTTCATATTCATGTGGGTCTTATAGTCCACGGCCAAAAAATTTTATTTGGCGACTAAATGACAATAGATATTGTTTTTAGTGTTAAAAAATTGATTGAGACTTTTTAAACATTTTAACAATATTGTAAAGAAATGCTGGATCAAATTACGTTAAAAAGTGCTGGTAGTCAGAGTGGTGATAATGTTTACCTTAAATCTATTTTTACTTGAGCATGTTGCGCAGGGCCCAAGCTCAGCACTCGCCATCTAGCCAAATGCAATAAAATCGTAAATTTGGCTAATAAAATTGTGCTTCGGTTTTTTCCACTTGAAGAAAAAATATATATTTAACTCGATCCTCAAAATTACGTCAAAAAAAATTTTTCAAATCAGCATTTCAGCTGCATTCAGCATTCAACAAATCAGCATTTCTTATTCGATTACAGTTATTTTCGGTAGATGCACTGCGTAAACAATTAGAATTGGATACAAATAATATAAGCCTGAAACAAACTACTGTAAAATACAAATAAAACTCCGTTAAATAATTCTATGGGGGAAAAATTAATCATGAAAAAACTGTTAAGATTTGCACTTGGCGAAGACTTTTGAAAATTGGCGAATACTTTTAAAATTTGGTTAATTTATTAGCTAATAATTTGACATCTTTAGCCAGGGCCCTGGTTACGGAACAACAAAAACTGAAATATCGTAATTTTCACAGTAATGAAAACCATAAAGCAATTGAATCACTGTAATTAAAAAATATTACTGTAAAAATTGCGATTTAATATTTAACGGCAAAGAAATTTTTTATGAATGATTCAGTCAAAGTATTGGTGCTTTAATCGTAATTTGATCTGGACTTTTTTTTTTTTACAGAGTACGTGGAAATCAGTTAAAAATCAAATTAACGATACATTCCTTCACGTGATAACAAGACTTGAAGTTCCGCTAGTAGAGCAATCAAAAAATTATTGAATCTTTAAATCATACAGCACAAGGCTCCAGATAAAATTTGAATATTTTACAATGAGAAAAAAAATATGGTCAAAACTGCCAGAATACGATTTAATTTACCGTGTTTCTGACTCTAGGAAAATACCAAAAAGTTAACTTTAGCAGAAGCACTTTAGTAATTGCATTGGCTAAATAAACAATAAAATATGGCGATATGTGATTAAATTTGGTAAATGGCGGTAAAATTTAGCAATTTTATCATGATCTATAGCATTCTATAGCTATGATCATATCTTAGAGTATGGCAGAAATATCATTTATTTGTTTGAATTTATTTTTCAGCCACGTATTTTTTATTAAAAGTGTGGTAAAAAGTACTGTAATTCGGAAAACCAGAATTCCCTGTGAACGGCTGTCATATGATCGGAAAAATTACCAAATGAATGGATTGAACACCTTATAATTTGGTCAACCAGTCAACAATTAATCAACCAGGGTTTAATTTTAATTTTTTTTCTACCAGAAATGCCATTACCATACAATATGGTAATTTTACCTGAATTTTTTTCTTCTCGTAAGTTATTCCTAAACTTATCGAAATTTTGGCTGGGGTTGATTTTCATTTGACGATAATATTGCCATAAATTCTGCTTTTTCGTAAGATGATTAAAAGTTTCATTATCATAAAGTGAAGATTTGAGTGTTACATTTTAAATTGCAAGAATTTACTCTGGCACTCATGAAAAGGAAAATAGCAGAAAAGAAATTATCGTATTAATCACACGAATTTGTATGATGATCTTTTTTATACCGAAATATTTTATGGAACGTAAATTCTTGTTATAATGTAGGGGAGAGTGGGGTCAATTGTAACATTTTTTACTTAACTATTTTTAACTAACATTAAATCCAATATATTATTAGTATTAATTGACAGACGGGTAAAGTAGACTTTCCTCTACTAGGAAAAAAATAAATACTTTATTTTAAATGTTATTATATTAGTTATTAGTATTTTTTGACAGCCGTGCATTTCTTACAATTGTCCTCACTTACGGGGTCAATTGTAACAGTTCATAAATTCAACTAAAACATAGTTAATTATACATATTATCATAGTTGTGATATATTTTTTTATTGATCAAAATAGTAGTGGTATTTTAGGAGTGAAAATAATAATGAGAAGAGACCTAAAGGGTTAAACGTTTAACTTTAAGGGGTTAAAAATTTCAATTTATGCTGCGAAAGGTGACAAATAAAATAATGCACATGCAGCATAATATAAATGATATAGGAAACTATTGGTGGTTCTAACAGAGTTAAGTAATGGTTTGTAAACATAAGATTATTTATTTTCAGCTGTTACAATCGTCCCTTTACTTATTGTTACAATCGTCCCCAAGACGCCATTTCAGCTTCATTTGTTAAAAACAATGCTAGGTAATTAACAAAACTAATCTTTTTTTTTAAATGTTAATTAAGGTGTCCACTTACATATTCGGTTAATAATTTTTATTTGTTTAAACAAAATTACTTTGTTACAATATAATATTCTAATACCAAAAAAAGTACTTACGTAGTGTGAAAATATCTTTTGTGATGTAACTCTTTCAAAAGTACATAAAAATGGTTGCCAGCAGGGGTGTTCATGTAGATTTATTAAATACACCTTGTGCGCCACCTAGGAACCAAATCTAGAACCCGACACTCGAAATTTTTGCTCTGTTTCAATCGTACCCTGTTACAATTGACCCCACTCTCCCCTACAGTGCACAGAAAAAAACGAACACCATGAATAACTTTTAATCTAATGATAAAATTTTCACGTTGTAGGACTCAATCTTACTGACTCGAGGGGGTGACCTCAATTATGCTAATTAATAATTAATCTAGGGGGTAGCCGCAATCTGGGAAATATGATCCCAATAGATTGGTCAGGAGAGCTCTCCAAAGTATGAAACCCTTAATGTTAATTTTACTTTTTGCGTATTTCTCTACATCTTGAGAACTTTAAAGCAAATTGAAAAACTTTTACTCACAATTATAAAATTTGTTCATCCAAAGATAATTATATGCAAAAAAATAACTATTAGTAAGTATTTGTTATTTCAGTTAAGAATTATCAAAAAATTTTCGAAATGTAAGATATAAAATTTTTTGCATAGTTTCAAAGAATGGAATTTTATATGACAAAATGCAAAATTTGAGCCAAATCGGTTAAATAGTTCCTGAAAAATAAAATTTTAAGAATCTAACGTTTTTAAAATTCAATTTCTCAGGAACAATTCGACCGATTCCGCACAAATTTTGTATTTTGCCCTACAAATTACATTCTTTATGCTATACATTCTATATGATGCGAAAATCGTATACCCTATAATTTAAAAATTTTCTTAATAAAATCATTCTTAATAAAATAATAAGAAGTAATAAATATTTGCGAAGAGTTATTTTTTGTATGGAATTATCTTTGGATGAACAAATTTTAATAATTGTGTGTAAAAAAATTCCAAATCGCTTTACAAAGTCTCGAGATATAAGGAAATAAGCAAAAAGTAAAATTAACATTAAAGGATCGAAACTTTGGCCAGCTCTCCTGAACAAACTATGGTCCAGATGTCCCAGATTGCGGCTACCCCCTATATTTTGGGGGTCAGAAATCCGAATCCGTTCGAAAATAGGTATGTTTATTCAAAGAAAGTACGTTTTTGTGTCCGATTTCGTATTTAAAAATATCGTTTGCACTTATTAAATAGCATATTTGTAGGCACCTGCTCGAGCCATTAAGATTAAGTCCTAGAACGTGAAGATCCTATCCCTAGATCAAAAGTTATTCAGGGTGGTCCTTTTTTTGCCCACTATACATGTATAACTTATTCGAATATACCGAATAGTGCTACATTATCTTTCCAAAACATCAATGAAATTAAATGTTACAGTCATTATACATCTACTGTATAAAAAATTATTTTTTTATGTCCATAAAATATCTATTATGCATTAATGATTTTATGATTTAAAGCGGAACAGTAGATTCAAATCTAATAAGTACACCGTTTTCAACCACTTTTAATAAGTTATTTCCTAAAAGAAAATATTAAAAAAATGTTTTTAATTAAAATCTTTTATGAATCAAAAACATAACATTTATTTTGTTCAAAACAAATGTTGAAGAATATGTTTATTGCTTTTACCATAATTTTGTTGTTTGTCACAAAAATGTTTTGATTCGATTCAAAGAGATTTCAGACTATTAACGGAAGTGTGTTAAATTCTGTAATGTAAAGATGAGACCACGTTCATGAAAATATTGCTTATTTTGCATTTTTATACAGAAGTGATATAGCTAACAGGTTAGTAAATTTTTCTAATATCGGAATTTTATGAAACAGTTATGCTATAAATTTATTAAAGAAAACAAACATTTGATTCAGAGTCAGTAAAATATTTGAACCAAGTTATAGTGTTCTTGCATTCTACGCTGGTAATTCAAAGCACATTTTCTGATTATTTGGTTTGAATATAATAAATATGTTTATTTACTTTTAATGCAAGGGGCATTTTATTCACTTTGATCTTGAATTCTAGTCTTTTGTTTTCATATTTCTCTAATGTTGTAAAATTACTGTAAAAGAATTAAGTCAAATTATCTACAGCAAGTTTATTAAGTTTTACTGAGGTGAGTTTTTCTTTCGATAGTTAGTTGAAATTCTGTGGGGAAAAAATCTGAAACAAGAAATTTTTCACTTTTTTCAACAAAAAAAAATTTCGGACTTAATTTCAAGAGCAATTTTGCTATCACTTAGTAAACACTTATAAACCAAAGCGATTTTTCGAATAAAACCCTTTTTTTTTACTCTGTTCCATTAAAAATTAACTCGAAATTTTATTCGTACTAGTGGACTGCGACCCCTGCTCGCTAACGCTCGCCAACCCCCAAAAATTGCTACAAAATCTTATATGGTTTGCTTCGCAAACCAAACTCGCTTCGCTCGCTACTGACTTAGGTACATTGCAAATGCACAATATTCTAAGAATTCAAGACAAGCATTCAAATCCATATAACAGCTTTTTTTTTACTGAATCATTAAAACAAATTGGAATTCAAATAATTGACACGTAATTCGTTAAACCTAATAGAAATGTGCTATAGTATAAAATCTTAAGATAAAATTTCTAAAATTGATATCTCTTTAAGAAGGTTAAAATTTTGGATATAATTAAGTCTATTAAAAATTGAAATAAGTGAATTGCAATGGAAAAACCTGCATAAACAAATAAATTCTAATAAAACAAATAAATTCGTGATATAAATCAAAAATCGTCAGATAAATTCGTAATATATAAATTCGTGAAAAAAAAAGCGCTTCCGACAAAATACTAAAATAGAGATCTATCGACAAAGACTACTCACTTCTGCCTAGCTTATGCTTTCTCTGGTTATTTCAGTTTCCGTTTTTAAAAGCGCTATATGTTGAGCCATCTCAGCTAGATTTGGCATGCGACATTTTTAGCGGCAATCATTGGTCGATTTTCTACAGTTGCCATTCGGGGAGTTGTAATGAGGCTTTTTTTTGTCGCCGTGTAAGAGAAATATATATATAAATATTTTCGAATTTTTATTCCATTGTGTATTTTTTCTATATTATCCTATTTTTTTCTTTGTAATTTTTTTTGGAACAAAACAAATGCTTACAAATTTAAGTCATTTTCAATAATAATTATACTTTATTGCATTCTTCTTAACCCGATATTGCGGGGTAAACTAAATCAACATTCTTATTCATTTACTGGTGATTTTAATATTGTAATGGTGAACTGTAAAATTATTCTCGGTGATCCTTTTTTATTTTTTTTTGGAGCTCTGTGTGATCATTTTTTTTCATGTGGATGTTTCACTTCTATAGACCACTTAGTAACCCTGGGTAATATGTTAAATTAACAAATGTCTTAAATTTAAAAATGATATATGTAATACCAAATGAGAGGAATAAAATAGTATGAGTTTACATTAAAGTGCTGAAAAATTCATTCTTAACTCAAGCAAATGTTTATTAATTAATGCACCACGGAGTTCAAAAACTATTTTTCAAGTAGGAAAAAGCGAAATTATTAACTGTAGTTGCATTTTCAGAATTCAAACAAATTATGCAAAGATCGTACTCAATTTCTTTAACCTTAATTTTAAGTGTTTGAAAAAAATACTAATACAATTTAAATACTATAACAGATTTCAATTTCTGTTATAGCTATATTTATTTATATAACGCATAATTCGTAATCCCCATAAATACTATTCGCTTTTACTTAAAATCAAAACTCTCTCTTTGTATTTCTATAAAATTTACTGACAATTTAAATTAGATTTTTAGATCCCCTTCATTATTATTTCACTAAACTATTTAGAAAATCAAGATGTGATTTAGATTTGAAATTTCTCAGTTTCTTAGGAAAAGGAAAATTTAAATAAATAAATATTTAATTTTTAAAAAAATAACTCGCATAATTGTTTTTAAAATTTAAATAAACGTAAAAGTAAGCTGCAGACCTGATTCAGTGCAATATTCTAAATAAGGTATGTTACATTTATATCATATGTTATATATTTGCACACATATCGTATGTAATGTTTCATAATTACAACCCTTAACTTTCATTTTTAGAATCCTTTTTGAAATTTAAGTAAAAATTATACGCAGTTGGAAATGACAAACCGAAAGATCATAAAACTCAAAATTTGACAAATAACCATAGAGAAGCACGTGTAAAAACATCAAAGCATGTTAGGTTGCTGGGTAAAATTTATAAGTGTTTGAACTAACCACTGTTACGCTCTTTTCTCAAGTAATCAAACATGTTTTGATGGTTATACAACCACAATTCTTAATAATGATTCATCTAACTTCGATATATATTTTTCCTGTCTTAGACATTTTAAGACTCTTAATATGTACATACATTCCTTTTAACCTCATTTTAAGCAAATATTCTAAAAATTAGATTAAGAGCAGTGATTATGGAACACCATACATTTCAAATGATATCCAAATAATTTTTATCAGTGATTCATGTTTCTTTCAGGTATCAAGAATTCGGCGCAATGGCTTTTACTTTCTTACGTTACAGGAATAAATACGTAATATTGATTATGTTTGCATTAGGTGCATTCTTTGCATTCAATTGCTATATTTTAAATAAAAGTTCAACAATTTTAGATATTACAGCTGACACTGTGATTAGAACTGCCCTCCTAAAAATCCAAGGGACTGAAAAGGAAGTGGGAGACACTTCTCTAGATACACAATCCATATTCAATAAAGTATCTAACAATAGTTTCGAATTCACCCCAATTTCGTTAAACAGTGAGTATTCATTAAAGAATATCCCAAAAAGCTCACGCAAAGCCATAAAATCCACTAAAAATCATGCTTCTATAATAAACACTCCTGGCTGTAGAATACCAAAAATGGACCCTTTGGATCCTTCGGTACTTCCTTTCATTCAGGTACTGGATCCATTAATCTGCTCTGGAAGTCCCTTATTCATGACCCCTGAACCACATGGTATTGTTCATCTGAATGAATCGGTGCTGCAAAAATATTACAATTCTACAGCGAAAGATCTAGAATGCGTATATGAAGGGGTACGGCGTATCGTTACACCAGAAATGGACAGAGAAAATGGCATCTACAAGACGACTGAAAGCCAGTTAGTGTTCGATATCCCTATTAATGAAGACAACATAGCTGTGAAATGCTTTTTTAAAAACAACAATACTCATGAGCAGTACATGCCTCTCACAAGACTTAAAGAAAAAGTAGAAGAAGAAAAATCTCAACTGAAACCTTCTTCTCAGCTAAATGTAATCCTTTATGGCATTGATTCTGTTTCTAAGTTGAATTTCCTCAGACATTTCAGACAAACAAAGAGTTTTCTAAAAGACAAAATAAACATATTTGACATGAAAGGTTACACTAAAGTAGCTGATAATACATTTCCTAACCTGGTACCATTACTTACAGGTCATTTCGTTGAGTTCTATTGGAATGAATCAATGGCAGATACATTCTATTTTGATAATATAAGTTTAATTTGGAAAGATTACGCTCAGCAAGGATACAGAACATTTTTTGCTGAAGACGCTCCTTTATTTGGAACGTTCAACTACTTCAAACGGGGATTTCTGGCGCAGCCAACAGATTATTACTACAGACCATTGGCACTAATGTTAGAACACTCTACAATAAAGGAAGAACCAAGCAAATACAACTCCACTTGTTTGAATTCAGAATTAGAAATGGACCTTATCAATAACTATTTAAGGAACTTTGTTAAAACCATGGGCAACAGATCATATTTTGCTTTTGCCATGCATTCTACTCTCACTCATGATGTCTTAAATTATGCCAGTTACGCTGATGCTCCAACTGCAAGACTCCTGAAAGCCCTTGATGATGATGGTTCCCTAAATAATACTCTTTTAATCATGTTCAGTGACCATGGTATAAGATACAGTGATATCAGATTCACATACATCGGTAAATTCGAAGAGAGGATGCCATTTATGTATATACACATACCCAAATGGTTTTTAAAACAACATCCAAACATTGAAAGAAATCTCCTCATTAATCAAGGTAGACTCATCACTCATTTTGATATACATGCAACTTTGAAGCACGTGCTAAACTTGAAGCAAGATTTGTACGAAACCACTGATGAACTCGGGTTAAGTATTTTTAATGAAATACCTGATAGCAGAACATGCGAAGATGCTAATATACGTCCACATTGGTGTCCTTGCACCAGTTTTGATGCGATATCTTTGAATGACAAGACTGTGGTAAATGTTGCCGGTGCAATCGTTAGACACATAAATGAAATGCTACTTCCTTTTTCAAATGTGTGTAGTGTATTGGATCTTAAGGAAATAACAGATGCCTTACGTGGATTACCAAATAGCATTGTGCTAAAATTTAGAGGTTTAGCTGAAAATAATTCCACAATCTTGAAATTAGGCAGTACTCCTCCTACACTTGGAGATTATCTAATAACTCTGAAAACGCAACCAGGAGATGCTATGTTTGAAAGTACTGTGCGATACGATGAAGTCAGTAATATCACCAACGTATTGGATATCAGTAGAATCAATATGTATGGTAAACAGTCATGGTGCATAGACAGTCCGAGACTTAAATTGTATTGTTATTGCAAAACACAGATAGTTTAACGAGGTATCGTTATAGCAGAGATCAAGAATTATATTGCCGGATATGCTCTGGCGCATATGTTTTTAACCCTTATGGGCCCGGCAGGGTACGTAAATCTGCAAAAGGAAATGTCGATTAAATACATTTTTAATTTCAACGAAAATCGCTAAAATGTAGGTTGGATAAATAAATGGCCACGAAAATGGGTTAAAGGTATCGATTATGTCTAGATATTATTGAATTTGATTATACAAAGTAGAATGTATTATTGTCAACTTTTCCTTTTATCCTCATTATCCTTATCCTTTTATCCTTATTATCGTTATCCTTTTATCCTTATTATTCTTATCCTTTTATCCTTATCTTATCCTTTTATCCTTATTATCCTTATCATTTTATCCTTATCATCCTTATCTTATCCTTATTATCCTTATCATTTTATCCTTATCATCCTTATCTTATCCTTATTATCCTTATTCTTTTATCCTTATTATCCTTACCTTATTCTTTTATCCTTATTATCCTTATCCTTTTATCCTTATCTTTAATCATGTTAACTTATTCTTTTTTATTCCAATAGACATACTTATTTTCATTTAAACAATTTTATCTGAACAATTGCATTGTAAAAAATAATAGTTAAAAGTTTATAACGATGATTTTAACTAATATGTCGAAAGGTATGTAGATTGTAGTTAATTTGTAGTGATTCCGCTTCGCTCTATAAAGCGTCAAATCCGACAAAAATCAAAAGAGGAAGGGAAAAATAAGGTATGGCGCGTCTCCTGAAATGCGTAAAAAAATAAGAGCAACATTTCTTTGTTAAGAATGCTGTCCATTTTCTCCATCAATGCTCATTTGTACTTCATACTTCCCTGTTTATAATGCCTAATACTTCTTAGTTATACTTAAAATAAAAGTTTTGACGTAGTTATGTAGCTAATATCATTTTCCTCATATATTAATAATAGGTACATTCATATGTTTTCATTAATATGCCACAGAAAAAAATGTTCGGGCATGTAATAGCTTCATTCTGGCATGTATTTTCTAAGTCAGAATGTCCGGCAGACTGTGTAAAAATGTTAAGATCTTCCGAGCCATGCGTTATATTATGTATATGAAACTAGATGGTTCATGAATGATTAACAATAATCTGTAGATTTCACATGCATGCAATGCTATTATACTTTGCATAGCCGCAGTCATTAACTTTCCATATTTTGCAATTTTACTTGATTTTTGTTTCATAAAAATACTTAATACGTTTGGACATCGTTTCGGGTTTTCGTTTTAGATCATTTGAACGTACATAAGAGATTTTGAAAAAATCCATACATTGTAAAAAATCAGGATCATTATAAAAGCACCAGTACTTTGGGAGAATCGTCCGTAAAATTCCTTTCTACCGTAAAATAGTATACCGTAATTTTTACGGTAATATTTAATTAGAGCAGGGTTTCTTAACCTGTGGTTCATGGACCCCTTAGGGGTCCATGGGTCATATTTTAGGGGTCCACCGACTGCTCCTAATTTTTAAAACGTTTTGATCAATAATATTTAAATAACATTGATCTTTTTTTTCTTTCTAAAAGGTGAAAATACATACATATTTGAAACTAGGTGATCGAGATACCCAAAATTCAGTACGGACTGCACACAGCCCTCTAATATCCCTGTCATATTTTTAACATCCTCCACTAACCGGTTTTCAGTTTGCACCACCAGGGGCAACCCCTGATGACGTCCGCTGTACTATTTTTATTATCCCCTATCAAGCTATGTACATTTGACACCTTGTTCAGGTTACTAGATCTAGAATTTTTTACTAAGAAGAAAGCCCAGTTTTTGAAATCTGGAACATTAGACAAACTTGGATTTGGTATTCTTTAAAAACCTCTGGTTGAGGCATCTCTCAAAGTTGCATATTATATTGCTGAAAGCAAGAAACCGCATACTATTGGAGAGACGTTAATTAAGCCATATGAGCTGGAGATGATTGAATTAGTTTGTAGATTGGAACAGAGAAAAAAAAACTTGAGGCAATTCCATTTTCAAATGATGTGATACAGTCAAGAATAGTTGAAATTTCTTGCAATATCTTGAAAAAGATCATCGATGAATTGAAAGTATCGCCATTTCCCTTTAATATGCAACTGGAGGAAACTACAGATATCTCGAATTATAGTCAACTTCTTGTTTTTGTTACGTGTCTCTTGATACTATCAAGGAAGAATTTTTATTTTGTGAGTCTCTTTTGCAAACTACAAAGGCAGTTGATGTTTCAGCAATATTAAATGTTTTCTTTACCAAACAAGACTTCGGCTGGAAAGAAAAACTTCATTCACTTCGTACAGATGGAGCACCTCTGATACTTGGCAATAAATCTGGTTTTGCCCTGTTGGTGAAAAAAAAGTCTCCTAATGTTCTTGTTACTCATTGTTTTTTACATAAACATGCGCTGGCTACAAAACTCTTCCAACCAGCTTAAAAGAAGCATTATCAAACGTTATTAAAACTGTAAATTTTATTAGACGTAGAGCTCTTAATCATCGTCTCTTTAAAACGCTGTGTCAAGAAATGGACGCAGAATATGAGGTACTTCTGTACCACACGGAATTGCGCTGTCTGTCACGAGGGCAGGTTTTGAAACAATTTTTCATGTTGAAGATCGAATTATCACTTGCTCTAGAAGAAAAAGATAACTCATTCTTCGAATATTTAAACAAAAAGGATTTTACCTATAAATTGGCTTACCTGGCAGATAATTTTAACCACATGAACAATATAAGTCTTTTAATTCAAGGACCCGATATCACCATTATGGATGCAACTGAGAAACTACAAGCATTCCAATTGAAGATGCTACTTTGAAAAAAATAGAATTCAAAATGAGATATATGCAAACTTTTAAATGTTGGACGAAGTGCTTTCAGAAAATGGATCTTGGCAAGATAATTTGTTACTGAATAACTTAAAAAATGAAATCTGTGAACACCTGGAAGTACTTCAAGTTTCATTGAAAAAATATTTTAATTTAGATGAGATAACGATAAAAGATGAGTTGTGGATTCGTCATCCTTTTCTTTGTGATATAGACTGTATCGATGATTATGAACCTTACCAAAGATGAGCTTATTGATCTTAGAACAAAGTCCTTGCTAAAAATGGATTTCGATTCAAAAACATTCGGAGAGTTCTGGTCTTCTGTGAAAGTAGCCTACCCATTGCTTGTAAAGCGAGCTATTTCAGCTATAATTCCGTTAGATACAGTGTATCTTAACGAAGCCGGACTTTCCAGAGTTGTGACAATAAAAACAAAACATCGTTATCGATTGAATGTTGAACATGTTATGCGCGTTGCTTTGTCGAAAACCATCCCTCTATTCAATTTATTAATTAAGGAAAAGCAGCAACAACCTTCAGACTAAAAATTTTAATTATAAATATTTTGTATACTATTGAAATAATAAAATTAAATGCTAAAATAAATTAAATACTAAAAATGTATGTTTTTTTTAATTTTTTTTCTCAGAGGGGTGGTCCGTGACAACGTGAAAATTTTAAAAGGGGTCCATTGTATCAAAAAGGTTAAGAAACACTGAATTAGAGTGATTTAGTAATTTTACAGTTATTATTGAAAAAATTACGGTTCCGCAACATTTTCCGGTAAAAATGGATTTTACATTAAAAAAGCACCCATCCTACTTTTTACCTAATTTCATCTGTAATTTTTTACAGTGTAGGTAAGTTCATATCAGTTCTTATGAACTTACTTTTGAGGTATATGGGAATTGAAAAAATGGGTATTAAATAAAAAAAATTTGTGGTAGTTTCAGAAAATCACTTCTTTGTCTACATGTCATTTATTTGAAACTAATAGAAAGTATTTATGTAAAATGGATTAGATTGCTATTTTGTAAATTACTGCATTTTTGTGATTATTGTCAAAATCAGATTTTTTTTTCATTTCCACATTAGATCAGTTACATGGAAATTTTACTTATTTTCAATGTTTCTTTAGTCCCAAGATTTACATGTATTGTATACTAAAGAAATAAATGAATAAAAAGAACTCATTATAATTATCAAAATATTCCTAATCTCTGCTATAAATTTTTTTTCAAACATTTTATTATGTATTTTGAAATTAAAGCAACAGATTTGTATTCTCTGATTAAAACCTTCTTTTGCTTCAAAAATATATAAATCAGAAATAGCAGTCGACGTATTTCTAGCACTCAAAAATAGGCACTCATTATCAAGACTTGAAAGACGTGAATGAGCGGAAATAAAAGTGATTTAAAATATAAAGCCTAAAGTTTCCAATGGAAAATAGAAAAATAAAGAGGAGAAACTAAACAAGAAAAAAAATTATTTAACGTTAATTTCAGAATTTTCCTCGTGTTGTTTCTCACCTTTATTGTTCCATTTTCCGATGGTAACTTTGCGTTTTATTTTTCAAATCACTTTTATTTTAAATGACTTTTATTTTTTCTCATTCACATCTGGCGAGTCTTGATAATGAGCCCCTATAGCAGGTCGACTGTTATTTTCTATATATATACTTTTGAAACCCATAATCTTACCGCTTTAGTTTCTTAGGATTATTTATTTATTGTTTATTCCACAAAATTAACACAAATTACTTTTCATACAGTGATGTGTTGTTTATACCACGAAAATTAACACAAATTACTTTCTATAGAGTGATGTGTTGTTCATACTAAAGAAATTAACACAAATTACTTTTTATACAATGATGTGTTGTTTATACCACAAAAAATTAACGCAAGTTACTTTTTATACCGTGATGTGTTGTTTATACCACGAAAATTAACACAAATTACTTTCTATAGAGTGATGTGTTGTTTATACTAAAGAAATTAACACAAATTACTTTTTATACAGTGATGTGTTGTTTATACCACAAAAAATTAACGCAAGTTACTTTTTATACCATGATGTATTGTTTATACCACGAAAATTAACACAAATTACTTTCTATAGAGTAATGTGTTGTTTATACTAAAGAAATTAACACAAATTACTTTTTATACAATGATGTGTTGTTTATACCACAAAAAATTAACGCAAAATACTTTTTACACAGGGATGTGCTGCTTATACCAGGAGAATTAACACAAATTACTTTTTATGAATTAATGTGTTGTTTATACCACATAAATGAACACAAATTACTTTTTATATCGTGATGTGTTGCTTAAACTATGTACAACAACAAATCGTTGTTAATAATGTCTTAGACGCAGTAACACATTTAATTTGTAGATATTGATAACGGATAATAGCACCTGAGTACACACTTTAAAAGCATTAAAACCAATCTTGGTATTTAGATGTTTTTACAACCAAAGAAATAGGCAGTTATAATTAAAACTTTACTTCGTTCACAAAATAAGCTTTTTTACTTTAAATACAGACGTGAATTATGTACTGGTTTAAATCAAACAAACAAGTCATTGAAAAATTCAAGAAATATATAAAATTTAGAATAACAATTTCATAATATGTTTCATAAAACATTATATGTTTTGACTTTTTATCGAAGTATATAACAGGTTAGTAAAATTTTCTATTATTATATTCATCTGAAGCCATGTATTTTTTTTTTTGAAGGAAAGGGAACTAATTGAAACAATTTCTTATAAATTTTCTAAGGAATGTATTACTTTGAACATATATATATATAAATATTTTCTTTAATTAAAATTTGAACTTCTATCTTCATTTTTTTTCTTTTACAAAAGTTATTCAAACGAAAATTATCACAAAAATTTCTCTTTTTGAAAGTAATATTTGTTTACCATATAAAATAAGCAATAATTTATAGACAAGTCATAAAATTGATTATTTTCTTAAATAAAAATGACTTTAAAATTCCTGCTTTCCTTTTCCTTTTATTGAACAGAAATAAATTGAAAAAAGAAACTGTCATAATCATCTCTTTCTCTCAATTTGTTTTATTCCACACTAAAAAGTGATTGTAAAGAAGTCTCATAATTGACTACTTCAGGTATTGTTTTTTAGACAAAAAATCAATTGAAATCAAAATGGAATTAGTTTCAACCTAAAAATTATATTATTGACCAGAACTAAAGCCGTTACCTTACCTGACGGGAGATTCGGAGATTCTTGTAACTTCGATTTTTGAGATCATTTAATTAACGTTGCATTAACATTCTCTCTATATATAACGTTAATTATAATATGCACTAATATTCCTGAATTAGGCCACATATAAATTATATATTTAACTACTGATCTATATTCCAATTATGTAAACATTTTTATCAAAGACAAAATTCTATTATTATTTATTTAGTCGGAGAACATGAATAAAGTGCAATAATTAACATGTTTGACAAATCAATAATAAATGCTAGCTAAAAGTTAGGTTTCATTAATCATGTGAGTGAACAATTAAAACATTTTACGAGTTTAAATTTACAACTGTTATTAAATATAATAAAGTAAATATAATTGAAATTAATAATAACTTTACAAAATCAATCTAATTTATTCAATAATTGCCCGAATATTTTGTTTAGCCCTATAGCAAGCTCATCAAAAACTGCCAATCAAAAGCGACTATTAGCAAACAACTGCATATATATATATATATATATATATATATATATATATATATATATATATATATATATATATATATATAGAGAGAGAGAGAGAGAGAGAGAGAGAGAGAGAGAGAATTAATATTATACATGCATATAAATATAATAACAATACAAATGCATATAAAAGTAAATAGTTTGCCAAAAAACATCTTGAATAACTTTTAATCTAATTAGTGCAGAGGAGGCTTTAAATTGTAAAATTAGACGCATTTGCTTTCAAAGATAAAATACATGCCTCTTTTTCGACAGATTTGAATTTTTTATCCCCAAAATGGAGGAGTTGGCCGCAATCGGGGAAGTATGGTAACAATAGTTCCTTCAGGAGAGCGGTACACTGCGTATTTCACTATATCATGGAGATTTTTTAAGCGAATAGAAAAATATTTGCACACAAGTATATAATTAGTTTGTTCAAAGATAATTCTGTGCAAAAATTATGACTTTGAAAAATGATTTATTAATTTTTATTATTATATTTAATAATAGTCGAAAAACTTTTGAATTGTAAGGTATACACATTTTACTTTATTTTATAAGGAATGTAATTTTATAAGGCAAAATACGAAATTTGGCGAAATCAGCTGTATAGTTCTGAGAAAGTGAATTTTAAGAAAGTTGAATGTTAAAAAGTAATTTTTTGTTTGTTTTTGTATTAGTGTATAAATATTTTAAGTCAAGTTTTAAACTTAAAATTTCGAAAAACAGGACATGAACAGAGGGACGTATTTTTAATTGTTCACTTTTCAACAACCATTATATAAATTTAAGGTATACATTTCGAACCATGAATATTGCATTTCATGCGTGAAAATAACTTTACTCATTATGTTCTGTTTTTCTTTCCGAAGCAATGCAATTATTTAAAAATTTTCATTGTATAATAGTATTGTTTCGTCATAAAACTTAGAGTACTCATAATTGATCATAAAACTTATAACACAAGCCAGTTCTCAATAAAAGGCATTTTTATTACCAGTCTGTTACACGTGTCATTCTCTTTAAATTTTATTAGATGAAACGTGATAGCACAAAAACTTGACACTTAAACTGTTTCTTTTTCCTTAACCATTATTTTATAACAATCAGACTTACTTAAAGCAAAATTATATTTAGCTTAAATACACAATGATGAAAATGTTGTGAAATTTTATGAAGAGAATCATTCTGTAAGTGTGCAAAAATACTAATGTAACTCAGATAACTGTTAAAAATATTACGAAATTCTTTATTTTCTCCAAAAATTACACGGAGTTCTAATTCGATTTGTAGAAATTTGATATTTTCAAATTAGATTATTCAGTGATCTATGTTAAATCATATCATTTTCTAAAATTATCTAATTCAAAAAGTTTCCAATCTCTTCAGCATACTACTCTAATTCAGGTAGATGAAGTTTTTCGCACTTTCAGATATGCAATGGAAATATGTAATATACTGAAATGTCAATGTGAAAATATGTTCCAGGTAATGCTCTGTTCTATAGAATTTATTCTAGATAACAGGTAAATGAATTTATTTAGTCTGTAAAATAACATGAATTTTTTTAATCTTCATTATGCTGTTTAATGCTTAAACATGAAACAGTATTGTAATTATTATATATCAGCTGTTTTAATTAATTTTCGGCATTTCCAATCTTTATTGGATTTTTCAATTTGCTAGTTTAGCATAAAAGGTCATACACATCAGCGGTTTAGCTATTACGTGCATATATATACATATTTATAAAGAACTGTAAGAATGTATTTACTGTGAGAAATGTCCGTGTACCTTAGCGCTTACACGAAAGTGGCGTTCCACTACTCCAACCAAGGATGCTCTTTTACACTACTTGGTGTTAGGCCGTCGCCTTTTTTTTTTTAATTCAGTAACACAAAATTTATAATTATATTACGATATTGGTCCTAAATGAGGTGAAAAGAAAGATTATATATATTTGTTCCCAGCATACATGCAAAACATTCGATTTTATAAATAAAAATAATTTTTAAAAAAAACGCTTGTAACTATATTTTGCTGTCATTCACAATTAAAATCATATTTGCTCCTGTGTAAGAGACTGATATTTTTTCTTTACACAATTGCAGAACTTTACGTATATTGCCCTGATATAAAATTCCTCAATTCATTTATCAGTTGTGATGGCATATATTTTTCATTATCAAGAAAAATAATAAATAGAAAGCAGCTGAACCAGAAATCACCCTCGTACTTTTACAGCCTTGGCAAACGTACGACAATAATCGTGTTTTTAATGACACAGCAGTCGTCAGTTCTGATTGAAAATATAAAAAGTGCAGTAACGTCAAAAATATTTACATGTAACTACAAAATTAAGTACATTAAAATTTGTTTTTATTTTATTTTTTTAAAACACTCTCTCCTTCCAATAAATGTTAGCTAGGTGCCCCTCCCGGTAACAACTGCTGTACTATATTAAACTTAGAACAATAACTTCAATCTAGGCTTCTTTTTTCTTTGAAAAAACATTAAAACGTATTTTAAAAAACAAAGTTAAATTATTTTGGATACTAACTTTTTTCTATTTTTAAATTCCAGAAAATTAATAAATTGTTACAATTTGTTCGCTCTAACATTATTGGAAAAAGTTATGCGCGTTTACATGCTAAAAACAAGGGGAATCGAAAAATAATCTGTTTTCTTTCCTTTTAAATATTCACTAAAAATATATATATATTTAAAATTTAGTATGGCATTTCAATAGTTTGTAATATGATCCAAATCATATCTTTCAGGTGTAAAGAACCCAGGAAGTCATCTAGAATTTGAGTTTCAATGGCATTTATTTCCTTGCGTAATCGTAATCAATGTGCACTGTTACTTCTGTTTTGCTTGGCAATATACTTCTTATTCAGTTGGTTTATATTAGGAAAAAGTTCACAAATTTTAAATGATGCAACGGACATTAAGAGGAGATCGGACATCCAAAATATACACAACATAGAACAAATACACATAGAGGATGAAGCATTTATTCACAAAGATCAGTTATTAATTACATTAAATTATGAAACGAGCCTTGCAAACTTCAATAAATATGATAATTTTATTTCTAAGCGCAATAAACAGCCTTTCATGCGCGCAAGAATTGACCCGAAAAAAGCGTTTAATGGTATTGATGGTTTGCTAGCATCGCAGAAGCGCGTAAGCACAGTCTCACCTACGCATCATCCACAAATTGAAATGAAGCCAGACAACATAGAAGAAGACGTTTATTTGAAAACAGGGCTTAATACAGTGTCTCCAACATATTCACCAGACCTCGAATTGCAGCCAGACAATATAGAATCAGCTGTTTCTCTAAAAACTCCATCGTTGTCGGAAGAACAATTAAACTCTAATGATATATCAGAATTCAATACAAAAAACCAATATAATTCTACAGAAAATTTAACAAGTCACTTTATCGGCACTAATCATACCAAAAATCCTGCTTTTATAATTGACACTATGGGTTGCAGAATACCAAAACTGGATCCATGGGATCCAACTATAGTTCAGTTTATTGAGCTTCTTGATCCATTAATATGCTCCAATCGCCCTTCATTCATGACTCCTGAACCAAACGGGGTCGTTCATTTAAATGAGTCAGTGCTACAAAAATACTACAATTCCGCACCAGGTGATATGGAATGTTTATATCAAGAAGTACGACTTAATTCTACAACATCTATGATTAGAGAAGACACAATCTATTTGATGAACCAAAAGCCATTAGTATTCAATACACCTATTGATGCAGAACATATTGCTGCTATATGTTATTTTAATAACAGCAATACTCATGAGCAGTACATGCCTCTCACAAGACTCAAAGCGAAAGTGGAAGAAAAAAAATCTAAACTTATACCTTCTTCCCATCTAAATGTCATTCTCTACGGTATTGATTCCATTTCTAAACTAAATTTCTTCAGACATTTTAGACAGACAAAAGCTTTTCTAAAAGACAAAATGAACATATTTGACATGAAAGGTTACACAAAAGTGGCTGATAACACATTCCCTAACTTGGTACCAATGCTCACCGGTTATTTTGTTGACTACTTCTGGAATGAATCTATTGCAGACACATTCTTTTTTGACAACATGAATTTGATTTGGAAGGATTATTCCCGACAAGGATACAGAACATTTTTTGCTGAAGATGCTCCCTTTAATGGGATCTTCAATTACTATAAAAGAGGATTTCTTGAGCAGCCTACAGATTATTATTACAGACCACTAGCTCTGATGGTAGAAAAGTCTGTAGTAAGACACGAAGCTAAAAAATATAACTCAACATGTTTGAATTCAGATTTAGAAATGGATCTTATCAATGACTACTTAAAGAATTTTGTGAAGACAATGGGAAGCAGGCCTTATTTTGCTTTTGTCATGCATTCTACTCTTACACATGATTTAGTGAACTATGCAAGTTACACTGATGTTCCCACAGTTAAGCTGCTAAAAGCACTCGATGAACACGGATCTCTAAATAATACACTTTTGATAATGTTCAGTGACCATGGTATACGATATGGGGATCTAAGATTCACATATATAGGTAAATTCGAAGAGAGGATGCCATTTATGTACATACACATACCCAAATGGTTTTTAAAGCAGCATCCAGATATCGAAAGAAACTTTTTCGTTAACCAAGACAGACTCATCACACTTTTTGATATCCATGCAACTTTGAAGCATTTACTTCATCTGGATCAAGATTTTATGGAGGATAAAGACGAATACGGGTTGAGCCTGTTTAATGAAATACCTGAAACTAGGACATGTGAAGATGCTGAAATACTCCAACATTGGTGTCCTTGTACTAGTTTCGATCCAGTACCTTTGAACAACCTGACTGTAGTAAACGCCGCAGAGGAAATCGTTAAGCACATTAACAAAATGCTACTTCCTTACGCAGATGTGTGTAGAACATTAGAGGTCAAAGAAATAACTGATGCTCTACGAGGATTGCCAAATGATATAGTACTGAAATTCATAGGCCAAGAAGGTGTGGTCGAAAATGCAAGGATTGCAATCGGCCAAGCACCTCCAACGCTTGGAGATTATCTAATAACTTTGAGAACACAACCAGGGGACGCTATGTTTGAAGGTACTGTGCGATACGACGAGGAAAATAATATCACAAGTGTATTGGATATCAGTAGAATTAATATGTATGGAAAACAGTCATGGTGCATAGACAGTCCAAGGCTTAAGTTGTATTGTTATTGTAAAACTCAACTTAAATGACAGATATCATAGTATGTGGAAAAAATTAGCCGATACTTAACATTTGTAAACACTTAACTGAATTTTAAGGAATTTTAAAAAACTACAAAGTCTAAAAATAATTTTTCATAAATTCTATGGAATACATACTTAAAGGATCATAATTAAAGCTTCACGCATAGGTCTCAGTAAAATAAAAATTGCTAGCTCTAAAATTACTGAACTAGGAAATCTTATGGAAAATGCAATGTGAGTTATAATTAATTGTATATTGAGCTAAGTAAAAACGAATTATCATAACCACCTTCATGAGTATGCATGATGTGCTTAAGAAAGAATTATCTATGTTGTTCAATGACATTTTAATCAATAATTGTACTGAGGTTTTCAATGTGTTAATACTAGAATCCCCCACCCTTTAATCTTTAAGCGAAGGACTTGTTCAGATAAAATTTCTCTCAACGCTGCAGAAAGTTCTTCTGACATAGTACATCATATTAGTTTTATGCTCTCTCAAAACGATTTGCGTGGAAGCATTGAAAAGTTAACTCTGAAAACTAAATTCCTTCCACAGTAATTGGTAGAAATTCGGTTTTCAGTGTTTGGTTTAGTACTTTTCCTTTTATATAGATCTCAGAAAACAATTTTAATTCTTTTGACTCAGCATAACATATAATACTTATAGATTGTTTATTATTATTCTTTTGTAAATCAGACTAATACTTATCCTTTACTGCCAGCATTTAAATTATTTGTTTTCAAACATTATAAATATTTACGTTGTAGTAAATTGTCATCATATTAGTGATGAAATGCTGCTATATATTTTCAACGTAGGAAATAAATTTTAAATAATATTATTGTCATTTCTTTTAATTGTATTCTAAATCGTATTGACTGTGTTGTAAACTATTCGTTTAAATATTTAAAACATGCACACTTACAAATGTTTAACTCTTTAGAGGTTGCATAATTTTGACGGCATAAGAGCTCCTATTTTTTATTTAAGAAAATTATATGAAACTAAGTGTATGTACAATATATGCATTCATTTTTGATTTCTGGGTAAAATTTTTTGCTTGAAGTAGAAAGAAATAATTTTTGGGGAAAAATGCGACCTTTAAGGAGTTTAAAAAAATTTATCACAAAACGCAAATCACATGTACTCAAAAAGAGCCTAACTAGTAACTAAGATTACAAAAAAAAGAATATCACAATTATTCATGTTTGATGAGTGCTGACATCTAGTTTAAAATAAACTCTCCCTAAAAATATTACAAATAGTCTGGTACTGCAATCCGGCTTATAGATTGAGAAATAAACAAATTTCGGACATAAGACACTTATTGTTTTAATCTTTTTTTGGAGTATTGCTTTTCAACACTTCAGACCGGAAATATCATGAACACGAGAAATGGAAGGCGAATCTTCACCCTGTCATTTTGACGGGTTAAAGAACTAATATTAACTTCATAGTGTTTGCTGAAGTTCTTTCACTGAGGAAAATAAAAAGCCACAGTTTAAGTGCTTTTAACTCGAAGCAAATCTATAATTTAAACCATACATAGGATTTTGCTAATAAACTTACATATTTAAAAACTTTGTAATTTTTTTTTTCCAAAATCGTTAAATTGGCAAATTTTTCTTCCCAGAAAAACTTACTTAAATCATTAATTATTCTCAATTTTCTAGATTTTTATGCGTTTATTATTAAAATTCATATCAAAGACGCTTTCTTCTTCGTAAAATTATGCTTTATCTTTGCTTTTTGCGCCATTTTAATTATTAGCATAGAGGTCGAAGATAACTGTTACGAACTCAAAACAATTATATAATTATCTTATTACTTGCTTAAAAGCGTTATTTCATATAACTAGAGATCCTTCGAAAAAACGACAGCTAAAAAGGACACTCATAGGACAATTTTGTGAGTGGAAAGGCCGAACTTGGTACAGTTGTTCCTAAATTAATAAAAAGACTTTTAAAATGTATTATTGTTCCTGCTTTTATCTTTTATAATTAGAAAAATCATAGATCCGGAAAATTGAAAAATAAAATAAAATTGAAAAATAAAAAGTTTAGAAAAGGACATTTGATGTACGACTTTTTTAAAAATAAGATTGTTTTGAGCAAACTAGAAAAGGCAGGCTGGAAATATAAATAAAATATTGATGACTAAAAATTAGAAGAAAATAAAGCTAAATTTGCACCATAATTCTAATAATTAATTTTTCCCTGAAATTTTTAATGAGGAACTGTTCTTGACTTTTATTACTTTTACATAACATAATTCTATCCATTATTGTTCTGAGCCATTAATGTCATGATTCTTTGGTATATGAAAACTCAGGATGCAAAATTGCCATGAACATGGCATAACGTTGTAGTATTAATACATGTCATAGGACGTCAGCTCATTGAAAAAAAATTAGATTTTATGGAAAAAGGTACTATATTAGTTGTATTTCATTATACAACGTAATTTATTGCGTTAAATTTTAAATTTCTTAGATATTTGGAGACGAAAAATTATTAAAGTGCGTTTGACAACGAATAATAAAGGACATACCTTAAAAAGGAATTTCACAGATCTTTGGAGACGAAAAATGATTAAAGTGCATTTAGCAACAAATAATTAAGGAGACACCTTAGAAAGCAAATTAAAAGAAAAGAAAGTGAATACCTTGCCGTGAACAGTAGGGTGGAGCTCATTTTTTTTTTACGTTAATTTTTTTTTTCTTTAATTTTCATTTCGAACAGTTTGACCCACTTTTCGAGGAGGATTCAAAAATGCACCAAAAAATGCACAAAAAATTTACTAATAGAATTTTTCTCCTACAGGCATTTACCTTGAAAATTTACATATTCCTTGAAACTACAGATATTTGCCTCTATTGCACCTTAAACAAAAATATTTTTTTCAACGAACTAGTTTTTTTGAATAGAAGATCACAAATGATAAATAAATCTGTACTTCTTAACACTGAATTCAGTTTATTCCTTCATAACTGGAAAGTATAAACTAAGATAAATAAATAAATTAAAGTCATTGTAAAGTCTTATATTATTCTTTCCTGTCCTGGTGGCTTTACATTAAGAATGATTAAGTAAATAAATTTAAGTTTATACTTAATATCATCGATCCCTGTCGATATATGATGATAGCACATGTAACACAATCAAACAAGCTTCCCGATTAATTAACCCTTCAGTGTATTACTTTTTTTTTTTTTTATTTCGATTACTGTTTTCTTTACGCTGAAATTTCATTTAGAGCCTTCATCGTCTCAGCTCTTCAATTATTTTGATATATTTAGTTAAAACTGGAACACTGTAAAAAAATCCGGTAAGACGTATCGGCACTCAAGTTTTCGCTACTTTTTGCTGTAAAATCCATTTTCACTGCAAAGTTTTACGGACTAAAATATCTGATATATCGTAATTTTACTGTGATAAATACAAGTAAAGTCCCTGTAATTAAATAAATATTACTGTAAATGTTACGGTATATGATTTTACTGTAAAGATGGATTTAATGGTGAATTGAATTTTACGCATCATGCACACAGGGTTCCAGTACACTTTATCGGAATTTGATCTGGATTTTCTTACAGTGTAGATGAACATCCAAATCATTTTCTCTTCTGTCACAGGTAAGTTATATTATTTTTCCATCGCTATACGTAATACTTGATTTTTATTGCACTTAACCACACAAGTTTTTATCTTCGTCATGTAAACAAGGTTAAAGGCACCCCTGTTATCATTCTTCATTTTATTTTGCTTAGCTCAGTTTTCTTTCTTTTTTTTGGCTAGACCTATTTTATATCTCCATTTGATTTCATAAAAGAGTAGGTAATACTTTTTTTAAGTTTAGCACACTTTAGTCGATTTTGACTCGTGTATCATTAAAATCTAAATTCAGACACAAAAGTTTTGAAATAAAAATGTTGATTTCAGAAAATTCTGCATTTCTTGAATCCATTAATAAAATAAAACACATACTGGGGAATTTCTAACATATAAACTAGATTTTTTTTAAAGGAAATAAAGAAGTTTTGGGATTGTTTATGGGAAACAGGTGGGTATGCCAGCTTTTTTCATCAAATCCTTTTTTGCATTTAATTGTAAAAAATTGTTCAATGTGAAATTTGTTCAGTTCAGTATTTTTTTTGCGTACTTCAAATACTGATTTGTTCCTTTAAATTTAGTTGGTTGGTGTGTAGTAACATTTCTTGCTAATACAGGCATATTTGAAACAAAAAAAAACAAAAGACTCCTGCAAATAGTGACTTCTGCTGGCAACTGCTTTATTATAGAATAAAATAGTGATAATACGTGAACGAAATTAGCAAAACGCTCCAAAAGCATGGATGAGGGAAATTAAAACAGTTTTCCTAACTTTTTTCAAAAAGAAAAACATTTTGTATGTAAATTCTCAAAAAAAGTAGGATTATTTCGTAACTATATAGCTGTTTTTGTCATACAATTTCTCATATATATCAATAAAGTTTAAAGCTTTCAGAGGTTTGAGAAACCGGCAGTAAACTACGGGCAAAAATAAATATTTTTGAACACTCTATGCCAGAAAATATAGCTATAAGCCTTTAACTTGTATTAACTACTTTGGTTGTTATTTGCAATAATTGCATAAAATTTCGTAAATCTGGATACAATATTTATGGAGATATGGACATTTTAATAAAAATTTGTTTCATGTTTTTGCTATAACTTGAAAAATATTCTAATAAAATCAAACGAAACCTTCGGAACAATTTTTTATTATTTAAAAAATTATTATTTTATTCTTTGAAAATAATTTACTAAAAATGGCACAAGATATTAATATTTAAAATAATTTCTTTATACTGAAATATTTTTTTTCTAAGTTTTGTAATGCCTTGTATCTGATAACTATTTGAAAAAGTCCAATTTGGATATTTTAAACATTTAAAAAGTTACTTAAAATTTTCTAAGCAGTTTTTAAATTTTTTAAAGAAACCTCTAAAGGACAAGGGGTTTCCCACAAATTTTAGTTTGAAACGTATCATAAAATTTAATAAAAAAATTATAATACCTTACTCATTTAAAAACATTCTAATCTTTTAAAAATTTAAACTCTTGATAACGGCCAATGACCGTAAAATAAAATTCTGTCCATAAAAACCACCATGACCATAATAACACGAGTCTAAAAGTAATTTCTTCCGCTTAAAATACATAGTCACTGACCGTAAATTAACATTATGCTCGCAAAAGTTGTCTTCAGTAAAGACCTTCAAGTTGCTTAAGACTCCAGTGACATGTATGTCGAACCAAGGCAAATCGTTGAACAAGACAAGGTAGTGTAGTGCTGCCATCTGTCCAGGAGTGAGAAAGATGAGTGTTTGTGATCACCAGTGTGGAGGGAAAGTGAGAGATGTGTTCTTTTCGAGCCGGCAAGGTTTAAATTAAGAAATTTAAATTTGGGGGCTAATAAGTTACATATATTTATTGATAGTCCCAAAAAACAGCCAAGCAAAGTCGCTACCACAAATGAATATTTTAAGATAACCCATAGACTAATTCACGAGAGGAATACTTAATTTTACTCTGTTGCTAAGCAACCAAATTCAGGGTATTAAAAAAATTTAAATAATGTTCTGTGATAGCTGGGCGAGGTTTATTTATTAATAGTTAATAGAAAATATCTCGAAGTTTCTAGGCAATAGACAATTTTTCAGCTGATTTCTGACCAAAAAGCAGAGATATTTTTTAAATCTCCTATAAAAAGAAAATTTGAATCAATTTATAAATTATTTATGATCTTCTAAGCTTTTAGAATTTGAATATATGAACTTTTTATCAGACATATTTGAGCTTTTTTTAATGTTGTTTTACTCCCTTTATACAAGGATTTCATGCTAAAATCAAATTTGCATATCTTTTTATAACTACATACAAAATTTTAGGATAATCACTTTTGCAGCTTTGATCGAGTCTTCTAGGCAAAAAAGTTAAATAAACAAAAAAAAGTGTCTGAAAAAAATGTAAATTGTACAGTAATTCTAATGCACATTCTGTATGTCTTATATAATTTACGATATTTCTTTTTTCTATAACTGAAGGAATTGCTGAATGTTAAAATGCATTTTAAAGACAAATATGTTATGTTTAAGAAAAACATATTGAAATAATATGTTACATATTGTATGATTCATTGTTTAAAGAATCGCTTCATTCTGCCACATATTACCATGGTTTTCCATGGATATAGATGATTTGCAAATAGCACCCTGATGTTTCGATACATTCTGAAACTTATTTTCACAAATTCAAATTAAAATGTTTACATGTTACTTAATTACGATAAATTAAATTTATAACCAAATACTGGTGATTTCTTTGTTTTCTTACATATATCTGATACGATATTCTCCCTTTAAACAAAGTTCGTATGGTTCTTAAGATACTGAAATGGTGGCACAAAAGCTTAAAAGATAAAATATTCAATTCCATTAGCTCAAAATATCGGGTCTCAAAATTTTAATTTTAAAATTAAATAAAACCTTCATAGTTACAATATTGCTGCTACGGTTCTCTTACTTTTTAAAAGAACACATGAATTCTGATAGAATATTAAAATGCATATGCTTATTCTTACGAGCACAAATTCCTTATCAAAATAATGATCAAGACTCAAATCTAAAACAGAATAATAGATAATAGAAACTTCACCGCCTTCAAGAAATATGAAAAGAGAAATAAAAATCCACATGTTTCAAGCGTTCAAATATAAGAGCCCTTTCGCAAGATTCGTCAGGCGTGAATGACAAGTGACGTTAGTTATTGGAAGCTCAAAACATGTCTACTTTTATTATCATCTATTATTTTTTAAATCAATGAAGTTTTTATCTTTTTGATACAGTTTCTTGGGATTATTCATTTAGTAACACAGTATATGAAATTACTTCACGCGATATTAAAATAAGTTTTACGTAAGATAAAGGCATAGGTTCTTAGATTGAAAAAAATAATAATTAGTCTCTTCTATTTAAGAAAATCAATACAGTACATAGGGATATCCTTAATACATAGTGATATCTCTCTTTAGGACATACAAAAATTCCATCCACAATTAAAATTTAAAAAGTCTAATATGAAAAGGAAATGTTCCCCAGAACCAGGAATCAAAATTAAATAGTTGCAAGGACAGTTATTTCATACAAGTTGCTCCGTTCCGTCCTACTCGAAGTTGTTTGAAAGTGTATTTATTATTTATTGATACAAAAGTTTATTTTGCATATATTTTAGGGTGTACTTTAGGCGTAATTTGACCGAGTTTATTTTTACAACCTTATTTGCTTCAAATTATTAAATAATTTACTTAAAATAAATTATGCAAGCTATATGATTTAATACATTTATTGTATAATAGTAAACGAGGCTCCCTATTCATATCTTTAAACTTGATACCGCTATAATTAAATTAATGGAATAAACTTCGATAAATAATAATAGTTAAATTTTTTTTTCTCGTTTTAGCTTTCGAGGAATAATATGTTTCGTTATATGCTAATTCTGGATATAACGAAATTATTCAGTAGGTGCCTTGGAGCAATATCATTCTTATCCACTTATGACAAAATAAAGGAAAAATTAATATTAACAGTTTCTGTAAAAAAGTATGTGTATTTTTTTAATTAAAATAAGTTCGAAAATTACGTATGTTTTATTGCATTTTTCAAATCAGATGATGATTCTAAAATTGGCACAGCTTCGGAATCCTTTTGCGAATTTTAATTTTCAGTATTTGCTACTTATCAAAATGAAGTATTTTCTTAATGACAAATTATGCTACAATAATATCTTGGGAATTGTGCTAATGTTGAAAAATAGTTTTAACGGGAAAAAAATTTTAGACATCTTTTTTTTTTTAAAAAAAAGCTTTCTTACAGTTATTGGTGCAATTTATAAGTTTAAACGAAAAATAAAATTGCTGTTCGAATTTGTTCATTTGAAAAACAAGGAAAACAGTTATGGTTTTTTGAGTGGCACTAATATGTGTTTACTTTTTACAAACCAAACAAATAAGAAACAATAAGGTAAATAAATAAATAATTTGTTTGCTCAATTTTAGAGAAAAGGGCGCACTTATTTACTGGAGTCAGTCTGCATTGTACTGAGTAATCTAAACTTAGAAAATGTTCTTAAATTCTCATCAGCTAACTTGCTATAGTTCTGAGACTTAAAAAATTTGGTTGAGTTGATAAAAAACTTCTGAGAAGCACACGCGGACTGGTAATTACGAAATTTTATTTTAAGATTAAGACGCTATATTATAGTATATCGTCCAGTATATACCTGAGGTATTGATTTATCAAAACAAATCAATACCTCTGGGCGTACTGGATTGGAGATCGATCGTTCTCTGATTCAGGTCAAAATTACGATCTGTGGATGAATGAATGGATGTATGAATGGGTCCGCCCTATAAACGGGTATGACGTATGGTGCGGCAGAAGTCGAATTCCAGGCCATAGATGGTGCCACTGGAAAACAAGAATGATCGCACCCCTCTCTGCCTAAGCAGGCATACGTCAACAACAGCAAAACGATATATAAGATGTTGAGAAATTTTAAGAATGTTACAAATGTTGACTGTGTATTCATATTGATAATTATAAAATATACATTGAAGAAGTTGATAAATATATTATTCCAAATCTATGCATACGTATCTATAATATTGAAATTGTATCAATTATTGAATAAACAAACTAAAAAATAAAATATAATCACAATCTGATGTATAATCAGATTCCATCTGTAACATGCTTTCATAAAACTCGAAATTCGTTGAATAAAATGTTTTTTATTCAATAATGATGTAAAATGTTTTTTATTCAATTAAATGCTTTATTTAAATATCTTCACTATATTACGTATAAAATTTTAGACGACTAAAAGAGGAACATCCTATTTTATGAATAAAAAAATAATAAAAGATTAACAATCGGCTATTTTCGAAAAAAATATTAATGAAATTTTACGCTACCAGCGTGAAAGTCAAGTTCCTCCTAAGTTAACCATATTTAAATATTAATTCCCCCCTTTAAATATTTCCTCATTGCCGCCAAATGATTTTTTAAAAAGAATAAATTTTAATTTTTCTCTGATACTACTAAATAAAAACAGTTGAAACTTCAGATTTTTCAATAGAAAAATCTATAGATTAATATGGTATAAAAATTCATACCTCAGCATAATTCAAATTTTTTTTAATTCTCAATTAAATTAAATAATAAATAATAGTAAACAATTATTTCAAATTATTTTTTGCATGAAATTATCTTTGAGTAAATAGGCTTTATGAGTGGGTTAAATCTTTCTCGAATTGCTTTATTAGCTTTAAAAATATGACTAAAAATGCAAAAAGTGAAATTAACATTAAGAGGTCGAACTTTAGATCGCTCTCCTGACCAAACTATGGGGACCATATTTCAATTGTGTTAATCCTAAAAGTGGACCAAAAAATCAGCAATTGTGTTAATTAAATCTTGACGAAAATGAAATTGAAGGGACGAAGATGCCCTCGTAGATCAAATTAAAATAAATTAAATTGATAAAAAAAATTGGTTAAAGTATTTATCTATCGTAAAAAAGAGTATATCGATTAAATGAAATTTTATGACCCTCACAGCGTAGTTTCCTTGCATCGTTTCACCGTAAAAAAATACGTAAACAGTAAATTCTACAATATTAAAGTAGAAATAACCTTGAAAATCAATTACTATTTGTAGGAATATCATTTTTACGATTTATATAAAATATTAGAGCAGTTTGAGCATTTGTGAACTATGTCTTTATGTCCAATATTTAAAAATCACTATTTATATTAACTGTCTGTGCCAAATATTTCTAGAACAGCAATTTTGAACGTATATTAGAGAATCAAAATTATTTGACAGCTTTTATAAACGTTCTCTATGTGTTCATTTTTTCGTTTTTTGTTTCGTGTAGCTTTAATTTACAATTTAATGAATGCAATTTTTAGCAAACATGATATATATCTTGGATAAATTGCACAATATTTGCATTTAAAGTTATTGTTAACTGATACTCCTTTCTTGAAATTGCCACTAACAGGTAAGAACAGTTATTTTATTATTTTATTTTATAAATAGCGGTTTTCGTTAACATGACCAGATATTTATATAAATTTTATTTATATTTCTTCTCAAAATAAACACAATCAAAATTATTATACTTTAGCACATTGTAGTGTGAAATCCATATCTGATCGAAGAAAAACGAAAAATTACATTGAAATCTAGCGAAATTTATCTTCTGACGCAATCAATCAGGAATTGATGTGTTATTTGTTCTGCCTTCTTTTATAGTTATTTGTTAGATTTCGAGAGAATTTTTCTTTTCTTCGCTTTACCTTTTCTGGTCGTATTAAGTACGATCAGTACGATTTTTTGCTGTAGTGGCTGAGAACAAACAAGCAACTGGAACGGTAAAAATTCTTTAATGGCTGATAGCAGGTATACGACTGGAATGGTAAATATTCTTTGATGGATGAGGTTCTACAATTTTTCTTTTAAACGACGTATTTGAATAGTATTTTTTCTGATACTATCAAAAGTTTTTTAAATTGATGTAGACTTATGAATATAATCGTTATAAATATAATCCTTACTATTTTATTAAATGTGTTTACCTATGTTCGTCAGGAAAAGAAGAAGTAGAAATATTTAAAGAATGATTTAATATTTTTCAGCAATGTTTTAGCACGATGTTATGTCAATCATTGATATAGCAACCGTGCATAATCAAAATTATTCTTTTATAATGAAATGATAATACTCGTTTTCTGTTATACACTCTATAACAAAAAAACCGACGCACCAAGAACGCACTAAGACGCTCAAAATCGACACTCGATCAGGCTGGAATGGTGCCGACTGGGGACGTATTATGAGACGTATTATGGACATATTATGGGGACGTATTTAGCGACGAATCCCGCTTCCAACTGTGTCCTGACGATCATCGAAGACGTGTTTGGAGACGCACAGGGCAGAGGGGGGACCCTGCCTTCACTATTGCATACCACCCCGGCCCTCAACAAGGCATTATGGTCTGGGGTGCTATTTCCTTTGACAGCCGGACCCCTTTGGTCGTCATTAGAGGTACACTTACTGCACAACGGTACGTCGACGACATCCTAAGACCTGTTTTGCTACCGTTCCTTTTGCATCGCCCTGGGCTGGTTTTTCAGTAGGACAATGCCAGACCACATACGGCACGTGTTGCTATGAACTGTATGCAAGCTTGTCAAATTCTTCCTTGGCCTGCCAGATCACCAGATCTCTCTCCCATCGAACATGTCTGGGATATGATGGGAAGGCGATTGCATCTGGCACGGAATGTTCATGACCTCGTTTGACAATTGGATCGAATCTAGCAGGAAATACCGCAAGAGACCATCCGGGAGCTTTATCAGTGTATGCCACGTCGTGTGGCAGCTTGTATCCAGGCTAGAAGCGGGTCAACACCTTATTGAACTTGTTATTATAACTCTGCAATAAATTATTCAATTGTTCTGAAATTTTAATCATTTACTATTCTGTACATTGTCTTCCTATCCACCAATTTTCGTTTCAATCGGACAACTCCTTCTTGGTTCGTCAATTTTTTTGTTATAGAGTGTATTTTGATACACGTGTTTGTTTCAGTTTGTATAAGTAGCAATTTTAAAATTGTCATTTTTGTTCGTTCGCCAACCGATATCTGCGCTTACAGAATTGAAAAAAAAAATCGTTTGACTTTAACTTAAAAATGGCACTTCTATAAAAGCATTTTGATTGTAATAGTGAATCAATAAGGGAATACACAAATTAAGGATTGAATGAATAAGAGAATGAATGAATCAAAAAAAAAGAGGAAAAGTGGTAAAAATCAGGTAAATAAGTCAATGGATGGGTAAATTAGTAAAGATGTATTCAAATTAAAAAATGGGCAAATCGAAAATTAGACAAGTCACTAATTGAGTAAAATTTGTATAAATGTTTTAATCAGTTAATAAGCTTATCACTTTGAAAATAAAAATAAAAATTAATGACTCATAATTTTTGATACGGCAGTTTTCTTAAGCATTATATTTAAAAATATTATTACAATTTCAGAAAAGTAAAATAATAAAAATAGAAACTTATACAGTGAAAAAATATCATTTAGTTAATCAGCATGTGTACTAAAAAAATAGCTGCTTAAAACTACCAGAATATGGTAAAGTTTTCCATGTTTCTGGCACTAAGGGAACACTTGAAAGCCTTGTAAATATTACCGAAAAGCTTAAATAATGATTTTGCTAAAGTTAACAATAAAATATAATTTTATAATGAGCGATAAATATTTTTAATTTTATCATGATACCTTAGAGCATGGCATAAAAACTATTTACGAGATTAAATTTGCTTTTCAATTTTGTAATTTTTACTAAATGTGTGATAAATAGAACTAAAATTTTTTAAAACCATAAATTTCCAGTAAGCCGTTGTTAAATGAACTAAAAAATTACGAAATCAGTGGCCTAAATATCGTATATTTTGGTTTTTTGACCAGAACTATGTTGTTTTTTTTTACAAGAATTAGCACTACCATAAAGTATGATAATTTTACCAGAATTTTTGTCTCCGTGTATTACATAGTATACATGAAATTATCAGACATCAGTAGAGCTGCAAAATTATAATTTGAAACAGTTTATATTGTTTTTTTAATCATAAATATTTTTATTGTCAAATTGAGCCTCACAACTGTTAACAAAATACTGCAACATAAGTGTAGGCAATTAAGGACAGACAATTAAAAAGTAATGAGGATTTTGCATTTAAAATGTATAACAACGAATAATACCTATTATTATAACATCTATTATTATAATTAGTATAACACCTATGAACATGGGATAATTGGATTTATTTTTCATGCTATATCATGTGAAAACAAGTTCATGTCAATCTAAGTTCAACATAGTTGTAAAGTTATGAAAATTATATAAACTAATTGTCTAATGAAAAAATTGTTCTGCTTTTACACAAACATCTTTTATCTTTAGTGAATTATTTGGGGTCGATTCTGTCAATTTTTTTTCCAGTCAAGATAAAGAGAAAACAAAGGGTATGTAACTCGTCTAAAGAGCAATATCAGATTCATAAAACAGGTATAGGTCAATAGAATAAAACTTTCATAGCTTCTGAACTATTTGTTCCATCAAATTGCTTTTTATTTCATTCAGTTAAGCGTAAAAAAAATACATGAGAAAAAATACCTTGGTTATGTAACAGATATTGTTTAAGGTTCTTCCTTATTTCGATCCCTTTCTTCCAAAGTAAATTCAAGATGGCGGCTAAACTTTATCGATTGATTCTAAATCTGAACCAAAAATTTCAAAACATTTTCCAGCTAACCTCTTAATGTTTACAAATTCAGCATTTTTTTAATAAAATAGAAACTGGACAATAAGAGGTAAGTTTTTTTGTCATTAGTTTATTTAAAATTTAAAAAAGAAACTACAGCTGCGAATTGCTGAGATCGTTAAAACGGCCCAGTTGACCACTGGATACAATCAGTGCAATGAAAAATATAAATCCAAGAATGCACTGTTTAATCTTTTTATTTCGTTTTTTAGACTCAGATTTTGTACTAGAAAAAGCAACAAAAAAATTTTTATTTTCATATGACAGTTCAAAGTTTTTAAAAATAATTTGACTCTATTTTATGAGATAAAGTTCTTATTTAAAAAGTTATTTCAGTTTTTATGCGGTAACGTGTATCCTAAAAACACACGATGATTCGAAAATTCAGTTGATAAATAAAAGAAAATGGATGTGTTCGGTTTGCTGCAATCTACATTAGAAATCATAGCTATCATCTAAGTTTCATAATTAGTTGAAAAGTTTGTCAACAGATGGCACTGATAACTGAAGAAACAAAATAATAAAAATACACAGCAAGAATAGTATGGACTAAAGATATAAATTACCGTCTCATAAAAAAATTTCAGTTGAAATTGTTTGATAAGTAGTCAGCAGTGCCATATAGGGACAAACATTACAACGAGTTCTTAATTTGGAGAGTAAAAACACCTTAAAGCTTGATGTGTTCCTTAGCACCATACAAAGCAAACCATAAGTTTTTATATCCTTCCGTTTATCTTCAAATATTTTTTTCAAATTTCTGGTTATTTTTAGAACACACTATATGTATTCGAAATATATTTGATTAAAACCAAATACAGAAAGTAGACATAAATTTTATGAAAAATATTTTGTCTTAATTATTTAACTTGTCTCTTTTTCAGGTTTGGAAATGCGAACACTATCCACACCATCAAAGAGCTGAGATTCAATGGCATTTTTTTCTTTACGATATCGTCCCAAATACATATTTTTACTTTTATTTTGCGTTGGAACATATGTTTTATTTAGTTATTATTTCACGCAAGAAATACTTGAGCCTCGAAATGGTACACCAAATTCAGTCATAAGTTCTGCCCTTAAGACCATCCCGAAAATTGACCAAATTCATTTGGAAACTGGCAAAGTACCTGTCTATAATGAAGATATTTTACTGAATGCTGATGTTCGCAAACTAACTCGGGCAAACAACCACATACAGTATGAAAATATAAATCCAGATACAAATTTTTATTTACGTAACAAGCTAAGTGAAATTACCACAAATGCTCCTACATATCCTCCGATGAAACCAGATTCTCAAGAATTTCTCAATCTTTGGTCTGATAATCATAAAGATCACATTTTTACTAAGGCTCTTACATATCCTCCAAGGAAACCAAATTCTCAAGGATATCTTGATCGTTGGTCCGATAGTCGTAAAGATCAAATTTTGACAAATGCTCCTACATACCCACCGGTGAAACCAGATTCTCAAGAGTTCTTTGATCTTTGGTCTGATAATCGTAAAGACCGCATTTTTACTAATGCTCTTATATATCCTGCAAAGAAGCCAAATTCTCTAGGATATCTTGATCGTTGGTCCGATAGTCGTAAAGATCAAATTTTGTCAAATGCTCCTACATACCCTCCAATGCAACCAGATTCTCAAGGATTTCTTGATGTTTGGCCCAACAGTCGCAAAGATCATATTTCAACAAAAACTCCAACAACAACTGGGCAGCAATCAAACACTAATGGTGCTTTAGGTTCCACATTTGAAACTATACATGAAAACAACACGTATCCGAAAACTTTAACAACTTCATATCAGTTTGCAAAACCTACCAAAAATCCCGCTTTCATAATAGATACTCAAGGTTGCAGAATACCAAAATTAGATCCTTGGGATCCTACAATACTTCAATTCATTGAAATCCTTGATCCATTAACCTGCTCTGGTCGTCCTTTGTTCATAACTCCTGACCCAAATGGAACAGTTCATCTGAATGTGTCAATATTAGAAAAATATTATAATTCTAGTATTGATGACGTACAATGTTTTTATGCAGGCATTGGACGATATTATGAACCTAGCATGATTAGAGAAGAATTCGTTTATTTGACTGTTCAAAAACAATTAGAATTTGATAGACCAATTGATTATGACCATATAGCAGTAACATGTAATTTTAGCAATAATTATACTCATGAGCAGTATATACCTCTTGTAAGACTTAAAGACAAAAATGAAGATAATGCTAGCACAAACCCTACAAGTCTGAACGTTATTCTCTTGGGCATTGACTCAGTTTCGAAACTAAACTTTTTCAGACATTTTCCTAAAACAAAAGCTTTCTTAAAAGACAAAATGAATACTTTTGACATGAAGGGGTATACGAAAGTAGCAGACAACACATTTCCGAATTTGGTACCAATGCTTACAGGTCATTTCGTTGACTATTTTTGGAATGAGTCAATGGCCGATACATTCTTTTTTGACAACATAAGTTTGATCTGGAAAGACTACTCCAGATATGGCTACAGAACATTTTACGCTGAAGACAAGCCATATGATGGAACTTTTAATTACTTCAGAAGAGGATTTTTTGAACAACCGACTGATTATTATTACAGACCATTGGCACTAATGATCGAAGTCTCTAATTTGAGAAGTGAAGCATTAAAATACAACTCAACTTGTCTGAATTCTGAATTAGAAATGGATTTTATTAATAACTATTTAAGGAACTTTGCGAAAACCATGGATAAGAGACCATATTTTGCTTTTGCCATGCAATCTACTCTCACACATGATGTCTTGAACTACGCCAGTTATGCCGATGCCCCGACTGTGAGACTACTAAAAGCCCTTGATGATGATGGTTCACTGAACAACACCCTTCTTGTCATTTTTAGTGATCATGGTATCAGGTATGGTGATATGAGATACACATATATCGGTAAATTCGAAGAACGGATGCCTTTTATGTACATGCACATACCAAAATGGTTCCTCAATCAGAATCCTGATATCGAAAGGAATATGATCATGAACCAAGACAGACTCATTACCCTTTTTGATATCCATGCAACTTTGAAACACTTACTTCACCTGAAGAATCAAGTCTCTTTGGAGGACAGCGACGAGTTCGGGATGAGTCTTTTTAACGAAATACCAGAAAGTAGGACATGTGAAGATGCTTATATACTTCCACATTGGTGTCCTTGTACTAATTTTAACCCTGTTCCAAAGAATGATCTGGTTATTATAAGCGCTTCCAATGAGCTCGTCCGCCACATAAATGAACTTTTGCAACCTCATGCTGACGTATGTGAGACATTAGAACTTCATGAAATAAAAGACGCTTTACTCGGACTGCCTAATGAATTAGTACTAAAATTCACCGGGCGTAGGGGTATAGTTGAAAATGCAGTTATCGGATTGGGTGAGGTACCACCGACCCTTGGCGACTATCTTATCACACTCTCAACTCAACCAGGTGGTGCCATGTTTGAAGGAACTGTACGATATGACGATGAAATGGGCTTTGCGAAAGTAATGGGTATAAGTAGAATCAACATGTATGGCGCGCAATCATGGTGTATAGACAGTCCGAAACTTAAGCTTTATTGCTACTGTAAAACACAGCTTTCATGACTGTTTTGAATTATGTGATGTTTCCAAATGTAACTGAAAAAGATGACTTTACCAAATTTTACGAAAGCAAGTTAATAACAAAATATATAAATTAAGAAAATATATGAATCAACTTAGTTAACTTGCTGGATTTAAATTTTTTGTGCAATAGATTATTTTAAAAAGCCTGAACATCAATCCAATTCTCAGATTTATCTTAATATTTGATTGTTTTACATGGTTTTTTTTATGCCCGTGAAAGTTTTACGCACAAAAATATCTGTCCGTAACTTTAACTACATTCAGTAAATTATTATAGTCTTTTTTTTTGTATATTTTATGTAATAAAATAAATATAACATTTTCTTCAGTTTACTATATTCTCTTTACAAATTTCATCAGGCGCATTTCACGTTTATTTTTGTCGTCATTACATGCATTACCCTTATTCGGGATAACTTAATTCGGGATTACTCAATTTCACTTTTCAATTTAAAAATTTGGAGATTGATTGTTGCAAAATTTGGATCTACAGTTATTCTCACTCATGCATTCACACAAAGTTCTAGAAAACATGAAATAAAATCTATATAATATTTCAGAGTTTTAGTATTGTTTTTACAAGTTCTGTCAGGCACATTTCTCAATTTTTATCTTCATTCTAGCAGTATACTATGCACAATTTAAAGCAGAATATGAGCGGCGACCGTTTTAAACATTATCGTCTTGAAAGATACGCTAATACTGTTGTTGATATGTCCAATAAAGTTTTTTTTTCTTGCACCGGCAGTGACGACATATTTTGTTTTTCGTATTTTTCTCGTAAACTATGGATCGTACTGAAATGCTATTTTGGGCAGTTTTTTTTAACTCCCAATGAGGAATCTAGCCGTGCCGAGTTTATTCGGTCATTTTGGGACACCCTGTATATGATCTTCCTTCGGGGTTACTTTAGTCACTTTACAATAAGATAATTTAGAAATTAGTTAGTTGTTGCAAAATTTGAATCTATAGTTACACTCAATCTTTAAATACTTGAAAGTTTTCTAAGACATGTGTGTTAAAAACATGAGGGTATAAGTTACTCCTGGTGTAGAGTAATTATAGCAAGTTGTAAGAATTCCATATTGACTTATGTAAGTTAGTGGTAAAGTAACAAAAGGCTTTTAAAAATGTGCATATACTGCTCAAAATGTAAAAATCAATATGGATAAGTTTTTTTTAATTTTTAATGATTTTGTGATTTTATTATTAAATGGTATTTAATTTAATAATGAAAGTCCCATTAAAAATGCGAATTAAAAAGTTTGACTTCTTTTATTGATCCTTAAACACTGTTCATTAGCGGCAATGCCTGACATATTCGTAATCCTAGTTTTGTGGATAAAATGGAAGATTTTGTTATCTAGTGCGAAAAACAACAGACTATCGAAAAAATTCGAAATTGAAATAAAAACAATGAAGTTAATCAACTATTAAATCACTTTTTAATATTATGTTTAGCAATGCTGATCCTAAAATTACACTAAACACAATATTGCACTTAATTTAACAGTCAAACTCAGAATGATGTTAATGAAATTAGTGCAATGGCTTAGTGACTTAACCCTGTGAAATAGTCTAAATAGCGTCAAGTGATGGTAATCAACATAAATGATGAAATCAAAACATTTAGAAACAAATATACTATCAACATTCTAAACAACTTGGTAATATTGGAATACAATCTCATAACTTTAGATTTTACATTTCCATATGTTATATCCATCGAAAATGCCAATATACTAATTTCTAGATTTTCAGATTTCAACTAGTTATTGTTAGTAAAGCAAAGTATGATTCATAGTCAAATGGAATCAATCATTAGCTAGTAAAAAAAGAGGAATAACACTTACTAGTCAAATTCATTTTTATAAATAATTCTTCGATTCCGCTTCCAGAACTAAAATAGGTAAGTAAATTATTCACGTCGCACTAAAGCTGCACAATAAACTACTGGTAACTGTCTGGGAAAAACCCCTGAGGATGATCCGAAGACATACCATCGCAATTTTGCTAATCTGAAGAGGGGGTGGCTCCCCTGCTTTGTTATCCCGATGACCTATAGAACTAAAATTTATGTAATTTTTTTTAAATTATTGATTCATTAAAATTACAGTGAACTACTACCACACTAGGTGGCGTTAAACTTGGAATTTGCTTCATGTAGTGCCTAGATATGTGCTTTAATTTACCCAACTTTTAGGGAGGGTTCTCACTGCCTGAGATTTTTTCCACGTTGCGAGTGAGAACCTGAGTGAAGTTTTTTACGGGTAAAAATATTTCGCAATCGCATTCGCATGCAAATGTTTCGCTTTCAGTGAGAACAGCTCTTTAACTAGGTATCATGTGTACTGCTCTGAGTCATTAGCGATATCTGTCAATTTTGACCTTGAACTCATCTCAAATTTCTCAAAACTGTTCCATTAAGGCAGTTAGATGATAACTGGAACTGTTCGGTTTTTAGGCTTTGAGCTGCACTTGGAGTTCAACATTTAGTTTTGAGATAGGTCGAGAGAATATATATATATATATATATATATATATATATATATATATATATATATATATATATATATATATATATATATATATATATATATATATATATATATATATATATATATATATATATATATATATATATATATATATATATATATACAGCAGACCCAATTACGTGTTTACGACTACTAATGGTCAATCCCGTAGCCTTGTAATTTTAAACACAATACAAAAGACGAGGAAACTTCTGTATCACGTATTAAGTGAAATTTCGTGGAGGATTTTTTGATGGAAATAACCCGAAATTGCATTACATGGAGAGAAAAAACACGAAAAAATCCTATGATTAGCCTGACGGCAAGGGGACTCTAACCCCTGATCAGTCTACGACTGAGGATAATTTACGTTACCACAGTGGTCGGTGCCAGCTGGGTGCGGAATTCGTAAAGACCAGCCATCGCTGTGATTCGAACCCTGTTCACCTCATTGAAAAGTAAACGGTTTATCTCCTAAGCTAGAATGTCCGTCTCTATGAAGAAAATAAATGTTCGCACTAATTAGACCAAAATATATGACTTTATATGGCCAAAAATATTTACAAATGTACATCACTTACAATAAAAGATGTAGTAAAAGGCATCTTGAATATTCGGTAGAAAGAAATATTCCACTTGACTCACAACAACACAAAGCAAATTTTTTAAAACCCGAAGTTACATTTTAAGAACAAAATGCCACAAAATTTTCACTAATTATCTTTTAAAAAAATCCATATTTATTCACAAATAGAAAGCTTTTGAAACCCATGTTCGTAAGAAATTAAAACTTTTAACATTTCTTTTGCTTTGTGACTTGCTAACTACCAATTCGAAAACCATTGTTCAAAGCTTCTTACTTTTGAAATTAAGTAAAGTTTCTTTTATATGAACGGTGGTAAAAATTTCCTCTTTACCCCAAAAATATACATTTTTAACAATACATTTTTTGACCCATACCAGGAAAACAAAATATTTTTAATTTTTAAGGTAATGTGAAAACAATGACGGTTTGTTAGTTGTTTAAGTTTTGAAATTTGAAGCTAATTGCTTTGTAATAAACTCTTCTGTACAGTGCGCAAAATTAAAAACGGACCAATCTGAATAACTTTTGATCTATGATTACATCTTCATGTTCTAGGACACAATCTTAAAGGCTTGAGGGAATGACCTCAAATGAGCTAGTTAATTAATGCAGAAGATATTTAAAGATACGAAACAGGCAATAAAACGTACTTTTTCTGAATAAATATAAATTTTTTTTCGACGCATTCGAATATCTGACCCCCAAAGTACAAATGTAGCCGCAATCTGGGAAATGAAAACGAAACATATTTGCTAACAATTATAAAATTCGCTTATTCAGAGATTATTCCATGCAAAAAATAAATGTAAGTAAATATTTCTTTTTATTTAATGATAGTTGAAAAAAATTTTAATTGTAAGGTATAAAATATTTGACATCATTTTAAAGTATGTAATTCTACATGAAAAAAATTTGAAATATGAGCAAGATCGATCAAACAGTTCCTGAGAAATCGTATTTTGAAAAAGTCGCATTTTTAAAATAGTGGATCCTAATATGCTATTTTTTTTAAAATTGGATTCTTCTAAATTATGCAAAAAATTGTATACGTTACAATTCGAACTTTGTGTAGCTCTCCTGACCAAACTATTGGGACCCTGTTTCCAGATAGCAACTATACCGTACATTTCGGTGGTCAGAAATCTGATTCCGCCGGGAAATAGAAAACTTGTTTTTGTGTCTGATTTCGTAACTTAAAATATCGTGTTCACTAATTAATTAGCATATTTGAGGTCCCTCCCTCGAACTTTTGAGATTGAATTCCAGAACGTGATGATCCGATCATTAGATCAAAAATTATTTAGGGTGGTCCGTTTTTTATTTTGCGCTCTGTACAATCAGAAGCTTTAAATGAGGAATAAGCAAACAAATGCCTTGAATTAGGAATTCGAATGAAAATAGTTTAATAGTTTTGTTTTGCATTTTGTACAGCTGGAAGTGATTGCAGCTGTTAGTATATAAAATTTCGTAATCTAAAGATCAGACTTCAAATAGTCTTAGTTAAGGACAAACTCATTATATGTTACTCATAAAATAGCCTTTATTTATCTGAAGAAAATACCACGTGTTGTCTGCCAATGTATTTCTAACCGGAGATGTTATTCAAATAATCATTGGGCTAGGTTAAAGTTATTTTCTTTCAAGGAATTGGTTTGGTTTAAATTACGTCTTATTTTGCGTAGTAAGTAAAATAAGAGAGAAATGTTTGTATTTAGTTTTGCCCTTAATTCATTTATTTATTCACATTTCATGCATTTACGTAATTTTATTTATTTAACACATCTTACATAGACATTTTAATATCTAATATTTCAACATTTATACATATATGTCATTCGCAGTTTTCTTACTCTGTATAAATTAACTCAATTATATTTTATTTTTCACAGCGTAACATCGCAAAAAAGTTATTAATTTGTATAAGTTACCACTCAGATAATTATGTTGTTGCTTCAATGTCACTTGCGAATCTTGCAAGCCTGCTTGGTGAAACCAAGTGTATTTAAGGCAGAGGCTGTGTTTCTTGTTTTTCAGTGGTGCCATGTATGGCCAAGAATACAACTTCAGCCACTAACATGTCACAACCCATTCATACATCCAATCATTCATCCACAAATCGTAATTTTGACTTAAATCAGAGAACGATTCATCTTCAATTAAGTGCCCCAGAGATATGATTTTTTTTTATAGGAACATGGGGGACCTTGTGACCCGACAGATTTAACTTGCACCAGTCACCATTTACTACATGGGGAGTCTTCGGCCGGTGGGGATCGAAATCATGACCTCTTGGACATGGGTACAACGTCCTACCAATCAGGCTATCCAGGTTTCAGATAATTATAAAGATATGCAATAGTTAATAATATGAACAACAATTATAAACATTTCAAAAATTATTTGCTACAAATCTTATCGTAAATTTTTAATTTTTAGCTTAAAGCACTTGGAAAATATAAGTAACTACAGCTAATTAAATTATTATAATGCTTAGATAGCTAATTAAATTTTTTTAATGTCTAATATATTTTTGCCGATATAGGAACAAAAATTATTTTGGCTAATAAAACCAAAATATACGGTATTTATATCAATAATTCATGAAAAAAGACTTAAAATTACAGTAACTGACGAACAAATTGTAATTTCAGAAAATAAATAAATAAAAAAAATCGTCTTAAGTACAGAAATGAAAATGGCTCTTTCAGCGAAATGGCTCGTTTAGCATGACAACTCCATAGTGTAGTTGCATTTTAAAAGGCTGCAGATCGGCTTGTATGATACTTTTTACTACAAATTTGACCTTTAATAATTTTTCGACTAATTATCGAATGTTATATTTTTTATTCCATTATGCTTTTTGTACCTTCCCCTTCGTAATTTTAGGTGTCTAAATCACTTTTTTTTTTGGTTGCGGCAAAGTGTTAAGCAGAGGCTTAACTGATTTTTTAATAATGCTTTGATACAATAATAATATTACTAAAAAATGTAGAAAAGTATTGGATTTTTCGATTTTTTATAAGAAAAAGAACTTAAACTATATCGAGTGCCAGCAAATTATACTGTCGCTATGCAATGTAAGTGTAAAATAAATTGACATGTAAAATAATTTCTACAAAAAAACAATTAAAATTTTTGGGAAACTTGAAGCAAAATATAGAACGAAATTTATGTTTATAAAATCGAAGTAAAGTAGAATGCTTAATTTATTGTTGTTTTGCTTTAATAAAAGTCGGGTGTGATTAAAAAAACAGATAATTTCCATGTTATAGCAAATAAACACGAAAAGGAAGTTATAAAAATTGTTTTGCTTCTTATTACAGGTCTATAATTTTAAGTTTTTCAAAAAACATTTCTTACTTGAGTCTTGTAATGATGAAATAAAAGTATACTTGCTATTATTATTTTTGTCTTTTTGCTTAAAAAATTGCTATGTAAGTAAACTATTAAAATTATATATTTCATGCCAATATTATTATAACGTATTACTTGCTGTTAGTTATTTAGTTCATGCATTTATTTACAATTTAGTGCCTATTGACTTTGTGTATTTACTGTCATGATTTGCCTTAGCAGGTTACTTTTACATTTGTCAATTTTTTAGTGTATATAAAAATTCAAAATATATTTTCTATTATGTTCTCGTATTAACTTATTAATGACTCACTTTAAATCTTCCAAAACTGTTTGTAGTACCTTAAAATCAAAGGAAACTAAATCTTGCCTAAAAGATATTTAATTTGAAAAACCTCAAAAATGCTGAACCATAATACGAAATGCAAAAGATTATGTGAAACGCAATCTTGCCTGGAATATTTTGAATTTGAAAAACCTCAAAAATGTTGAACCATAATACAAAATACAAAAGATAATGTGAAACGCAATCTTGCGTGAAATATATTTAATTTGAAAAACCTCAAAAATGTTGAACCATGATACGAAGTGCAGAAGATTGTGTGAAACGCAAAACTGAACATATTTTTGCAACTGTAGTTCATAATGTATTTTTTGGGGGCAAGTATAAAATTATTTTTGAATCTTACTAAATTTTGAAACGAAACTTTTACGTTATCAATCAGGCGCTTTTAACGTGTAATGTTTCAAAATTTAAAATTAATATACTTAATTAATGTACTTAAAATTTAAAATTAATGAGAATTTAAACAAAAATGCACTTTTCTTCTGAACAAAACGTATTTAAATAGCTTTGATTTTGACTTTTAAAGAAAAGAAAGTTTACGTTATCAACCGAAAGCAAGATACGTACACGGAGAAAAAATTCTGGTAAAATTACTGTACTGTATCATAATGACAATGACATTTATAGTAAAAAAAAACGTAACTTAAGACTAAAATATACCATATTTAAACCATTCATTTGGTAAATTTTCCACTCATATGGTAAAAGTTTGCGAAAATCCTGATTTTCAAAATCATAGTTCTTATTACCACACATTTAGTGAAAAAATACAAAACTGAAAAGTATATTTAACCCAATAAGTGGTTTTTATTCTATGCCCTTAAGTATCATGATAAAATTACCACATTTACCAAATTTTATTCATAATATTCTACAGTGAATTTTGCCAAAATTATTACCAAAACACTTTCGTAAAAATTACCGAGGTCTTTGGTTTTCCAGCAGAGTAGTTGTTAAATTTCAGAGCATTAATTTTTTCTATTTTAAATTTTTATCTCTAAAATAATAAATTTGAATCAATTGAACCGAATCTGAAATTTTAATTTTTGTAATTATATTGCTTTTAGAAAAAAAATACATATTATTAATTACGTATTTTTTCAGCATGCTATCACTTAAAAAAACGAACAAGTAAACGAAATTTTTACTTTTTTCTTAGTACACTTTGAAAATTAATTTTTAATTATGACATAAATATAACAAAATGGTTAAATTTTTAATCAAACTTTTAATACGCTTTGAATATCACAAAATTTAAAATTAATCAACAATTTTGAAAAAATAACTTATTTCTTGTTAGCAACATATTAAAATACTTTTCAATTTTGATTTGAAAATTAAAAAAAAGTGTATATTATAAACCGAATGCTTGATACGAGCTACTTTTTATAAAATTGAAAATAAAGAAACAAGTAAATTTAATATTCGTTTTTTTTCGCAACGTATAAAAATATTTTTGAATCTGTCTTGAAAATGGAAAAATAATATTATGTAATCATCTGAATGCTTGAAATGTTCTGTGATTCACAAAATTCCAAACAAACTAGCATTTAAAAAGAGTTCATAATATATATACATTAAAAAAACAAACTAGTGTGAGATTATACAGTTACAGAACCATCCCTAAAAGTTTCCATGAATCGTTAGAATTCAACTCATGAATCAATCCCAAAATTTACATTTACTGTATTTTAATTATTATCCATTACTATTCCTTACGCTATTCTCATACTATTATTATACATAGTTTATTTTTTAGATTACCTAGCACTGTCTCTTATTCTGTTATCATACTAATAATATACATATTTTTGCAGTCTACAGATTTTTTTACTAATATTATCGATTATCATATGTAACAGAGCACATATTAACTTTAGATTAAAGAAAATAAGTAAAATTTTAGAATGAGTTCTCTAATTTCCATAGATATAAATTTCAGATTAAAAAATTTAAAATAATAACTAAATTTTAATTTTTATGCATGCATCAATAAAAAAAGTCAAATATACTAGAAAAATCAATCTGATTTAGCAATCTGATTTATACATTAAATTACTTAAACTTATTTTCTAAGTGGGATTTCACAATCGCATTTATTTTCATTATAATGCGTCATGTTTCGTATTTTCTTGACTGCAGTTAATACAAGCAGGCTGCTTATTTTTTGGCTGGTACTCTTCTCTCTTCTAAAACCTCATTTAATTATCCAAGTAAGGAAACATTTAATTTATTAAGGATGTAATACAGTTAAATAATTTTAAAAGAGCTCAAATAGTGTCACCTAAATAGGCGTACTATACAGTCCATGTCCGAATTATTGGACTCACCATAAGATTTTATGTAAAATCTTACTTATCAGGTGATACTACACAACTTTGTTTTTCTGTGACTGAAACCGGTTTGCACTTGTTTACGTTTTTATATCAATTGGTTAACAATGTAATGCAATACGTTAAAAATAAATACAAATAAGAAGTATATAAAAAAATCTCCTCCATAGAAGCCCATTACATGTATGTTTAAATAAAACAGTGTTGCATATGAATTCGTGCAAAGCAAGTAATTATTAAAAAACTACAGTGAGTCTAATAATTTGATCTATATGTTACAATATAATAATATAATACCTGACATAATAAATATTCCATATTTATATAATATATCATCTAATTTATCCAATCGTCGAATTTATATTATCTATCGCCTAAATTAACTTACGGTTACCCGAATGTAAGCAAGTGCAAACCGGTTTCTGTTCCGTAAAAAACAATAAAACTGTATAGTATAGACTGATAATTAAGATTTTACTGAGAATCTAGCAGTGAGTCTAATAAATTACTGTAGTCTCTGTTCCATAAATAAGAACTTTTTCCAGAGTCAAAACACAAAATAAACAGGGAATACCGAAGAAAATTACAAACAAAAAGGACGAAAAAAAAACTGTGACGAATAGGGTACAAGAAACAGAGCTGAACTAGATAATTTAACTGAAGAGGAGTGCTAAAAAAGTGAATGGTGGATGATGACTTTAGATGTTGCAAGATGTAGAATTTATAAGAAAATAGATGTCAAAAGATGTGTAAAAAAAACGTTCTTTTAAAAATTTTACTTTCAAATCTTGCGGCAACAGCAGTTCCCATCATTTCCTTTCTTTTCTTATTATTTCCTTTCTTTTCTATTATCCTATTCGATTTTATTTTATCTAACCTATTGATCAATCATATTTCCTTCATTGTTGTAACTTGTTTGTAATTTTATTTTATATCCCCGTGTTTCCCTCTTTCATTCAAAGCTCCACCATTCAAGAAGTTTCTTTATTATAAAACTGAAACTACATCATATCTTTTTTGATTACATAACTTGTGCTCTTTTCCCGATACTTAGCGATATAAATTCTACATATTTCATATATATCTACATCTTAGCGATATAAACTCTACATATTGCGACTCTAACATATTTCGCATTATCTTTTAAATTACTCTTTTTAATTGACTAGCTGCTTTTGCAAAATAATTTTAATTTTTGAAAACAATCGTCGATGAAAAAAATGAAGTGCTTTCTCAGAACAATTGTCATACCATTTACCAATGCACCAATTTACTAATAAAAACTAATAGATTATTAAAAAGTATTAAAACGCTCCTAATAAAACTTTCTGCTATTCAAAAACACACAAATGGAATAAGTGGAAGTCTAAGATCATAAATTGAGCGACTGCTTCCTAAACTCTAAGCTCGTTATAGTAATTGTTATTCATCTATTTACTTTTTATGAACAAACCTTCTTTTTCTGAATAGAAAATAGCTCATCACTTTTATTTCATGCCTGTAACGTGAAGCATTTCTATAATTCTGCAGCTAGAAAAAGTATCTGAGTATGGTCATTTCATCTGTGTTGAAATCACTTTATTTGATTATGGAAAATCGTACAAAATTAAATTTATTTACGGTTTAGCTGCATTTAATTTTATCTTGAAAAATTGAAGAAAAAAAATTTATATAGATTTCTTAAATTCTTCAAATAATGGACGGTAAGTGAACTCTTATTATTAAAAAAATTCTTATGTACATTAGTAGTTAATGCACAAGAAATGCATTTAAATTAGCATTGAGATTTTCTCTAATGCATAATTTGTATGCATAATGTAGTATGATGCATAATATGATGTATTTTTTGATGCATAATAAAGGCGAGATTTTTACTGACAATTCTGTAGATAAAAGCTATTTTAATATTTATTTCAAAAAGTACCGGCACTGAGGGTGCCCGTTCATTTTACCTTGAAAAAAAAAATTTCGGAACATGTTACTAAACAAAAAACATCGAACATGCTATAATAATGACCACAAGATTTGAGGTTTTCTCTGATGCATAATATAATATAATGCATAATGTGATGTATAATATAATGTATAATAAACGTGAGGTAATAAAAAATATTCAGATTTTTTACTGACAAATCTTCAGATAAAAGCTATTTAATTTTTATTTCAAAAAGTACCGGCACTGAGGGAGTCCGTACTTTTTACATTGAAATCCATTTTTTCGGAGCATGTTATGTAACTAAAAATCTAGCATACCGTAAGTTTTGCAACAATAATAACCGCAAAGTCACTGTATCACTTTAATTAAATAAATATTGCTGTAAAAATTATAGTATAATATTTTACGGTAAATTTTTTTTTTACCTTTAATCTATCCAAAGTGTCGGTACTTTGATCTGGAATTTAATACAACGTCCTCATGGCATAACAATGTCCTAATGGCTTAGATGTAGATAATCAGCAGCAAACAATAAGAACAAACACTTATGGCGAAATCCGTAATTAAAATTTAGTAAATTATCGCGGTAGCATAAATTTTTTAATTTTATTAAGTTTTCCTATTTCAAGATAACCCAGGAAAATTTACGAGTATACTAGCCATTTGCCTTTCTATCTCATTAACATGACTAAAATTAAACCAAATCACACATATTGATATTTCAGAGTTAAAAATAGTTTGTTTAAAAATAATTAGACATTCAATAAAAGTTTAGGATTTACAGTTATTGCGATGCAAAGATTTCTTCTTGAATATCTAATAAGTCATATTCATCGTACTTTATCCTTTGTATTCATATTCAATGACGTAATAATGGTTCTTCAGACTTACTATTTGGCATTAGTGACATGTATTAGGTGAGAAAAATGTATTTGCATTTGCCTTAAGCCTTACGTCACAATCGCTATGGCCTGATTGCAATTAGAACTATAATAGGTTAAATCGAAAATGCTTGAGACTTATTCAATTTTTTGCGCATAAGTAACCACTTTACCAGTACTACAAAGGTCGATTGCAATAAGCCTAAAAATATCAAGCTGTATGAAAAATACTGGAAATTTTCTAAATTAGTCTTGCTTTATACAAAAATAACGACAATCTTTGTAAAGAGTCAGATTTTCTACTGACTTTCGACAGATTTATATCTCTTTAGTTAAGTGCCATAGCTATACATATCTTTAGTTCATAGGTTTTACTAGTTGTGTAAGCCATATACACCGAAGAGCATTATGACCACCCTCCATCTATAACAATGGGCTCGCCCAGGTTTTCACCCGGGAACAATGTTTTCATGGGGCACATTAGGACCCATAATCCTCATAGAAAAATCCCTGACGTCTGTAAGCTACTTGAACATAGTTGCAAACCAGGTTCACCCACTCATGGCAACAGTTTTTCCTGCGGGGGATGGTGTTTACCAACAGGATAATGCACCGTGTCATAAGGGTCGAATCGTCATGGATTGGTTCGAGGAACATTCCAGGGACTTTCAAGTCATGTCTTGGCTCCCAAATTCACCTGACTTTAATCATTTAGAGCATTTGTGGTTCTACTTGGAAAACCAAATTCATGCTGCCACGCTACCCCCTCACAATGTGAAGAAATTGCAGGACCAGTTGGTGAGCGCTTGGTACCAGATACCTCAGACTACCTATCAGCACCTTGTGGAATCAGTGCCACGGCGGGTGCTAGCAGTTTCGAAGGCTAAAGGTGGTCCTACATGTTATTAACAGGGTGGTCATAATGTAATGGCTCTTCGGTGTACACGCCAATACGAACCAACATACCATACATACCAAATCGAAACAAGAAGTGCCAACTGTATTTAGAGATATATACTTTGTTTTTAGTTTCTAAACAACGGTTGTATAAGCTAAATTAATTTAGTCAAATCTAGCTGGTACTAGAAGAGCATACAAAGACTGAGAAGCGTATTTACTCTGGTAAATGGGTCTTGTGTTTTTAATATTTTGTTTAGTAAGATTTTGTTTAAAATTTAGTGTTTTTAATTTCTTTATTTAAAGTTTTTTTTGTTTAAGAAAATGAATTCATTTGATCAAAGCAAAGTAGAAGTGAATAACTGATCAAAGAAACATGTAAAGTGTTATTTTAAAAACAATCGAACCTCGAGCTTTTGAAATCAACATAGTGTGAATTACGATTACTAAATATTAATGCATTGAACCAAGTTTTCAGTTTAAGAAATTTTCAATAAAAAATATTCTGAAAACTAAATTTTATTTTCTTCTCATGTTTTTTTTTCAAAATTTCAATAAACTATCATTAAATCTACGAAATTTTTTACAAGTAGCTAAAAATTTTTTAAAATTAATGAGAAAGAGAGTTGCATTCAGATTGATGCAGATTTTGTAGAGAATTGGTTGCAATAATTTAGGAATATTCGTAGCGAGTAATAATAAATTAGTAATAATAGCGAATTAGTTGAGTAATAATAGTTGAGCAGCCTAATTGTTAACAAAACTATTTTTCCCGGAATATCCCTCAGCTTCTACCTAAACGTAGATTATAATGATCATCACCTGTCTTGTTCACTAAAAAACTAATCGCATTTTTTTTAAAGATAATTAATATTTCCCAACTATGTATAGTTATGATTGCAATTATTTATTCATTTATTATTATTATTATTATTATTATTATTTTGACAAAAATGAGGTTTCAGAAACTTTTTATCTTTGCACTTAAAATTTTATATTCGTTTATATCGTCTCTGTTGCCTGGTTGGCAGGGTGCTGGACTCACGTTTGTGGGAACGGGAATTCAAATCCAGCCGGCCGAAGACTTTTCGTATAATGGTAATTGGTGCACCTTAAATCTGTCGGGTCACATAGTTCTCCATGTTTCCATAGCAAATCAATATCTCGGAGGGTACTTAATTGGAGATTGATTGTTCTCTGCTCCAAGTCAAAATTACGATCTCTGGACGAATGAATGGATGCATGAATGGGTCAGTCCTATAAGCGGGTGTGACATGTAGGTGTGGGAGAAGTTACATTCTTGCTCATAGATGGCGCCACTAGAAAACAAGAACTGCCTTAATGGCCAACGACAGCTACAACAGCATCGTCTCTGTTCATCAACCCTGTCAATTCACTAAAATATTTTATCTTATGATAAGATGAGAATAAAAGTCTGCTCAAAACTACCAGAATACTGGAAACTGGTAAAATTTACCGTGTTCCTGGCTCTGTGTTAACATCAGCTCGGTAATTTTCACCGATGAGCTTTGGTAATGATTTTGGAAAAATTAACTATAAAATATAGATTTATAACATGTGATAAAGATTGATAAATGGGACAAAATTTGGTATATTTATCATGATGCCTTAAAGAAAGTCATAAATACCCCTTTATTTAATTACATTTACTTTTCAATTTTATATTTTTTTTATTAAATATGTGAGATAATAAAAACTACAATTTTTAAAAACCAGAATTTCCGGTAACCCATTTACAATATGAACGGAAAAGTTGTCAAATGATTGTTTTGAGTACCGCATATGGTTTCATTAACCAGAATTATGTTGTTTTTACCAGAAATATCCTTACCATACAGTAAGGTAATTTTACCAGAATTGCAACTGACGAGTGATCTAAAATTAATCTGTTTTTATAACAGATTATCTAACATAAACACTAGTTCAGGGTGTCGTGCTTTATTTTTATTTTTAAATTAAAACAAAGCACGATTCGATTGCTATGGTATGCTTAATATTCAATTGCTATGGGTAGATTGTTATGGAATAACAAAAATTTTAAACGCATTAATAGTTCATGCAAATTAAACAGTTAGTTGATAAACAATAAATGTTTCAGAATAAATAAAAATGTTTAAACATTATTGTCGATTATATTTGTTTTTTTTTTCTATTTTCACAGGTTTCAATGACTGCTACGAATAGATCCAACATGTTCCAATGGCTCCTATTTCATTACCGAACCGTTTTATGCTTATATTATTATTCTGTTTATTAAGTTTTCTCCTATTCCACTGGTATTTAATTAGAAAATGCTTAAAAGACTTAAATAAGTCCTCCAATGGAGACGAAACAAGTCTTTACAGTTGGATAGCAAGCCCTGTGCACTACCAGTATCAAAAAGCAATTGCTTTCATCAACGACTTAAAATTTCTTGAAGCTCATAATAAAGAAAAAGAATATACAAATAAAGATGAACATATACGAATAAATAATAAACTAGATCAGGAATACCTTATAGAACCAACTACAAAATTGAGTGATTCGTCTGATCTGACTTTCCCTCAACAGAACGATGCGTTAACATATAATACCATAGTTAATTTGCATCACAGCAAAATTCTGAATAACATATTAACTAATCCCGTAATAGAATCTAAGAATGATTTTAGAACAGCCATAGGGAATATTTATTCCGAGAAAAGCAATCCCATAAGTTATTTATTGTCTCAAGTGAGTTTTGAAGTGCAAGATGTTAGCCAAGCCCCAAATTCGGAAGAAATTTCGGACAGACATACCTTGACAGATTATGATTACTTATCTGATACTGTGAAAAACCCTGCTTTTATAGTTGATACGCCAAGCTGCAAGATTCCAAGATTTGATCCATGGGATCCGTCAGTAATGGAATTAATTCATTTGTATGATCCTTTGATTTGCTCAGACCTACCATTATTTATGACTCCAGAACCAAATGGAATTGTTCATCTGAATGTTTCTGCTCTAGAGAAATATTACAACGCTACTCCTGGTGACATGGATTGCTTCTATTGGGCAATATTTCGAAAATATGAACCTGAACAAGTAAGGGAAGATGATTTTTATTACGTAAGTCGAGGAAAATTACAATTTGATACACCTCTCGATGATGAACATATACTAGCTAAATGTTACTTTGGTGACAGCTACGTTCACGAGCAGTTTTTACCACTTGTAAATCTCAAAGATAAGGTTGAAGAAGAAAAATCTAAAGTCAAGTCTTCTTCACCGTTGAATGTAATTCTTCTAGGTATAGACTCTGTATCAAATCTGAATTTTATTCGACATTTTCGAAAAACAAAAACGTTTTTGGAAAAAATGAAGTTTTTTGATATGAAAGGTTACACGAAGGTTGGAGATAACACATTTCCAAATTTGGTACCAATGCTAACAGGCCATTTTGTTGAATACTACTTCAATGAGTCGATGAAAGATACTTTCTTTTTTGATAATATAAGCCTGATATGGAAAGATTATGCCAAACATGGTTATAGAACTTTTTTTGCAGATGATTCACCATATAACGGCATATTTAACTATTTCAAGAGAGGTTTCTTTGATCCTCCAACAGATTACTATTACAGACCTTTAGCGCTAGCGATTGATCATTCTGAGTTGAGACTGAAAGCCAAACATTATGAGGCGCATTGCTTAAACTCTGAATTAGAAACTGATCTCATGTATGACTACTTAAAGAATTTTGTAAAAACCATGGACAAGAGGCCTTATTTTGCATTTTGTATGGTATCTGTTCTTACGCACGATATTTCCAATTACGCCAGCTATGCCGATGCCCCTGCAGAAAGAATACTTACAGAACTTGAGAAAGTAGGAGCCCTTAACAACAGTGCTGTAGTTATATTTAGCGACCATGGCATAAGATACGGCGAAATAAGAGAAACTTACATAGGAAAATTCGAAGAAAGAATGCCATTTATGTACATATATTTTCCTAAATGGTTCTTAAATCAATATCCTAATGCGGAAAAGAGCCTTAGCATTAATCAGCATAGATTAATCACTTTATTTGATATTCATTCTACCATGAAGCACCTGTTAAACTTCAATAATTATATGGTCGAAGAAACGAACGAGCTAGGCTTAAGCCTCCTGAATGAAATTCCAGAAAGCAGAACTTGTGAAGAAGCTTCCATATCAAAACACTTTTGTCCCTGCAATGCATTTACTGAAGTATCTATTGATGATCCCGTTGTTGTCCTTGCTTCACAAGCAATTGTCAAACATATAAATGAACTATTGTACCAAAATATTGAAGTTTGCGAAACGTTGGAACTGGAGGGAATAAAAGACGCTCGCAAAAGTCAAGCGAATGAAGAGTTACTAAAAGATAAAGGTTATGTTAGTGAACATGGATATCAATTTATTGTTTTAAGTCCTAAAATTACACCTCTTAGTGAATATCAAATTACTTTAAGTGTTCAGCCAGGAGGTGGCATTTTTGAAGGCACTGTACGATATGATCCGAACAACGATATTACCAGCTTGATGGATATTAGTAGAATAAACCAGTACGGTTCGCAATCATGGTGCATAGATAGCCCTAAACTCAAGTTGTACTGCTATTGTAAGCAACAAATTGGATAAAGTTCAAACGAATGAAAATGCTAACTCCGTGCTTTATGTGAATGAAACCTGAAAAACTCACAAATTTTGAGATATTACCTATAACTTTGATTCTATAATGGAGAACCTTTTACAGAGTCGAAACAAAACGGAGAATCAAAGTTGCAAAAATCAGAGATGCAGTAGTAAATTGTAAGCAAGTTACAACACGAATGAAAGGGTGTTGATACATTGGTTAGGGAAAACACGAGATAATCTCACTAGTGAAAGAATATTAGATAAACTGCTAAGAGTTGGAAGTAAGGTGAGAACCTCAGATCTTAAAATTTTGAAGAAAAAAATTCCAAAGGAATGGGAATATTTAAAAAGAATGGGAAAACTGAAACAATTATTAACTAAATTGCATAAAATTTTTAAAAATGTGATTCCTGAAGAGTAGTGTTGAATGAGTTTAGCAGAATAACTCAACCTATCAAAATCATAAGAAGTCGCCCAGCTACGTAGAGAAATGGACAATTGTTAAATAGCTAAATCTTAAACATAGCTTTCATGCTCTTAAATTTAAACGAATAATGTTCTTCCACTTGATTTCAAAGTTAATCAATTCTGACTTTCATGACTGGACCTTTATAGCTGGCCCTTTGTAGCTGACCTTCATAGTTAATCTTTAAAACTGACCTTCATAGCTGGACTTTCAATCATTGGTTGAAGTTTTCTTCTGATAAAATCATTCAGTACTGCTCCTCGGTTACTGACCTGTATTTTTACATGACCTGAATTTTGATTTTGTAAAATTTTAATAATTCAGTAAATGACTTACTATAATTATAAAGAAATTATTATAATTATAAGGAAAATTTAACGGTAACTACTAGCCATAGGGGGAGATTAAAAAATTGCCTGGTACTTGCTACCTAATCGACACTTATTTTGTTGAAAATGCACTCAATAAGTACTTTATTATTATTATTTTAATTAAATGTGAGATTTTTCTGCATTTTTTTTATTTCCTGAATTTAATTTTTGAAAATTTAAATTTTTGAAGTGGCACACTAATTAACCAGATATAATAAATCGCAGCCTAACTGGCACACAAATCGAAAAAGGTTCGCCATCTCTGATTTAAATCTCATTTATTAACGGTTTTAATATAACTCTGAACATTCTATTGTACACCTGAACCATTTATGCAATAATTATGAAACACTTAAGCTCTATGTAGTTTCTTGTCCAAGTCAAGAACTTGTTTTACATCAATTTCATATTATGTATTTAGGAGTTGTGCAAAATAAAATTTCCTAAAATCACATAAACGTGCCTTCGTGTCTGCTGTTACAAAATGATATAAGTTTTTTCTCATTAACAATTTCAAGTAAAATGTAAGAGTATTAAAAAGTAAGTAAACCATATATTGAACTATATAGACAGTTAAATGTATTTAAACCATTGCATATTTTACACGCATTTGATATTTAACTGTAGTAGGAAGTACGTTTCCCAACTCCCCATAATAAAAACAAAACATAATTACCAGCGTGTTTAGCTGCAGAAGATTCTGCAATATTTCATCTATTTAATAATAAACTCCCTGAATTTATTAAACTAATTATACCGTGGTTCAAATAATATCATTAAAGCAGTGAAGTTTACTAACATGAGAGTCTATCGCCTCAGAATGGAGTCATTGTATCACAACTAGCTGTACTTTTGTCAGCAAATGATGCCTTTATGATGAGAAAATGAGAATTTCTTTATGTGCAAGAACCATGAATGTCCTTTTTGGGCAAGAACCATGAATGCCCAAGGTCAAGTCTCCATTGCAAGAACAGGTGAATTATGTCTCTTAGAGGACGGCAGTATGGATAGTCAAACAATACCTTGTAAGGCTTCTGTGGCCTATAGCAAATTCTGCACTTCAACAACGAAATTTCTGCAATAAGAAGTAATTTCCACTTGCTTTTGCGCATGAAATTCTGGATGCGTTTCGTATTTTCACTCGAAAATAAAACAGGTATTGATAATAATAATTGCGCACATTTCCAGATGGGTAATCATTAGTTCAAAAGTTTCCACCATGCATTGAAGTTGCCACCATGCAAAAGAACCACATTGCAATGTGGTTCATTTTTCCCCCCATCTGTACATTAGGAGCGGTTTTCAGGGTACCTCTTGAATCTAGTAAAAATTGAGCTGATATTCAATATAAACCTTCATCACAGCACAGAAAAATTACCCTTTGACTATTAGAAAAGAATATGTAGTGTAAGTGACGGGACTTCAAAAAAATTTCTGGAGGTTTCTTGCGTTCACTGCATATATTAGGGGGACAGGAAAGTAATGTCGTTTCGGTGCATTTGATATTTGTTATCAAGATTTTATTTTTAATCAATAATTCACCCTCGTTAGCAACAACCTTTCAATGCCGGATCAAAGCAAAAATGAATCGAAAAAAAATTTATTGTTTTTTTAGACTAACGAATATTGAATGCGACGAAACGACATTACTTTCCGGTCCCCCTAATACATGAAAACCTAAATGTTCACCAAAATTACCACCTATAGACTTCAAACTTGGCCACATTTATTTTACCACATTTGTTGTAACTTATACAATACGCAGAACTGCAAATCTATGAACGATTTAGGGGGGAAACCAAAGGAAACCAAAATTTAATGTCAATATTCCCTTTTTAATGTAGCATCTGAACTTTCTATTTTTCAAGTTTTCCTCATATTTTTCCTCATACATAATGGCCTATATTTTCCCTAAATACTTACCTATTTTCCGAATTTGTAAGAAATATTCTTGTAACATACCAGAACACCAGATCAGGCCACAAAAATATAGACGAAATAGTAGACGTAATAAGGATCCGATTTGTAACCTCAATATTCCCCTTCATGATGAAAACATCGAAATCTAAAGAAATTTCCGAAGATTTATTATTTTTTTCTGCGTATGTACGTGAATGCCTTCATGCGTATGTACATGAATGCCTATATCTGTCCTTAAATATTCACCCATATTTTTCAAACTTGGTCGCATTTATTATTACAATATACCTATGCACCACCCCAAACCACAAAATTATTAATGAATTAGGACAGCACAAATGAAATCTAAATTTAACGCCACTATTCCCTTTATAATGTATCATCTGAATTTTTCAAGTTTTTCTCTGATGTTTTGCTGATACATTAAGTTCTAAATTTTCCGTAAATATTAACCTGTTGTTTTCAAACTAAGTCACGTGTCTTATTGCAATAAATTAAAACAAATTAGGGTGACATAAGGTGATATCGCATTGAAACTTCAATATTTCTCTTTATAGTGAAAACGTCGTGATCTTATATTCAACTATCGAATTCGTCACAAACTAAACTATTTGGCACAAAACTTATAATTAGAGCCCGGATTTTGATGACCTAAAAAATCTCAACTAATGCCCTTAAAAAGTGCAAAAAATGCCCTTAAAAAGGGCAAAAAATGCCCTTAAAAATCCAAAAATTGCGCAAAAATGCCTTAAATAAAGTAAAAATATTGAATTAAAAAAATGTTTTGCACTTTAAAATTATTATGAGTCATTTAAAAAGTGTAAAGCAATGCAATACTTGTTCTGCGTTCATTAAAGTTCGAAAAATTTGCTTTATATCCTAAAATAACAAAAAAAGGAAAATATATTGAGGCCAAAATATTTTTATTTTGTATAGAAACTTTAATGGATATAACAACTTCCATCTCATAATATTACTAAATATCAGAATTACATTGGATTATTAAATGTTTTTTGATAATTTGAAATGTAAACGAGAGTCTCTTGTCTGAAAGTAAATTTTCATTCCTGCAGAAGCTTTTTTCAACGTCTACTGATGTTATAGGTGCGTACTTGAAAAAGACGGTCTCACTTACTGACAATTCTTCTTCAATTTGAAAAGATTTTGCTTCACCTGTTAATATTCTATAGACTTTCTTCATTGTTTGGAAGCCAGTGTAATAATGAAAATTGATAAAAAAATAATAAAAATTGGAAAAAATTAATAAAAAAACTTTAAAAAATGCATTAAAATGCAAAATACGCCCTAAAATTTAAAGAAAAATGCCCTATAAATCTAAAAAAATGCTCTAAAAGACAAAAAATGTCCAAAAATGCAAAAAATGCGAAAAAATGCAAATGTCATCAAAATCCGGGCCTTACTTATAATTTTAAGTCTATTATTAATTATTATTAGTCTATTGTTAATTATTATTAATAAACGAATAAAATTCCGTCTTCAAGCTAAAGATTATCAAAATAATTTGGAGATCAAAATAATCAAAATATCAGATTATCAAAATAATTTTTTGTCAGTATATCCGCTAATTTTATTTATTAACTTGGAGTTCCGCCATAAGATGCTCGATCATTTAGGGCTCCGTAGCTATAAAAAATTGCGAACATCTTGCCTATATTGTCTCTAAATATTAACCCATAACTCTCAAACTTGATAAGACATATTGTTATAACGGATCACACCACCACACCAAGCCACAAAATCGTAAGGGAATTAGGAGGAGCATAAGTTGGCCGAATTATAACATCAATATTCCCTTTTTCAAAGTAAACTTACTTATGAACTTTGTTTTGTGAAAACTAGAAGTAAAAATATTCGATATTTGAAATTCCAAAGGAAGAAGTATGATCCTAGTTTCATCTTTGCTTACTTCCTATTTAATTACACAATATTTGACTTTCTTCTGCTTTAATATTAATATTCTTCTCTGTATGACGCTCGCCAACATCAGTAATTGCTACGCAGTGATCATTGTTTACTTCTCATTAACCGTAAATATTTCCCACTAAAATACTAAACATTTTGGTTTCAAAATATACAATTATTGTAGTTTTATGTAAGAACATTTTACCTAGGAACAATCGTAACTAAATACACGATTACCTACATTTGACAAACAATCATTTGTACTTACAAGCAACTGTACAAAAATTAACCCAAGGAATATAGATTGTGGGACTCAATTAGAAGAAATAAATGCAAAGTAGCAATACTCGTTGAAGATATTTATAACAATTGAAATAGGAAATGGTATTCGCTCTTCAACTCTGTATTTATATTCCTGTGACCTGTAGAGCGGCCAGAAAGGCATCTTTTTCAGCAAGTTAAACAATTAGTAATTCTCGACCAAATTATCCAATGTTGCAATTTTTTATTCCATCGTATTTCTTGTACACTTTTCCACGCACGTTAGTAATTTCAAATTTCGATGTGGTATAATTTTTACGAAGCAAAACAAAATGTAATTTTAAGTTGAACACCCAAACAGGGGTGGAGCTGAAGTCTTACGATTTTTTAATATAGAGAGAAATGACTATCTTATTTTCCTGTTTCCTAAAGGTAAATAAAAACATTTTGAAAACAGTTTTGTTAAAAATACCTCAAAATATATGTCATATTGGTTTTTCATATGCTTTTTGAGAATTTGTGGCATTACATTACATAATATATGCTTAAATAAATTAAGAGGCCTGCTCTTGAAAGAAAAAATAAACAGCCTTGATTATTAAGACTTCCCAAATGTATTTTTATTGCATTTGGAGCATTTTACGAGTTTTTGAACGCTCGAAAAAACGCTTTGAAGAACTTTAATGAACAAAATCGCTGTTAAATTGAAACCAAAAGTTAAACCATTCTTATGTGCACACATACCGACCGGACTGTGTAGAGGTCAGTGAACTAGCCTTACATCAGAAATATCCTGGTTCCAATCCAGGACAAGGCATGAATGTTCTTTCATTCTCTGTCCTTACTGTAGGAGCAATGTTGGCTCACCTAATATGGTACCCCTAAGAGAGTGATTAACAAATCTGCCCTAATATGTCTCAATTGACGAATGTCAACCCAGATAGGCATTGGAAAATATATATATACTATACACACATTAAACAAAAAAATTTTTTATAACTTTTAATCTAGAGATCAGATTTTTCATTCATTATACTTCTTCATAATACTATTTCATTCATTATACTTCATACACTATGATTCTTCTTATGCTTTGAGTCTAATTTTACAAATGCTAACTAATTTGCGTAAACTTTTTTTATGTTACTAAATAAGATACAAAAGTTTTTTTTTCCTAAATAAACATATCTTTTTCTCCACTGATTGGGTTTTTAGGTTCTTATGAAAAAAAGAAGAAGCAGCGTCATACCGAAATTGGGAAAGTAATCGGAGAGTAATCAGATGTTCGGACCACTTTTATATTAATTTTATCCCTTATGTATTTCAGTATATCTCTAGGATTTAATAAAGGGATCAAAAATTATGTGTACGCAATCAGATCCCTGCAATTTAGCTCATGGTTGCGTCTAATCGCATGGTTGGGCATAGTGACTTAGCTTTACAGGCGTAATTTTCGGATCAGATTGCATTGAATACCAGCAATCAACGTCACGCGTGCGTAGCGAACCAGATTGGCTGACCCACGCGTGACGTTGATTGCAAGTATCCTCTTAGTTTTAATTTTCGGATCAGATTGCATTGAATACCAGCAATCAACGTCACGCGTGTGTTGCGAACCTGATTGACTATCCCAAGCGTAACGACGCCTTCAAGCATCCAACTATAAAACTCATTCGTTGAAATGCAATTTCATGCAAAATCAAACAGTTTAGGATAATATCGTTATGTTACATTAATAATTATCAAAAATATTTCCCAGTTTTGCTAAATTTTAAATCTTTAAATGCAAAATTGGAACGAAATCGGTAAAATAGTTTTTAAATATTAATATGTCAAAAAAGTAGTCTTTTTAAATAAAAATTGCATTTATTTTTTTAAGAGAAAAATCTCTTTAACAAGCAAGTTGGAGTGTTTAAATTATCTTGGACAATTTACGCAAGATTATTCTTATGATTATTAAATGATCATAAAAAATGATTTATTGAAAGAAACATAACTTATTAAATTGCATTATAATATCTAAAGAAGATTAAAGAAACGGAAAAAGCAATATTTTAACCTAAATCACGTTAAAATGGATTATTAATGTATGTTTATAGTATCTTTATTTTATGATCACGGCTGTTTTATCCAAAGAAAAATAACTATCTCTTGTTTTCGAGAAGATTTTATAGAATGATAAGTATTAGAATGATAAGGAAAGAGATATTCTTGGTGAATAAAAGTATTATTTCTAAAGATTTATATTATTTAAAATGAGTTTCACTGAAAGACCTGTGAAAAAAGAAATTTTGCGAAGTTCTTGACATATGAAAAGCATTATTCTTCTCAATTAAAGGTAAGACACAATGTAAAATTATCCTTAGTTCTATATAAATATATTGTAAAAAATTCCGGATGAAATTACGGTATAAAGTACCAGCACTTTGATTGCATCATCCATAAAAATCATTTTTACCGCAAAATATTATACCGCATAATTTTTACTGTAATATTTGTTTAATTAGATTAATTCAGTGTTTTTACGGCAATTATTGCTGTAAACGATTAATCAGATTTTTGATTTCGTAACATGTTCCGGTAAAACGTGACGGTACCCTGAATGCCGGAATTTTTTGCAGTATAAAAAAAGGTAATATGTCCATAAAATGTAGAATAGCTGTTTTTTTTATAAACTCATTCATTTTAAGCATTGATGCATTATTAAGCTAAAACTGAAACATTCATGCAAAAAAAAAAAAAAAAAGAATTTTAGTTTTCATGAAAATTTTTTTTAAAACAATAATTCATTAAACGAATTATTCTTATATCGTTATTTATGCAGTTCATTCAATCTAAAGGTGGAAAAAATAAGCAACAGATCGAAATGGCGGCTATACAACTCTTCTTCTAACTTTTCTTTAAACTTTTCTTTAAACTCTAAACTTCTAACTTTTCTTTAAACTTTTCTTTAAACTCTAAACTTCTAACTTTTCTTTAAACTCTAAACTTTTCTTTGTGAAGGATGTACGGTTGAAACAACAGCGTTTATAGTTTTTTGAAAAGGCAATAACTTTAAAATAGATCAAGTTTTCAGAACCAAAAGAAAAATTTTGTCTGAAAAGCAAAGAAAATTCATGCTTTCATTTTGAAACTAACATTTTTATCAATAAAAAAGCATTTAAAGATATCATAACAAACATGCTAGCAATTTTGCCATAATTTGCACAAAAGTTAGATTTTTATAAATTTTATTTATTTATAATTTTTTTTTTCATTTTTTTTTCTTTTACTTTGTTTTTTTTATCGCAAACTTTTCACTAATTTATCTAGGAAGCCAGACAGAAGATAAATATATTGATTTATTTGAATGAAATAATCATTAGAAAATATTTTGTTGTGACTTAAATACGATAAAGTGCTCTGATTACTTTTTTTTATTTTTGAGGTACGAAATTTTTGACATCTGGGGAGTTTCACCCAATTTTAGAAGCACCTGGATCCCCCTCTAAGAAGCCACCCTTTTCCGGATGAAGCTCTCAGGGACTAGAATTTTAATTTTCAGAAAATTTTATTTTATTTTTTCCAAATACTTCGAAAACCAAACAAAAATTACAGACTTCTATCTCTTTCAGGTCTGTAAATTAATGTTTGCCATTTAAAACGCGAGAGATAATTTTTCGTATTTCTCCAGTGTTCTGTATTTTTATACAACTTGTAAGATTTTAGAGATAGAAATGCCTTTAAATTATCCTGCGATTTAAACTGGAACAAAAAAAATTACGAAATATACAGAAAAATTTCCTGCATGTTTAAATACAGATTTTTCAAAAATATTTACCTTAAAAGTCTTATATTCTATTAAGCTAAGAGGAAAAATATTTCATTATTCAGTAACCAATCTATGAGAGCAGTTACAAATGTACGTAAGACAATTTTTTTTTATTTTTAGAAATAGAAAATTTTTGCTGATTTTTTTGCTTCCAAAAAAACTTTTCACCGCAAAATAAAATAAAAAAACGCATTTCCGTAAAGAATATAATTTTAAATAAAAATTCAATTTAAGTATGAAATCAATGAGTGAAAACTGATTGTGCTTTTATTATTTTTCTCACATTTTTTTACAATGTATTTTAAGAATGTCGTCCATTTAATTTCGAACTGTAAGTCTTAGTTTAGTGACATATTCTCCACAAGCTTTAAAACTTAGCATTGCATTGAAATAGTTGTAAAGTAAGGAGTTATTTCCCCTCTTTCTCTGTTAAATTGATCCAAAGAAAAATGTGTACGATAATATTGTCACACATGTTCTGACAATATATTTGTAAGGAAATATTAACATATTCAATAGTCAATCATAATTCAGTTCCACATACTTCAGGATCTTTTACACGTGCAGTGATGTCAGTGTTCTTTTTTAAGGCACGAAACGTATGCCTGTATAAATACAGAAAAATCAACCAAACCATTACCAGGAAATCACGAAATCGTGATTAGAGTCATATATAATTTCTTTCGAATTTCTGAAAGAGAAAATATATTGTTCTAAATTAATTTCAAAGATGTCGTCCTCTTCCAGAAAGAGGAAGAAAACCATTTTCATTTTCCCGTAGACATTTTTGTTTTCAAAAAATTAATACTAAACGAGATAATACTAAATAAATAATTCGAATACTAAATAAATAATTCGAGATCATACGTGATTATAGTTTGTTTAAAGTAAGAACTCCCCCAGCCATTTGTCTGTCCCCCTGGTGGTGACTATGACAACGAGGTATAACTATTTCAAGTAGAGGTGTGGGATCACTGTTCAGAACAGTTTTTGACTTGGGTCGGCGAAAAAAAGGGAATCTTTCTCTTCGGTCTATTTTTTTTGCCCTAGAGTGAGGTATTCATGTTTCCATAGCAACAGACGGCCTCAGACCTTGTGGTGTGGGGGTGGTCTTACCGTAGACAAACTATACTTCAGAACAGGAAAGCACATGCTTGATTTTAGAATTCGCAGATTTTAGATTCGAGGTACGAGTGTGGCACCGATTCTAGCGATTTTGACCAACCAACAGTGTGTCCAGGCTCATAGTCCCAAGCTAGTCTTTTCAAAAATGTCACTTTCATTATGAAATATTTTTTTAAAAAAATATATTTATTAATTTATTATTAATTACTGGTTAAAATAATTATTAAATAAAGTCATTAATAATTACTATTGCTAAATAGTTAAGGAAATTTTGTACACAAAAATAAATTTTTGTCTGAAAAGTGAAGGAAACTTATGTTTTACATTTGAAATTAACATTGAAACATTTTAAACCAACAATAAAATATAATTAAAATGGATTTTAAAGATATTATAACAATAATATAGAAAATTGTACATTAATTAGCCCAATAGTTAAGTTTTTATCTTCATAATATTTTTTTTTTCATTTTTCTTCCTTTATTTTGCTTTTTGCATCTCGCAGCACGAGTATGGTACAGGTTCGAGTGATTTTGGTTTACCAAACGTAGGTCTAGGCTCTTATCTAGACCTTTGTCAGAAAAAGAAATTTAATTATAAATTTAAAAAAAATACATAGGATTAATTTATTATTAATTATTAATTGAATTAATTAAATTAATTAATTGAATTGGTGAGTTATTAAACTAACTACAAACTAAAGTAATTAATAACTATTATTTTTAAATAGTCAAACGAATTCTGTACAAAAAAAATTATATTTTTCTGACAAAGCTTTCAGGATTTTCATCGAAAAAAAATCTATGTAACCAATCATGAGCAAGATTTAAAAGCAGCTTTTCTAGGAAACCAGTCAGTATGTTGTGGAATAGAAACATGCGATAGCTTTTAATTTTATTTCAAATTTTACTACAAAATTAAGCACTGAATTCACACAGCCCAGTTTTTGTGACCATGTCCATTACTTGCAAAAGTATTTTAAAAACGGACACTTTTAAAAAACAAATCTTTAGATAAAAGAAAAAAATTATGGTGCATATATCTGTTTCAGGAAACAGATCTTATTTTTTTCCTGGTTGGATCTCTTGTAATAGTAGCAGTAAAAGTAATATTTTTTATCAGGTGAAATGAAGCAGATCCACTTATAAGATTTTCATTCAGTTATATTTATTACATATCCAATTGCATTTCTAAATGTTTCTTATTACACAAATACCATTTGCAATCTTAAAAATATAATTAAAAATTTGGCTAAAAAGCATTATCGTAATTTAATCTATTTTGTTCAAAACTTTTCAAGGCAGTTTGAACAAAAACAGCAAATGCAATTAAGTTAATAAGATAATAAACAATACAATTAAGATAATAAATCATAGAGAAAATCTCCGATTTTGACTATTTCTTGTAACAGACATTTAAAGGCAACACGTTACTTTTAGAATTTATTTATAACTGTTACATAATCCAAAATATGTGACGCACTAAATAGTATCCAACTTTCGTTTTTATTATTTATTCTCTATCCCAAATTGTGTAGTGTCTTTCCTTTTTTGTCACTTTACTGTTAAATAGCATAAAAAAGACGAAATTACTTTTTACTTTCAGTAAAACAGCCAATTATCACAGAGATGTTCATCAATGAAAACTCATCAGGTTTCTCTATTTTAATAAATATTAAAAAAAATAACAATAAATCATATTTAGGCGCTGATTTTGTTTTAACCATAAATCAAATTAAGCAATATTTTTCCTCTTCGCAGGTCCAGAAACAACTTGACTGAAAGTAAAATTCTAACGTTCAAATGGCTTTCGATACACGTCAATACTTTGCGTATTTAATGATATTCTGTTTCGTCACTTACCTCATCATCAGCTGGTATATCTCAAAAGAACATCGCATTAACGTCAACTATAAATCAGATGCAACAGAATACAACACATTCATCATCAATCAAGAAGAAGAACATCAAATGAGCACTAAGGAAATACCATTAGTTTCTGGTAAGGAGGCGTTGGAGGATAAAGATTTCACCAACAACATATTTGGTAATATTAATGCAGACCCTCCCGCAGAAGACTCAAAAATCCAATCTGATTTACCATCTTGGCGTAAAATATTTTCAAAAGAAGCAATGAATAATCAGATAAAATCGGTCAGTTGGAATGAATATCCATATGAAGACACAAAATTAACGATGAAATTAGCTGTAAAACCAACTAAAAATCCTGCTTTTATAATTGATACATCGACATGTAGGATACCTAAATTCGACCCATGGGATTCAACATTACGTAATATAATCCATCTGTACGATCCTTTTATATGTCCGGGTCCTCCTTTATTCATGACTGCAGAACCGTATGGGAGTATTTATTTGAATTTATCAGTATTAGAAAAACATTACAATTATACTTTTGAGGATGCAAATTGTTGGTACTGGCCGGTGGTGCGCCAATACGAGCCAGATCAAATTAGAGAAGATACAATCATTTTGACTGATTCAAAGCGGCTTTATTTTTATTTCGCTCTCGATGAAGACCATATAGCAGTGAAATGTTACTTCAAAAATAACTTTACATATCAGCAGTATTTTCCCCTTGTTAGATTAAAAGATGAAGTGGAAGATAAAAAATCTGGAATCACGCCTACAGCTCCATTAAACGTTATTCTTCTAGGCATAGACTCTGTGTCAAAGTTGAATTTTTTGAGACATTTTCGACAAACTAAAGCCTTTTTGGAAGAAAATATGAAGGCTTTTGACATGAAAGGTTACACGAAGGTGGCTGATAATACTTTTTTAAACATAGTACCTATGTTAACCGGGCATTTCGTTGAATATTATTGGAACGAAACAGTCAGAGATACATTCTTTTTCGATAATATAAGCTTGATCTGGAAAGATTATGCTAAGCAGGGTTATAGAACGTTTTTTGCAGATGATGCACCATTTAATGGCATATTCAACTATTTCAAGAGAGGGTTTTTTAGAGAGCCTACTGATTACTACTATAGACCTACAGCGTTAATGATCGAACAATCCGAAGTTAGGCACGCTGCAAAACAGTACAACTCAACTTGCATAAATTCTCAACTTGAAACTGATCTTATGTACGACTATTTAATAAATTTCGTTAAGACCATGGGTGGCAGACCATACTTTGCTTTCTGCATGGTCTCTATCCTAACGCATGACGTTGCGGATTATGCAAGCTATGCTGACGCCCCTGCGGCTAGATTACTAAAAGGCCTTGATGAAACTGGAGCTCTGAATAATAGTGTTTTAGTCATATTCAGTGACCACGGCATACGGTATGGTAAAATAAGGGAAACTTACATTGGGAAGTTTGAAGAAAGGATGCCATTTATGTATATACACTTTCCAAAATGGTTTCTAGCCCAAAATTCTGACATAAACAGAAATATGATCGTAAACCAAGAACGTTTAATGACCCTCTTCGACATTCATGCTACACTGAAGCATTTGCTCAACCCTAAAAACGAATATGTAGCAGACTTTGATGAATATGGACTTAGCCTTCTTAATGAAATTCCAGAGAGCCGCACTTGTGATGATGCTGCTATTCTGCATCATTGGTGTCCTTGCAATGAATTCGAACAGTTGGAAGTAAATAACCCGGGTGTTATAAATGCTTCCCAAGCCATAGTCAAACACATAAACATGCTTTTGCAACCCCATGCCGATGTATGTGAAACTCTGGAGCTTGCCAAAGTTATGGATGCTCGACAAGGATTACCGAACGAACACGTACTCAAATATCAAGGCCATGTCAATGAAATTATAAACATGCATATAGTTTTGGGCGATGCACCACCGACATTGGGTGATTATCTCATAACACTGGAAGTCAAACCGGGGGGTGCACTTTTGGAAGGAACTGTTCGATATGATGCAGAAAATGCGGTACTAAGAGTGTTGGATATCAGCAGAATAAACATGTACGGTACGCAGTCCTGGTGCATAGATAGTGCGAAACTAAAGTTGTACTGTTTTTGCAAAGTACAGATTGAGTGAAAGTAGTGCATTCATTACTTAAGAGGAATCTATACAACGGGAGAAACACTTAGTAGAAAATATTATTTCACCTTCCTCACTAAATTGAAATTTAAAGTATAGAAAAAGTAAGTTTAGGCAAGACTAGAGAAGGCCATAAATTTTCATTTGCCGAAAAAAAATTTCAAAATTTAAAAATGCTAACAACTTATTGGAAAAGAACTTCTCCATTGCGTAATCCTAAGTTATCTTCTCACAAATTATTTTCCCTCGGATATTTTACATTTTTCCTTTCAGCATTTTCTTTTCAGAATTCACGACGAAAAATTTCTCCCGTGGTATGACGTCCTCCTAAGGTAGCAGTGGGCGTAAAATAAATTTTTCCACATAATTCAATGTTGCTGAATATTAGATCAATATTATAGTTTAACGGGCTCTAAAACATTTAACAGTGGATAAAATTAAAGTATAATCACTTAAAAATGAATTCAATGCTTGTGATTTTTTTTTTTATTCCAGTACACTATTTTTAAATGTTCTGATAAAATTTCAGATACAAAAACATGTTTGCTCCATCTCTTCTTTATGATATATAAAATAATAATAATTGGAAGAAAAAAACTAAAACTGGATAAAATGATAAGGAATCTGTGTTGCAATTTAACTATTTCAACCAATCTCGAAAAGTTTCTGTGCATTGCATTCAAAATTATTTTGAGACAAATTAATTAAAATCTTCTAGACTGACATAGAACGTGGCTGGCACTATAAGCTCAGACAAAGTGACAAATCTGCATTATTTACATATTTACATTAAAAATATGTAAGGAAATCTCATTAATTAAAAATAAACATTTACTCAGCAAAATTTGAAAGGATACATATTTAACATAATTTTATTAATCAAAATTATTGAAAATGTCCAGTCATTTTTTAGCCAATTATTTATCATACATGGAACAATTATTGTGAATTATTGTTTGTAAGAAATAAAATGGTCATAATTAACTAACTTGACTAAGAGTTATCATCCAGAGCTTAAAAGGTTTTATATTTACGAATTACACGAAGAAAATAGCTCTAGTAAGATTACCACTCTGTATATAATATTTCTAATTTAAAAAAATCATAACTCTGGTAATAAAAATCAAAATATACAATATTTAAACCATTCATTTGGTAATTTTTCAGGTCATCCAACAACGACTAACCGGAAATCCTAGGAAATATTACCGGAAAACTAACCGGAAAATATTGCGGGAAAACTAACCGGAAAATATTGCAGCATATTAAGTAAAAAAATACAAAACTTAAAAATGAATTTGCGCCATGGTCTGAGGTATCGTTATAAAATTACCAAATTTTTATCATATATTAAAAAAAACATTTTTAATTGTTAACTTTACCAAAACTTGTTAATTTTACGAAAACAATTCAGTAAAAAATTCAGAGCTTTTTAGTGATCCCATAGAGTAGATATGGCAAATTATAACATATTTTGATAGTTGAGACCATACTTTTTTCTCACTGACTGTAGAATAATCAAGGTAAGAAAGGTTTACTTAGGTTCCTATGTCATTCTTTATTGTGTTGTAACGTTGTATGAGTATAAGACGTACATGCTGTATAAGTATAAGCAAACTCTTCCCTTTTTGAGAGATGCAGGCATTGAAATAATACATACGTTTTTTTATAGAAGTTTAATAAAAATATCAACAAGTTGTCCAAATAATGTATAATTTAGCAAAAAAATATCAAATCAAACAGATAAAATTTCTAAATTACATAAAGTCTTTTGAACTTTATTATTTAATGTGTTTCTCGTGGTTTTACATTAATCCAATATTATTTTTGTCCCATATTATCTTTAAACAAATATTTTTTGTTTATAACATATGTTTTATAATTTGCTTTGTATTATAATATAGAATACTTAATAATTTCACAATAAAAATATTTTTCAATTCGCGTGTACAGTTTTTTAATATTGTAAGCAATGACCATTCTTAAAGTCTTTTTTGCATGCAATTTATTTAGCGAAGATAAAAAGAAATTACAAGGAGACGAAGCAAAAAAAATAATAAATAATGAGGTTGTAAAAAAAATATCATCATAAAACCGGAATGTTACTTATAAAAATATAGTTTTTCTTATTATTTAAAAAAAACACACGCTATTCTAGAAAATATTTCTCATGCTTGAAATATATTAATTATATAAGACTCTTATTCTAAAGATGCTTGACAAATAACATAAAATTTTTATTTCAAAGTAAATAGGTATAGATAATCTAAAATAAATATATTTACTCTTTTTGGTAATAATATTTAATCAATATAGATATAATCTTAAAATAATATTATAGACAATCGAAATACAAAATATAAATGCATGAAAAGTAATATTTATAAATTTCTTTTTTCTTATTAAGTGAGTAATAAAATATAAAAATTCCAATTTTTAAATAATAACTTAATATGATGAAACAATGTTTTTCTTTAAAATGCGTGGTCATTTAGCAACAAAAAACAAAAACAGAAATTAGCTAATTACCTTTATAATTTAGCTGCCGAAGATATTTTTCCAGAAAATTTCCAGAAAGTAAATAAAAAAAATAACGTTTATAAATGTATTTTTAAGCCTTAACTTCCTGGGACTTCAAAAGATGAGACATGAATTTATTTAAAATTTTAAGAAGAATTAAATGTTTCATGACTTTTTTTTGAAAAATATATGTCAAAATATACATTTTCTGAAAAGATAAAAAAATCGAAAATTTATATTGTTTATTAAAACTATATGCTAAATAGCATGTATGTTTTGACATGAGCTGAGCACAGTTAAAATAATTTTGAGATAAAATGATTTTGCAAAGGAAAGAAAGAAGAAAACAATTTCCAGTTAGTTATACACGGGTAAATGTTTTTTCATCTTACAAATATTTATGAAAATTTATCTCACAAGGCGCCTTGAAGAAAATCGAACAAAATCTTCAGATATTATGTGAAATAGTACATTTTAAATGAAATATAAAAATACTAAATGTTATAAATATAATAATAACATAGCATTAAAAACAATACAGATCCACAATACAGAGATAAGAAAAAAAAACAGTGTTTAGTGAAGAGATCTTCCAGCCAAAGAAGTGCAATTTCATTTTTTTTTCTTTCATCTACTTAAAATAACATCGTATATAAGTCATTTTATTTTGCGTTGCTGTACCAACCGATTAAAAACGTGTAATTCTACAAGAAATGGAGATTAACAAACAGGGGGAAATATTTCATGATTTTTATTCCTTTAAATGGCCAGACGATTTCTTTTTTTATTATTTGGGTACTTTCAACTCTAGAAGAAGTGAAGTGATTGTTTAAATCAGATTTAATTAAATACCTGTAAGCGACGTCAAGCGTGTGCGTCGAACCTGTGATTGGCTTTTGAATCCACAAATGCCTAGATTTACCAACGATGACGTCACTTGCAGGAATCCAATTAATATTTAAATAAATTTCAATTTTTATAGTTTCTAGAAAAAGTACTTAGTATTTTCATGACATGAAAGTTTTGCATCTACATGAAAGTTTTATTCGGTCTTATTTAATATGTTTTTTATGTACATACTTCATAATTGCTCTGTGAAATAATTAGTTTAAATTTTTTAAAAAAACATTCTTATAATTTTTAAAAAATTCCAATACGGTGTCAGGCTACTTTTAAAGATAATTTCAACCACCAAATCCGTAATAATTTATAACATTTTTAAACTATACTTAGTGTAGTAAGCTTCTTAAAGCAATAGAAATTTAATAATAATTAATTAAAGCAGTAAAGTGATGAAAATTGGAGAATTGAAATTCAATTTTTATTATCCTAATGTGAAACAAACTTATTCTTTTGTAACTATTTCTTAATGAAAAAAAATCAACATTTATCACATTTTAAAATAATATTAATAGAATACTAAAGGAAAATAAAGTTTATTAAATTTTAAATAATGCAAGTAACATCTAATATTTATACAATTATATCAGTAATAGATAGAATATTTCACTTTTATTTTCCTCAATTAGGATTAATTTAACATCAACTCTCGATTGTCAAAAAAAAAATATTTTTCTAAGATAAGCATGAGGAAATCATAATTGATAAAAATATAAGTATTTATTAATACATTGCTCTACATATTCATAAATTTCTAAATACTATTAATAAAATAAATTATGTGAAATTAAATGTCAATGTATCTAACTATCCCTAAATTAATTCTAACACTAGTAGTAGGCACAAATAAAACAGTTTTCATTAAATATTATAAAAATTTGTAGCTGGTGTAATTTTTAGTGCATAAATTGTTAAAATGTTAAATAAATTGGATTAAAATTGACAAAGCTAACCTATTAAGCTCGCGAGTATAAGAAAAGTTGGTTCAAAAAAAAGCTTACTTAAACTTTAAAAAAGGTTCATATGCTAGCCATTTGTATCATAGTGTTAAATCTATTGACCTAAGATGTTCCCTAATCCCTATAACTTAATCTATATTTTTTAAACCCTTAGCAAAAATGAAATTAAAATCATACATGTTAAGTATTTGCAAACTAATAAAAAGTAAAATATTTATAAAAAAACTGCCTGATCCCCTTTATTTAGGACGGTGACAAAAGCAAAAAAAAATAATAATAATAATAAGGGGGGGGAAAAAAGTAGTTTGGTTACAGGATGAAACATGAATGTATTTGTAGTAATCGCCCCTTTCACCTCCTCACAGTTTTTTTCTTCTTTTTGAGAATTTAAATTTTGCCAAATACTGATCAGTTTCTTAATACTTCAATACTGATTCACAAGTATGCAGTAGTGTTTTTGTTATTTTCTCCATTGCATAGAAATTTAATGCACTTGTGAGACCTGAAGCATTTCATTTTTCACTAGGAGTACAAAAATTATTACAAAAAGTAATGTAAGAACACTCCATATGTTTTTAGTTATATGTTCAATTTGTACGAATAAGTAGAAATAAAATGCTGAAATAAAAAAAATACGAATATGTGTAAATAAAAATGTCATTTTTCACATGGAGGTATTCAACATATTTACTATTATTTACTAATTAATTTGCTCAATACTAACTATAAAAAATATGCATTTTTAGTTAATGCTGTAATAAATTTAATATAATTTATCGTTGTACTTTTAATGGATAATATTAATTACTGACTAGAAAAATAAGATATAAAATCAGGTACTAAATATTTATACAGATGTTATTTTCCTGTGAGACCGGAAAATCGCTTTGTGCACTATTAATTTTCTAACAATGTTATGACACCAATAAAAATGTGTTTTGATATTGCTAACAAAAACGAAAGCTTTCATTTTTGGTATGATGTCTTCGATTTTGTCTGAATATGGTTATAACCGTAAGTTACACTTAATGCTGATACGAGTATTTTTTATTTCATTTTAATGATCCGAGTATTTATATAATTTTAATATTTAAATGTGTTTAAATAGTTTCTGATATTTCAATAGGATAAAAAGTTTAATTCAATATAACATGGATAGCTAGTTCAACATGTAAATTTGTTTTTAAGAATTTTTGCCAGTAAGGTCCGTAACTTTAATATCTCTACTGCAGCAAAGATATTACGATTATTGCAAACTGAATAATACGTTTGTCTTGCAATCAAAGTTAACTAGATGAAAATTCTGTAATAAATTTCAATGGTTAATATCTAAATACCTTTAAAATCATTTTGATTATCACAATGATGTTTATGTTGTTTTTTATTTAAATTATCTTATAAGATATTACAATAAATAATTTTTATTTTAATTCAATTTTCGTATAAATTTATTTCATTTCAGTCCTCGTAGATTACAAAAAAATCTTGATCAAATTTAGGTAAGAAGTACACTTTTAAAATTTTTATTCTAAAATTATGGTAAAATAACTGGCAGCTGTCTGTCCATCCGATTAACCGTAAATTTTACGGTAAAGAACATTTTTTTTCTTTATGGTTTTTTAACCATTTACAACTAGCATTATTCCAAAACGTTAAAAGGAAAAATTAATTATTTAACTAGACATAGGCGCGTCGTTTTTTAGTAAAGTAATGGGGATTGGAGAGTGCCGAACACTGGAAATTTTTCGTGTGTAGAAGGGAATTGAGGAAATATTGTGGTGTCAACACTAGGACTCGAACTCTAGTTCTGTAAGTCATGAGATTGACAGGTAAGCCCGCTCGGCTATGATATGTACGCAGTTGCAAAGAACTAAGTAGCTTCATTAGGTGGATCTAGTTGGTGCGATAAAATTCTGGTCGTTTAACTGCATAAGGTGAAAGCTGTTAATAAACAGTTTTCTCAAACTTAACAGTTTGATCACCATTTTATTTATGGCTATTTGACTGTTTTGAATAAATATGGTAAAATAACCATTCAATAAATTGTTACTTAACCATTTTTTCCGAGAAATTTTTAACAGTGTACTGCACTCAGGGTGCCGGTACTTTTAAACGCAAAATCCATTTTTACCGGTTATATGTTATGGAACAAAATATCTAATATATAGTAATTTTTACAGTAATAGTTACAGTAAAATAACTGAATCATCTAATTAAATAAACATAATTGAGAAAATTACAGTGTAATATTTTACTGTAGAATGAATTTTACGGATGATGAACCCTAAGTACCGGTACTTTATACCGTAATTAGATCAAGAATGCGTGACAGTGCAGTATTGTTAAACGACAATTAATAAGTTGAAGATTTAAATTTAAAATGAACATAAAGACCAAAACCTAACAATCTACAAAAACCATTATTAAAAAAATAACAACTGAAATAACAATGGTCTGAAACTAATATAAAAATATCAACTTTGCGTGTTATAATAATTCAGAAAGATGTTGACATTGCACGAAGTAATAACCATGGACACATCACATAAACCAGATGGCAGGAAGCAAGAAGTCTTATTTTAACCAAATCAATTCAATGCAATCAAATCAAATCATGCAAAATGCCCATGTCCCCTATTATTTATATATTAAATAATACAGTTATATGCCAATTAAACTCATATCCGTAATAGTATTAGAAATCACTAAAAGATGACAATCTCTGTATCTTTCCATTAAATTACAGTGTTGTAGTGAGAGACATTGTTCTGAAAACATTTTAAACACCCATAGTTTTACAATGTGACAACACTAAATTAAGTGGATAGCGAATTTTGACTGAGTGTTGCATAAATAAGGAATTTTTTTTACTTGAGATTTTCTGACTTGCCTATAATTCAGGTGTGAATTTTTTTTATTTCATTGTTTATTGTTGACTATGCACCGACTCTCAGCCACCAACGATTTTTTACCGTTTCAGCCGTATGTCTGCTCTCTGCCACCAAAGCAAAGAGCCATACTGATCTTATACTATATTAAGTCGACAAGCTTCGGAGATGCGTAGAGTTCGAAATAATATTTTATAAATTGTGTTTAAGTAAATTTATTCTGGCCAGCATGACACCCATGCATAAACTAAATACGGCCTCAAAAGGCTAAACAGTGCAGGGTTACCAGAGAGGGTAAAGGGAAGAAGCATGGGCTTACAAACGTATGTTAGATTGAAACGAAAGAGTCACCTTAATATCGATGCTGCCATCTAGTGACAATTATGAAACGCAAAAGCTTCTTGTTTTTCCTTTAAAGAGTATCGTACATAAAACTTACTTATTTAATCCCTTGTCATTAAAATTTTGTTTACAGGAAAAAAGAAGCAATTAACTGTTTTTTTGTTTGTTTGTTTTTTTTCAATACATAACTAAATAAATTTGCGAAGAAAAAAACTAAAAGGAAATAAATAAATATAAAATAAGCGTTTAATACTTGAATTATAAGCCTAAAATATGCATTAAAAGAAATAAAATAAATATTCCCAACTCAGAGCGTTGGATCAAGCCCCCAACCTCTAGGTCAGTAAGCTCGATTCTTATAAACTTTAACTGTCTGAACCTCTTAATCTTTTTAAAAAATAAGAAGTAAAAATAAAATAAATTATTTTGTATTTTTAGAAAAGGCGTTTTTTTTCGCTGTAAGATGAAACTGTTCTCTTTTTTCCTCTTTCTGTCTCTTTCTTCTTTTTTTTTTTTTTTTTTAATATTTCGCAGCCTGTAAAAAATTCTGTAATATGTTTTCGAGGAAATCCGAGTTCATTTGAAGACTCATTTTAAAATTTGGGAACATTTTCTGTTCTCAAATAGTTTGAAAGTTTCAGGGGACAATCAATGAAATTCGAGAGCTGTTCTCACGATTTGAGAACATCTGATGACCTATTTTGACTCCACCCGTGAACCAGACTAAAGTAAACTGGTCTGTTGCTAAGGTACCAGTAAAAAATGATGCTAAAAAGTGATGCTCAAAAAAATTAGTTTTTTTTTTTTTTTGGAAGAGTTCATTTTCTAAAAGAGGGTCATTACACAGAATCATTTAATATTTTCTATTAATCACCGTGCTAATATTATAATTCAATACAAAATATGATTTTTTGTAAATAACATGTTTTTTATTTCACCAACATAATAAAATGGTTTAAATAAAGTATGTCCGCTTTATTTAATACGTCATGATTCCATAGTGCATAATTAAACGAACTATTTTCTTTTTTTGGCCCTGTTAAAATCTCTTTGCAAATAAATGTGACTAGTAATTCTTCATTTTCCGGAAGGAGTCTGATAATATAGCATACTACTGTCATCTTTAACTAACAACTAAGCGTTATTTACGCATTAATATGCATAATATTATGTATTAAAATTAAAAATCATGACAAATTTTAAGAATACTAATCTTGAAATAAAATTATTCTTGCCATGAAAGCAATTCTTTTTAACCTCGAAACAAATGATTTGACAAATATTAGGTTGTTTAACCTTGTCACTGAATATGCGCTATCATTTTTATGCGAAATTTTAATGATTATTTAAGAATAAGCTAGTAATGGTTTTAAAAAGGAGAGACGTAATATTTTTAGTGGTTACTTGAGTAATAAAATTTATAAATTATTTCTCATAATGATGCATTTTACTCTCAGTTTATGGCAAAAAAAAGCTTTTAAAAAAATTCAAAAGAATATTTTAGGTTAACAAAAAAACAATTAAATCACATAAACCATGAAAGAAACAACAGTTTTTCTTCCTGTTTTTACATAGATAAAAGAATGTTCTCATTTTAGTTTTTTTTTCCTTCCTTTCTAAATCTCTACTGCAGAAAAAGTTTAACTTATGTTTCTCTTCGTGATATTGTTCTTATTTATTTCATTTTAAAATATTTTAATACATCGAAATCAGATACAAATAAAATACAAATCTTATTTTGGAAACCGATATTACTTTTGAAATAAATAACAGTCACCATAAAAACTATTTACGCTATATAAATAATCTCATAAAACTAGGATCAGTATTAAACATTATACACCGAAGAGCCATTACATTATGACCACCCTGCTAATTACATGTAGGACCACCTTTAGCTCTCAAGACTGCTAGCACCCGCCGTGGCATTGATTCCACAAGGTGCTGATAGGTAGTCTGAGGTATCTAGTACCAAGCGCTAACCAACTGGTCCTGCTATTCCCTCACATTGCGAGGGGGTAGCGTGGCAGCACGAACTTGGTTTTCCAAGTAGAACCACAAATGCTCTAAATGATTAAAGTCAGGTGAATTTGGGAGCCAAGACATGACTTGAAAGTCCCTGGAATGTTCCTCGAACCAATCCATGACGATTCGACTCTTATGTCATGTTGCATTATCCTGTTGGTTAACACCATCCCCCGCAGGGAAAACTGTTGCCATGAATGGGTGAACTATGTTCAAGTAGCTTACAGACGTCAGGGATTGTTCTATGAGGATTATGGGTCCTAATGTACCCCATGAAAATATTGTTCCTGGGCGAGAAACCATGAAAACCTGGGTGAGCCCATTGTTATAGATGGAGGGTGGTCATAATGTAATGGCTCTTCGGTGTACATTGTACAATGTACAATGTACGGTGTACATTGAATCCTGAAATGGTGCAAATCTGTTGCATTTTTAATAAGAATGCAAACTAAGTCATGTTCCTATTCAAGCTGAACAAGAGTCTCATGTAAATGAATAAAAATAAAAAATTGGAAAAAAAAGCTAATATGGTTTAACTATATTATGGGTGTAGAAAAAATTAAATATATTTTGGTTCAAAACACTCTAAATTTTTTAACAGTGTACGCACATCTATAATCTTATAAAAAAGATGAAGATAGGAGGATTAGTTTGCAAATCAATCGAACACTTGGTGACGTTTTATAAAAATGGCAGAAATAAAAGGATCCGACAACAAAAAGCACTGCATAGCGTAAACAAACTTAAAAATAAGAGGAGATAACGAGAAATGAAATGAGCGAATCAAACTTTTAAGTTTTAATGTTACGCAAACCTTTAATGTGAACATTACCATAAAAAAATGTGTGGAAGCCGCTTGATTCCGCACTTCAATCAATTATTCCGGGACGAAGGGGACCCAGACGCTTGAAATAGATTCGTCTTACGACAGACACCCAAGCAACAGCACAAATACGATGCAGCTCTCGGAACCAAAGCACAAATCCCCGAGTAGCGAATGAGAGTAGCACCACAAATTGAGCCAGCAAGCAGAGAAGAACAGCGAGCGCGCCAAAAACTCCGAATTAAAGCCATAAGGCAGTAATGCCACTTTTTATTTTATTTTATAACCGTTGAACTGTCCACTCAATTTTGTGTTTACGACTACTGTTTTACCTGTTAGAAAAAGAAGTGTATTTATGGTTGCTTATCCCAATGCCAAATCCATGGCAACAGCACGGGCACTACCTTTACTCATATCTAAGAGCAAACTATTTGCTTAATTAGTACCAACATTAGCATTTGAGAATTCGTTACATCGATCTATAACATTCACATATTTGAGTTTTTTATTTGAAATTTGGGGAATGGAAACATCATGTAAGACATAATTAGCACGTATGTATTACAGCTCATATAATTGATTGAAGTGATGATACGATTATTTATTTGCACAAACGCAGATTTTATAAAATGTTTCTCTCTGAAAATTATTTAATCTAAGTATTATTAATCTATATATATTTTTTATTTTCAGATTCCAGTATGCATGATTTTAAGTAAGGAATCACATCTCTAATGGCATCTTCTTCAATTAGAAGTCGCTTCACATGTTTATTAATTTTTTGCATAGTTACTTACTTTTTACTAACTCTTTATATCTTAAATATAATACCAAGATCTATAGATGAATCACCAAAACATTCAGAAAATCCTCTCGTTGATAATATTTTAGAAGAAAATACAGCAAATAGTATTATTAAACACACTAACTACGATACGGCAATTAATGTCTCCAAGAAGATTGTGGAACAGCCTAATAATTATTTTGGTTCAATGAAAGTGTTTCCTCCAAATCACTATAATAATCATTTGTTTTATAAAAAGAATACAAATGAATCTAAAATAAAACAATCAAATCGAGTTTCCAATGGAAAAAATCACTTGCCTAATAGCCTTCTACTTAAAATACTTCAAATGAGAGAAAATAGCTTTGTTATGAAATTACCCCATAAGTCTGAAACACATCATGCTTTATCAATTATTGATCCTGACATTGATTATAAAAGATATTGGGGAGCAGTTCATGGTGAAGACGATTCCAGTCAAGATGATTATGGATTATATGAGATCGAACCGGCGAAACTATCCCTATTCTCACCATCAAAATATCTAGTGTCTCGCCCCAGCGAAATAGGATCTTTTGAAGCTTCGAAGTCATCAAAAATAAAAAGTACATTAAAAGAAAAAAATATATCTTCAAAACTTTTAACACGGTTGGAAACTGATTTTGCTAGTCATATCGTATCTACTACAACGAATAAGCAGCCAAAAGCTCAAATGCCTCAATCTTCTCGTGGTAAATTAGCTGAACTAGAAACTAAAATAACCAAGCCATACATTTCCATATTACCACAGCTGAATATCAATAACAAAAACACTGCTCCACAGTCTCTAGAGCTGTCAAAACATCCAATATCTCAATTATATCGTAGTAATTTATTCGAACTAGAAAATACTGCAGATAAACAACACATTTCTATATTACCACAGCTAAATATCAGTAACAAGGAGACTGCGAAGTCACCAGATCTGTCAAAAGACCAAATATTCCAATTACATCCAGACAATTTAGCTGATCTTGAAACTAAGAGAGCTAAGCAAAATACTTCTACTTTATCGCGGTTAAATATCATTAACCATAATTATACTGATTCCATATCTGAAACTAAATATAAAGACAAAAGTTCAAAAGCGCAAAATACAGTCCAACCTGTCACTAGCCCAGCTAAAAATCTTGCTTTAATCATAGATACACCAGGATGTAAAATTCCAAAAATGGATCGTTGGGATCCATCTATATTGCATCTTATAGAGCTTCATCCTCCCTATGTTTGTTCAGACCACCCATCTTTCTTGACCCCTGAACCAAACGGTATTATTCATCTCAATATTTCCATATTGGAGAAGTACTATAATGCCACTCCAAATGACATGAAATGTTGGTATCAGGGTATATCACGCAAATATGAAGAACCGGACATTTTCAGGGAGCACGCTTTCGCAACATCTAAAGTGTTTAAGTTAGAATTTGAAACACCAATTGAATACGATCATGCGGTAGTAAAATGCTTCTTCAGCAATTATACCCATGAGCAATATTTTCCTCTACCAAGAATTAAGAAAGAAGTAGAAGAAAAAAGAATGAAAGCAAAACATGCAAAACCATTGAGTGTGCTTCTTTTAGGCATTGACTCAATATCAAAACTGAACTTTCTGAGGCATTTCAGACGAACTAAAGCTTTCATGAAAGCAAACATGAATGTTTACGACATGAAGGGATACGCAAAAGTAGGAGACAACACCTTCCCAAACCTGGTGCCAATGCTAACCGGTTACTTTGCAGAACATATTTGGAATGAATCTATTAGAGATACATTTGCTTTTGATAATGTCAGTTTTATTTGGAAGGATTATGCCCGAGACGGCTACCGAACATTTTTCGCTGAAGATGCACCATATGCTGGTACATTCAACTATATAAAAAGGGGTTTCATTGAACAACCCACTGATTATTATTATAGGCCACTGGCACTCGCAATAGCACAATCTGAGTTGAGAACAAATCACAGGCTTAACAAGTCCCCATGTCTTGATCACCAACTAGAGACTGAACTTATGTTTGACTATGTGAAAAACTTCGTAAAAACCATGGACAAAAGACCCTATTTTGCTTTCACCATGGTATCCGTTCTCACACATGACTTCTTCAATGCTGCGAGTTACGTTGATGTACCTGCATTAAGATTACTCGAAGCATTGCAAGATGCTGGAGCCTTGAACAACACTGCTTTAATTATGTTCAGTGATCACGGCTTGCGTTATGGTGATATCAGAAATACCTACATAGGTAAGTTGGAGGAAAGAATGCCATTTATGTATATACACCTACCGAAATGGTATCTCCAGGAAAACCCAGAACTCAAGAAAAACCTTGCCATCAACCAAGATCGACTTATCACTTTGTTTGACATTCACGCTACTCTAAAACATTTACTGCACTTGAATATGACGTTTCCAGAGAAAACAGATGAATTAGGCTTGAGTCTTTTTCGTGAAATTCCAGAAAACAGAACATGTGCGGATGCCAATATAAAGCAGCATTGGTGTCCATGCAACAATTTTAAACCAGTAGCAGTGAATAGTTCATTCATTATCAGTGTTTCAGAAGCAATGGTCAGTTATATAAATAAACTTCTGCTTTCTCATGCTGATGTATGCGAGACGCTGGAGTTAGAGGAAATAACAGACGCACAAATGGGACAAAGTAATGATTTGGCACTGAAATTTGAGAGAGACGAAAACGCAGGACGGAATCAAAGTATCGTTCTCGGTGATGCTCCACCTATTATCAGTGATTATCTAATAACATTTAAAACGAGACCAGGGGGTGCAATGATTGAAGGCAGTGCTCGATATGACGATGGAAGAAGGGTAGCAAAAGTCATCGGTGTAAGTAGGATAAACAAATATGGATTACAGTCTTGGTGTATTGATAGTCAGTCATTAAAGCTGTACTGCTACTGCAAAACTCAAAATAATACTCAACCCCTACTTTTTGACTATGACTTTTCTAATTGAATCAAAAACCACTGTGTTATTATTGCATATTGGGATGCAAACATTGCATTTTTGAATTGCAAATATTGTTTTAGATCATACAATACATGAATATTGTGAACAATAAAAAAATAGACTCTCGTTACATGCTTATTGTTGCTTGAAAAGAAATACGATACATCCAAACATCGTGATTAGTGACAGGCTGAGATCAATTTGTAATTTTTGCGTATGAAGAACTTTAGGCAGCATAATTATAAGTCACACTTTGAACGTATTACGACGAACACGTTTAGTGAGAAAAATCATTATTACCGTGTAGAAAATGTGTTGCATACGAATATTGCGCTGTTATTTATTAACAATTTCATAAACATGTAAACTCCCTATCTGGAAACAATATTATAGTTTTTTTTTTTTATTCTTGGAAAAAGTGTAGCACAGCTTAATTAAAATTAGATGTTTAAGTTCCATCAAAAATATATTAATATATACAGATAAATAATTGAAAATATATGAAAGTTTTAAGAGCCTAAGGCTCTGGGTTCCTCGTATGTTTTAAATTAATTATGTACTGCATGTAAAATGAATGAACAAATTATGGGTAAATATATTTCAGATCATTTATACTAATCACAACTTTCAATTTCTGTGGAGGCATTATTTGTAACAGCACATAATTTCCGTAAATTATACTTAAAATGAGCTATAACATGAGCAGTCGCATTATTTTAATTGAGTGTATTTAAAAGCATGTGGCTTAAACAGCGTTTGAAAGTTGTTACAATTTATTGTGTGTAACATTATTATGTAAATATACCCCTATTATAAACTGTTGGGATTCATTAATTACAAGCAAAAGCAAAAATTTATTTTATAGTATGCATGTACTGTAAATTTAATTTGTTTTAACTGATCAGTTCTTGCATTGTGACTGATTCTGTGTTTTTACTGTACTAATCTACATTGTACTTTGGTATGCTGTCTTAACTTAAAAGCTGCTCCGTTATGTTAGAAACTGTGTAGAAAATAAATACTGTTCTAGAGCTATGTGATTTCGGCTGTTGATTATTGTTCCTTTCTATGTTATTATTTTTTTTATCTTAACATTGTAGATACGTAATAACTGCAGAACATATCATTCAAGAAAAAACAAACATTTTATGAATTGAAAGTGAAAGAGCCTGTTATATCTATCAGTCTAAAAAAATACCGTTAAAGTTTTCCATGCCAATAAAGATAAAATTATCAAAAGATAAAGTCAATCAAAACGGCAAACTATTGAGTGTTATTTGTTTCTTAAGGTGGGACCCCACCCTGTGACGGTAAAATATTAACGTTTTTTTTTTAGCTTTTTTAAGTAATAGAGACAATGCAGAGACTCCTTATTTTGCTTATGTTATTTAGCTACAATTTAAGTCTATTTTAAAAAAATTTCTTTTACAAAATAATAAAAAATAAGTTGGTGGCAGCTGCGTGGGTGGCTGGTCATCAAAAAGTAGCACCTCACTGGCCTCATGGATTTAGAAGTCCTGAAACATAGAAAAAAAATTTTGTTCAGATTTTCTGAAACATAAAGATATTATCTAAAAAGTATCATAGCGGTTTTTTGATATTCGCAAAATTACCGAAATCGCGGCAACTTAAAAAAAAGTTACGTTTTTCAGTAAAAAAATATTCATTAAAATACTAATATAAAATCGAAATATAAAAATATCAAAAAAATCCTGTGCTACTTTCTAAAGAATATATTTTTACGTAATTTAAAATAAAGAACAGCTTATTTCGTTGTATAGATCATGAAAAAAACGTTAGGCCAGGTCAAAAAACAGCGTTTTGAGAAAATCGAGTTTAAAGTTTTGACTTATGGTAGGGGAAAACTTTTAATTTCATATATATAATGGTCCATAAATGAAATGCCTACAATAAGTTACGATATACAGTCAACAGAATGGATGAGACACAAATAAAAAAAAAATGTCGCCCTCTTAATCCGGCAGAACGGACCTTTCTACCTGCTTATCGACGACTCTCTATTTTCCGGTATAACTTCCAAACGAAGTTACGTACCGAGAAATCGTTTTAAACAGACATTAGGAAGGGTGCAAAGATTCGAAAAATGCAATAAATTTTTTTCGAATTTTTGAAATATTCAGGGTGGGGTCCCCCCTTAACAAAATTACCAAAAAAGATAGTTCTTGAGTGATGTAACATAAGAAAACCATACACAAATTTTAAAACTGATTTTTCTCTAGCGAAAATGTCGTTTAGCTTTTCATTTCTGTTAAATATCAATCTATGAAGAAATCCCTTCACTAAGTCTTAGAGTTGCTTCAAATAAAATTAGTGTTGTTTGACCGTGCTGAAAGTATGAGATGTGATGGATACATATATATTTATGCCAAATATTTTTAAACATTTGATACCACATGGGGAGCGAAATTCTAGCAGAATAGCAGTTGTGTATGGTAAAAATACATTTCTGGTTTACAAAAATCATAATTCTGGTTAATAAGATTATGGTAGCAGTTAACCGGAAATTCTGATTTTGAAAATTATTTTTATTATTGCTGCATATTTTGTAAAAAATAAAAAAATGAAAAGTGAATTTGATCAAAGAAATTATAACTATAATATATATATATATATATATATATATATACACAAATTAACATGAAAAACATGAATAAAATAAAAACTAAATGGTAGAGAAACAAGAGTGGTAAAAGCAAATAGTCGTTGTCAAGACACATCTATTGCTATAAATGCGATATTTCTGAATAAAGAATAATTATCCTAAGATAAAAATTATTCTTTATATGTGTCGATATCGCAAAAACCTTATGTTGTAAAAAATCATGAAATAAAAGAAAAATGTAAAAGGAAATCAAACTTACCGGCGTGAATTAAAACGCGGTTTAGGTTTAAAAGTACAATAATAAAACAGTTAACAAAAATCGCGAAATGTAAAATATTGCTTATAGCTTGAATCGAATATAATAAAATTAAAAAAACATTTGATCGAAGAAGAAGAAAAAAAAAATTGTTTAGGTAAAATATTAGTGCTGCCATCTATGAGACAATTAGTAAAAAGGTAATAAAATTGAAATAATAATAAAAATGTTTAACAGATTGAATAAATTAGCAGTCTTAAAAAAAAAAATCATTTATAGGGAAATTAATTTAAAAGTCAGTCTGTCAGGATAGAAAGCCGTTTATAGACTTATCCTTCATTCATAAATTCTAACATAATTTTACAGAATGCACATATCCATCTTTCATAGGGTGACTTATTTAAAAATCAGAGCCTGCATACAGGAATAGAAAACCGTTTATAGGTTTTATTCTTCATTCATACAACCTTGCATAATTTTAAAGTATACACGTATCACCTGCATTCATTTGGGGTGGTTCTTTACGAACCAGAGCCCGTTCCACTTATACAAAAATAATAAATAATTAAATAAATAAATAAATAAATAAATAAACTGTTTATTATACTGGACAATTAAAATTAAATTAATTTTAAGAGGCTACAAATATTAAAAAGTAACTAAAAAATATTTAACTAATCCAGTATAAAAGGTCATACATCCAAACTATTCCGTCCAGTGGCTTTAGGAATAGTTTATCATAGTTAGTTCCTACCTTGAAAAAATCAGAGCTTATTCTTAAAACAGAAAAATTAAATAAAAATTAAAAATTAATGTACCAAGTTTTTTAAGATTTTTTTAAAATAGAAATTAAGAAATGAACTAGGAAAATGGCTATTAATTAAATCGTTTTTATATATATCAGTATCTAATAAAAACTCGTTATAGTTAGAATTATTCCTGTAAAATCTATGAATTTGATTGGCAATAATATTAGAAAAAACCTTATTGGCTAAGTTAGAGTTGAAATCTATGCATTTTTTAACTGGAAATTTAAAATCATTTCTTTTGTCAAAAAGTTTAAATGTAATATTTTTATCTGCATTAATATTAAGAGTCAAATCTAAAAAATTTGCTGAAGAATTACTATTATTTGTTTTATTAAGAATTAATTCATTTGGATAAATATGTTTTGCTAGAATATCGAAATCATTAAAATTAATAACTAATAGATCATCAATGAATCTGAGAAAGAGAGAATCAATTGGAAGATTAACATGTGATTTTACAAATCTATATTCTTGTAGAAAAAGAAAAATATTGCAGATGTTAGTACTGAAATTATTTCCCATGGGAATACCATTAATTTGTTGAAAAAGGTGGTCATTGAAAAGAATATAATTGTTGTTAAGGTTAATATGTACTAGAAAGTTCCAGTTATCTTCATTAATAATATCACTGAGATTAAACATGCTATGAATTTGAAGAAGGTCATCATGAATTTTATTAGTTGGAAGGGAAGTATAGAGGTTTTCGAAATCAAAACAGTGAATTGAATCAACATTTTTTAAAGTTTTTAGTGTATTTAAAACCTGAATGCTATTTTTAATATTCCAATTTAAATAGTTATTATTTTTAGTAAGTTTATTAATTTTGTTATAAACTTTTTTAAGAATGTTCTCAAAGTAAATACCGATTTTTTTCATGTTACTATTAACGCCACTTGCAATAAACCTGAATTTGGTTGGAGTCTTATGGAATTTTGGATTGGCAAAAAGAAAAGGAAAATTGTTAATATTATTTGGTTTAATTTTAAGTCTTTTATAGATAGCATTAATTTTATTAATAATAATATCACTGTTGGTGTTAAGTTTTTTGTAGGTAATATTGCTATTAAATTCATTGGAAAGAAGTTGTTTGTAAAAAAATTTTCAAATAATTGCAAAATTATTACTAGCTTTATCAACAGTGGTAATACAAAATTTATTTTGAATATTTTTAATATCTTGTCTTAAAACAGAGTTAAAAATTAAATCCTTTTGAAAAACTAATTTGTCCCTTTTAATATTGATTTTAAAATCTTTAATGATATTCTCTCTCCATTCAATATTGCTATATTGAATGGAGTATTCTACCAAAATCAGAACCAAAATGATTCGGTAAAAATGACAGTGCTTTTTAGTTTTCTCATAGAGACAGAAACACAATAAATTTTATCATATTCTGGTAGTTTTGACAATATCTTAATATCAACACATTGTACATCATACATAATTTGTTATTAGAAAAGAAGGTAGAGGAAATATTTATTGTGTAAGACTTCATGCTAATTGGTTTTTGTTTATATCTTTCAATATACATTTTTTTTAAATAGTGTAAATTCAAGTAAAAAAAACTATGTACATTAGAAGGGGCCAATATCATTTTTAAAGATAAAAAATGAATTTAAAAAATTCTTGGTAAAAATTACTAAGAATTGATTAAAATCATAACAAAGCAGTTGAGTTTTTCTGTGGGCCAGAAACTTGTTTGCCTTGCCCTAATCTTTAATTTAATCTTTAATTTAATGCTCAAATTGACTGGTTTAGACAATTACAGTTTCTCTCCTTTTATTCAGAGTTTTAAAAAAAATTTGTCATATTTTACTTAATTAACATTTCTACCCTAAGACCAGTGAATCTTAACAAACGGAATCTTATTAATTTTTTTTATTTAAAGTTAGCAGTACACATCCAATTTAATGCTATATGCAATACCAGCTTTTTCATAAAGCCACTTTTGTCGTTTACTGAAACATTTGTTATCAGACCTTATACCATGCCCCCTATTTCTCGTCCCAGCGACATTTTCGGGCAGCCGTTTTCCAATCCAGGGGCTTTAACGACCCGCTCTTCTGTTTCACATTTTATTAAATAAAATGAATAATTCTTGTATTTTTTCCTTTAATTTAGGGGACAAATTTTAAAAGAAATAAAAACTTGCATTATGATTGCGCCCAACTACACCAAAGAGGAAAATCTCCAAAAAAGAGAGCTAGTCGGTAAAGACAAATTAGCTTCCGGGCTGCAGTGCTCAGAAGTAATGCACCAAAAAAATTAAAACTACCTATTTCTTATTCCCAAAATCATGATTATTTTTCAATCTATACACTAGATGGCAGTACCGCACTATATGTAACGTGTTTAGAGATAGTTCATTTTAAACTGTATGTCAGCACTTATCATTATTTCAAGCTAAAAATTAATACAAAAATTTACAATGAATACATGTATTGTGCGTGCACTTTATATTTTTAATTTTAAATAATTTTCTTGAATAAAAAAAACAGGCACTATTATGACTGTTTTTTTATGCGACCATTAAGGGGTTAATAAATTAATGATGGTAGTAGTTGGTGAGCTTTATTTTGTCTCCTTTGTTCTTTCTCAAACACTTTATTTAATCCTACCGGCCCAATAATTCATTAAATTCAATAAAAAAAAATCAATTTAATCTTTTTAAAATTAAAATAAGACTAGTGGTAAAATTTCAGCACTCTGTGTCACTTCAGAACATTGTTTTATTTTATCTTCACTTTAATCTATTCTTTATGAAATTTTTACTGCGTATGTTTTCATTTCTGTTTAATTGCAGAATGATATTGTTTCTAAAAAAGAAATGTACGAAGAGAAGATATTCCTGCAGCAATTGTCTCAAATTTAAAATATTGACCGTTATGCTTGCTCTCTGCAATTTTCTAATTTTAAGTATGATCTTAATTTTTTGAAATTGTGAATAGATATTTGTTTCTATAAACATTTTTTTTTACAGTCAAAAATAGGATTGATTTTGTTTCACCTTGATAATAACATATCAATAAATAAAAAAAAATTTAAGTCATTTAATAAAAACTAAGCTCTTTTAGTGATTGATTTCAACTTAATTTTCGAAATTCACTGCATGAGATAATGAAGGAAAATTTCCGTCAAAAAATAAAACCTATAAAAATATAAGATTTCATTAAAGTTTTGTTTCTCAATATTTTGATTAATGATTCACGCCATTACTGTAAATAGCAAATATTCTTACTTGAGCAATTACTAACATTGATATTTACTTAAATTGAATTTCCTTACTTTTGATAAAAACGTAATATGCCAAATAGTTTCAAAAAAAACTTTTTATTTTATTTCCGTTTTACATATCGCACCTGGATTATCTCTTCTATCGTACTTCTATTCAAAAGTCAAGCCAATCAAATAACCAATGGAGTTAATCCATCTTCTTGTCAACTGTAGACAGCAAATCTTTAATAAAGGTGATTTTTTTAATAAAGTTTATTTCAGACAGATTTGTCATTTTTTCATACATTTTAAAACACTCTTTGAAAATTAATTTTATCGTGAAACTTATCGTACACTAAGAAAAGATTCTGGCAAAATTACAGTACTGTATGGTAATGGCCGTCTTGGTGGAAAAAAAGCAAAAAAATATATATTTGTACGGTACTTTAACCATTAATTTGGAAATTTATGTATTCATATGGTTACGATTTACTGATGGAAATTCTGGTTTTCAAAATTATGGTTCTCATTTCCCCACATTTAGTAAAAAATACAACACTGATAAGTAAATTTAACCAAATAAATGGTTTTTATACCATTCATTATGGTATCAAGATAAAACTATCAAATTTTAGCGCAATGGCCCGAATTTTATCGCATATTATAAAACCATATTTTATTGTTATTAAAATCATTACCAAAGAGCTTCCTTAAAATATTACGGAGCTTCTTGGCGCTCTCATATAGCCAGAAATCCGGTAAATTTTACCACATTCTGGTAATCTTGACCACATTTGTTTTCTAAGAGCATGATTCAGATGTAATTTAAAAGATAACCTACTTATGCGATTCACTAACACAACATATTATCTTTTCGAACATATTAACCAAAAACCCATCAACTTTTAAGAAACCCATCGCGGAACAAAAGGTGCTACTTGATGTATGGTTAATAAAAACAGCATACACAATTCCGCCATTGAAGCTTTCCTACTATATGGAAATCACCCATCGAAATAGCCTCTTTCCTTTTTTTATTAAATCTCGTCGTCCATAAGGGAGTCCTCGTCGTGAATTTTTTGACAAATTACGACAGTTTATTATTTGCACGACCTTCATCAGAAAACTTCTCTAACTGCCGTGCTGGAAGGTCGATCGATATTCCGTTTTGATATTCAAAAAACTCAGCAACAAAAAAAGGAACTCTTCTCACTTAAAACAATGATGTTTATATTCCGGCATTCATAACAATGCGTTTAACTCGCATACTTTTACGTCTGTTTGGAAATCGCGCCTAAAGAATGGCCCTTCTCGTATTTTGATGCGTGCAGAGTGTTTCTTGTCTTGTTTGTTAGAGCCTTCAAGTGACAGGAAGTTAGCTGGATTTTGCACTGATTCTCAAAGGGGTAAGTCTGGTTTTTCGATTACAATTAAGTTGATGTATGGAACTCTATATCATTTTTGTGGAATCATTTGATATGTATTTATATATAAATCAATTCACAGTCCGACTGCCGCTATGATTGTTTATTTATTTATTTATTTATTTTTTACATAAATATTTAAAGTACTCTACTATATTTTTTCAAGCTGATATTTTTACTGAAAATCATTTTTTGTGTTTTTTTATATAAAGTAAAAATTTCAACTTTTATTTTTCTGAAACCGCTAGAGGTTTCTTTCTACGTCAAACCGAACAGAAGTTATGGTGATTTTTTTTTTTCAAAAACTTTTTATTTTATTTATCACTTTGATAATTGCGCCTTTTTTGCCAATTTCATTAAAACTAAATTTTTGGTTATTTTTCTTCATTTTAAATGCTGAAATTTTTACTAAAAATCATTTTTTTGTTTTTTATATGAAATAAAAATTTGAACTTTTATTTTTCTAAAACCGCAAGAGTTTTCTTTCTACGTCAAACCGAACAGAAGTTATGATGATTTTTGTTTTTAAAAAATCCTTTATTTTATTTATCACTTTGATAATTGCGCCTTTTTTGCCAATTTCATTAAAACTAAATTTTTGGTTATTTTTCTTCATTTTAAATGCTGAAATTTTTACTAAAAATCATTTTTTTGTTTTTTATATGAAATAAAAATTTGAACTTTTATTTTTCTAAAACCGCAAGAGTTTTCTTTCTACGTCAAACCGAACAGAAGTTATGATGATTTTTGTTTTTAAAAAATCCTTTATTTTATTTATTACTTTGATAATTGCGCCTTTTTTGCCAATTTCATTAAAACAAATTTTTTGGTTATTTTTCTTTATTTTAAATGCAATATGTCAAAATACTTTAGTTCGAATTATTTGAAATTTAGCATGAATGTTTTCTATATGCTTGTGTCTTAGGAATAGACTACGGATTAGTTAATTAAACTATTATTTCATATTTCACAGCTAAAATAAAAATAAATAATTACAATTTTAGGCTTTTTCTGCCAAATAAGCTTCGATATGTTTTTGTAAAATATTCAGACATTTATAATATGTCTAAATCTAATCACAAGGCTGAGTATTTTTGAGCACTATAAAACGAGAATAATGAAAAAATAGCAACTTTGTAAATATAGCAAAGTAATAAAATTAGGTACTATTGGATATTATTTAGATTTTAGCTTCAAATGTTCGTAAAATGAGTGGGAAATTCTGTGATAAAAATTCAATATGAAACTTTTAAAGCATTTTAATTTTTAATTTATTAAATGATTCTTAATAAATAAAATTTTAGAAAAGGGAGATTACATTCAAATAAGTATATGCTAAAAAAAATTTATCTAAAATTGACCTAAATTCTATCGAAAATTTTTTGTCTAATATTTTGTCTAAAATTAGTTATTTAAATATACTTAAAAAATTATATATTTTTTATTCGTTTCGTAGTTAGAAAATTAAAATATTTAAGAATTGATAAAAATAACTTGATAGAGATCAAAAATTGAGTTAACTAATAACTAGTTGTAAATTAATTTTCTACAGATTGTTGCTTCCGAGGTAATTAATGTTAAAGAAAAGTTAAAATTGTTATAAGCATTTGCAGTTTTTCACCGATATAAAAAATTTTTTTAAAAAAACATTTCAGAAAACATATTTCTTCTATAACTAATGTGGTTTTTGGTTTTTTATAATTTACTAATTTTTAACTAATTAAAAATGTTATTTGCATTTAAAAAAAGAAATAACTAGTCTTTAAAGATGAATTTGATGGAAATAAAATGTTTGAGGCAATATAATGATAAGCCACATTTACCATTATTTCCTTCGGAGGTGGAGACATCAAGATTTCCATGTAAACTATAAAATGCTATAGTGCTGTTAAATTGTAGAAGTTTCAGAAACTTGTAAAGTACTTATCTGAAAGCAACATCAAGTTGATATGAAAATATTATAATTGAAAAAAGTGTGGTTTACCGCTATATTGTCTCAAATCCATAAAATATACATGAAGTAAAAATCACGTACTGATTGAAATTTGTCGAATAGTTCCTAAAAAATCAAATTTTAAAGATGTCAGTTGCTTAAATTTTAATTTCTCAGAAACTATTTAACCTATTTCATTCAAAATTTGTAATTTGATATAAAAATTAGTTTTAGATGGCAAAATACAGAAAAATAATTAAAAAATAAATGCAAAAATTAACATAAAAATTAATTTCTGTATTTTTCTACATAAAATAAAGTATGTATTTTGCCACTTAAAAGTATTTAAAACTTTGTACATAGTGCAATTAATGTCCATTTGTTTTAAGAAAATACTCTTCAATCCTCAAATATTGTCAATAAATCGATAAATTAATGTCAATAAGTAGCTTATAAAAGCTTATTTTAAATTACTAAATCAAAATAACTCCAACATTTTGCATTTTTCAATATTTGAGTCTACTTTCCGCTTTTAATTAGATTTAATTCCCATTTTTTCACATCATTTGTCAGATCTTCTTTCACGACTCTGGTTTTTAATATTCGTCCTTCTTTTCTGAAAGTTATTTTAATTTTCCTGGATGAGTTCCCAATTAATTAATTTTTTCAGGGTCTTATTTCAAAACAGAAGCTAAAAATGTGATGACTCACTGCAATTTAAATGGTTAATGGAATGCCTAGCCTGTTTCATAACTATTTATCAGTGGCATTTACAAGAATTTAATTTCGTATGCATTAACGAATTGTCATGTAAATAGAACAATCTTTTATTTTTAAACTGCCGTATTTTAATTAGGAAATTTATTAAATATTATATATATATATATATATATATATATATATATATATATATATATATATATATATATATATATATATATATATATATATATATATATATATATATATATATATATATATATATATATATATATATATATATATATATATATATATATATATATATATATATATATATATATATATATATATATATATATATATATATATATATATATATATATATATATATATATTCATATATATATATATATATATATATATGAATCCCGTCTCTCATTTTTATTGCAAATCAATTGGTTTTATCGAGACAAATTCTCAATTATGACTTATGAAGGAATACCTTATTCCTAAAAACTGGGGGAGAAATAATTTATTTATATAAAAATTGTCTTACTTAAAGTTAATATCAATCATTGAGAATACCTCATTATCATCGCAGATTGATTAATTTTTGATCAATCAGTGGCCATTTTTGTTTTAATCATATAAACTTTCAACAATTAATCAACTAAAAATCCATGTTTAATTTATTAGTTTAAACATTAATTTTAATTAATAATAGTAATAATTTGTTGTTGATTTTCCTTTCAATGAATTTTTGTATGAAATGCTCAACAAAATAAGTACAATTATTATTAGCTGTTTTAAAAAATCCTTTTAAGAAAACCCTGTTAATTAGATAAATTGAATTATTTTAAAATCCTGACTACACTCTCAAAAAAAATAACAGTTAAATGCAGAATTATAATATCGGTGACTTAAAGAATAATGCGGTGATAATCTACTACAACAAAATGTGAAATTGAACCTTGAGCCATACTGTACTGTATAAAAATAGCATTTCTAATTTTTAAGAAAAAGGACAGAATTTTGGTTAAAAAATATATGCGGTATTACTTGATTAAAAGCTTCATAAGCTTCAAAAAATACAAACAGGAAAAAATAACAGTTGACATGTCTCAAGCTCTCAAAAACAAGCGACCGTTTTCAAGACTTGTCAGACGTGAATGGGAAGAAACAAAAGTGATTTGAAATAAACGGTTTGAATATTTTTCCTATCATATGATAACGGTTTGCTGGAAGTTCTGGTTTTCCAAATTATAGTCTTTTTTATCACACATTTAGTAAAATATACGAAACCGAAGAAAAAATTTAACCGAATAAATGGTTTATATGCCATGATAATATATGGTTTATATGCCATTTTTTGCCATCGCCACTAAGATCTTATTACAAAATTACTAAATTTTACCCCATTTATCAAATTTTATTGCACATTATAAAACCATATTCTGTTGTTGTTTTTTTAAAGTCATTACCAAAGCGCTAGAGTAAAAATTACTGAGCTTTTTGGTGTTCTCATAGACCCAGAAATGCGGTAAATTTTACCATATTTTGGTTGACTTCAGCCATCCTTTAATTGTGTACTACACACTTAAAAGTTCATAAAACATAAAAAAGGTAAAGCTAATGTTGCCTAATTTTATTATTAGAATTACCTTCATATTATTCTAAATTCTAACCCTTGTATTTTCTAAATATAAGCTAAAAAAATACATTTTTATCTCATAGAGTAATGACCTTATCAATGTCACTTACGGTGATTGAAAGATAGGTGTAAATGATTTACAGATAAACGAGCGAATAATAAAATGTCGCGGAATATACATAACTCTGATTTATTCTTACAAATCATTTTCGCTACTCTTGCTTTGATTTATTTCAAAAACTATGCAATATTTAATGCTTTTCCAAAAAAATTGTTCCTAAAAAACGTTTCTGCAACATAAAATAAATTTTTAAAAAAGAATTCCCTAAAGTAAATATACTTTTCTTGTATACGTTTCCTATTTCAATATATTTAAATATGTTTCAGTATTTTTATTTAGTGTTCGAAATAGTTTTTAACCCCTAAATGAAAATTTCTAAGTTCAATGCGAATTTCTAGTACTTTATTTCTTATACTTAATTAATTTCGTTTCAGCTTTATTTTTCATGTTCTACAAAAATATAAAATAAAGGTTTTACAAATTACGATTTTCAAATTTTAATAAATTTGGGCAGCATTAAAAAATTACTAGTGATTGGTTGTTGGAAAGCAACATCGTCAACTTGTATTGATCTCATGCTCAGAGCTGTAATTAAATTTTGTGCTCTCCAAATTTTTATTGTTGGAAAGTAGTCACCATTTAGATTGACGATAAACTCCATTTGGTGGAAAAAGGGTGGTACAAAATTCTGCTAGTTGTGGTCAAGGAACGATGGTAATATGTTTTGAGATAAAAAGACACAGAGCATTACCAAATGAGTGGTTTAAATTTGCATAAGGTGACAACCATGTTAATTTTTGAAAAATTAAACTAGAAACGAGATAATAAATACAACACAGTTTTCACGGTGGAAAGAAACAAAAAAAATAGTGCTTTCCACACGCATAGTTTACTTACGGTTCACCCGATTTCATTTATTTCACCTAATTTATATTTAACAGCATACTCGTACTGTATATAAAGTACTATATATAATAAAGTACTATATATATCATAAAGTACTATATATACACGTACTATATATACTCGTGCTATATATTCTCGTACTATATATATTTAAAGTTTCTTCCGATGAACTTAGTTGTTCAGTTATTGTGTTCAACGAACTAAAAGCTAAATCCTTGCTTTTATGACATTGTTTAATAATCAGGTAGTTGTTAATAATATATTTAAAAAAAGTCTTATATTGAATAGAAACTATATCAATGACTTTAGACCAATCAGTGACCATATACCGTAAAGCTGTCACCGAAAAAAAATAATAGAATAATCAAGTCTTATATTTCGCGATTTCTCCGAAGAGAAATCTTACAGTCTCTTCTATGAGTGCTTTTATGTTCTATTCATTTTACAGACTATTTAATTTTATTTAACAATTAAAAAAATAATTAATTTAAAGAAACAGTCTTTTTTTAAAGAAATCACAGTGATATACTTCAAGAATTTTCAATTAATTAATTAATTAATCATTATAAGTTAATTATCAATAATTTATCAATTTTTCAAACAACAAAAGTATTAATGGTATAATTCGACTAATGATTTTGAAAGTTTGAGCATTTAGTAGTAACGAGTCGAAATTCTATTTACAGAAAACTTAAATAGAAAATATAATTTCAAACATAGCATGCAATTTCTCTTTTCAACTATTAAGACAAAGATTGGTTTTGAAATTAGAATTCCAGACAAATAAATAATAACAGCAAATAAATAAAAATAAATTCTGTCTAATTTTTCTTATAACAAATTACATTCATAGTCATCTGTCATGCAATGCATTTCAAAAATATTTTATGACAACACAATGCGAAATGCCAGTTGCTAAGTAAATTATGCAATGATTTTTCTGCTAGGCAACATATGTTTTGTTTATATTTAGGTTGGGACTGTTGAAAATCTCAAATACGTTAAATCCTAATTAATGTAAGTAGTTCGTGAAATGTTTGTTTTATTTTTAAACCTATTTTTTTGTCGGTAGGTGAAATCTAATTTTCATTTGAAAAATAAATTGAAATTATATTTTTAAATTTGAAACAACTTTCAATGTAAGACTATATGATAATGCTTATGTACTAAAAAGGCTACGAAAAGTCTAATTTTGTTTTTAAAAAATAGTAGATTTTTAAATCTAATAATGCTTAAGATTGTTAAGCATGAGAAAAATTTGTATTCAAATTAATATAGATAATATTTTTAGACTTACATTTCATCGCTGTCAAAACATTTGTAGACCAAAATGTTCTTTGATATGCCTTATTCAGTTCTCAAATAACATTTTAAATCGATAATAAAGGAAAACAAATATTTTTAGAACATAATTTTACAAAGAACAATTTTGAAAATCATTTTCTAATTTTCAATTATAAGCATTTTTGTAAAATGTATTAAGGCCTTATCAAAGAGAAGAAAAAAAATTTCAAGTATCTTTCAGTCAGGAAAAAGTATTTAAATGTTAGTACTTTAGTGCTCGATTGTGCGAAAAAGCGAGCAACGCTTTGAATGCGAGAAAAACGTAACGTTTTTCCGTCTAACATATACAACGTTCTTCGGCGATGTTAATTACTATTTAAATAATAAGAGTTTATCATTTCTTTTTTTTAATTTTTAATTGAATTTAAGAACATCTTCTCTCTTATTCTTGCTTAATTTCAATTCTTTAAAATGCGGGAGCATTGTTTTTAATCATATCGAATACTAAAAAAGATAAAAGCACATTTTTTCTTAGCACATAATTAAATAACTATTTGATATATTCATATCAATCCAGTCAACAAAGATTATAATTTATATGTTACCTGAAATAAATTAAGCTACATAACGAATGAATTCATGAGGTATAAAATACTTTCGCTGCATTTCTATAAGATTAAATAAGGAAATTATTTTCAAATATGCAAAACTTCCCTTCGGTTAAACAAAGAAGGCTCATCGTTAGTTTAATTGAATCATAAAACTTTTTTATTAGACTTTTATAAGATTGTGCCATTATATATTTGCTCACGAAAAAACTTGTAAAAATATTGTTCTATCGTACAGAAGAATTGAAAAATTCGTCATAAAGCAGAAGAATTGATTTTGTGCAAGATAGCTATGTAGAAACGGTAGTAAAAAACTAAGAACTCATCTAATTTTTCTCATACTGATATGGCCTGATTTAGTATAATAAAAAAAAATTTACCCTAAAACAAGTAAAACTTCTTCTTTTTTATATAATCTTGCATTTTATTTTTATACTTGATTTTTTATATTTGATATATTCCGCCATTTTCCATTCCGTTAGAATTTAAGTCTATATCAAATAAGCTTCAACATAATCAAAAGTTAAGAATCAATTAAATATTTTTAGTTTCTTTAAAGCAGTTATAATTAAATATTTCAAATATTATTAAAAACTGATTTTTCGCTGAATTACCTAAAATTTAAGTATCACAAATTGGGCATTCTTTAGAATGTCTTAACAAATTGTTCAGAAGTCAATGATGGAAAAGATGCATTTCTGAATTAGAATTCTCATTTTTGGCGATTTAGCTTTGAGCTATTTTTTGTTACTTTCGACAATAATTTCAAAACGGAATCACGTGATTTTTTGAATAAATTTTAAATTAAATCTTTGACAAAAAGGCTTTTGGACTCAAGTGCGCTCTCAGTGCATTTTAAAACTTCTGCGACATTTTTTACTTTAATTTAATACATTTTGCGCAATGGAGTAATGCATTGGTTAATGTGCATTCTTTTTGTACAGATTTCAAGAATTCAAATCCATTATACGCCTTTTAATTTATTTGTATTTATTAATTGTGTTTTCTAATTGTTTTAAATTGTGCTAATTTATGTGCAGCATTCCAAAAATTAAGGTAAAGTGCGGCAAGTTTTATGTTATTTTATATGGCCAACTCCCTTCTATTAGAAAAAAACGCAGTATCAGTAATTGTAACGAAATACAACAAAATTTGTTGAATTAATCCTAAATTTATACAGCTTTCCCACTTAGTTGAAAGGAATCAATGCACGCAGTTGTAACCAAAATGTAGTTGAGAAAATAGTTAATGACATAAGTCGAAATTAAGTTTTTAATTGTGCTGTTTAGTAATTTCTAGTTTATTTTTAAAACAACTGAAGTAAAATCCCTTAAGTTTAAATGGAATTTGTTTCTAACGAAAGCATAGTGGAATAGAATAGAATTAAAAAGGAATAATATTTTCAAAGAAGTTATTTTTGACCAAGCAAAACGGGAAAAAATACAAGAAAAATTGTTGCAAACATTTTTTAGTATTAAAGAGTTCAAAATCTTTGTCAAACGATAAAGCAATTTCCAGGATAATTATTTTTCATCGCTTACTAATATTCATATACAAAAGGGGACATGCGAATTATTCCTCATGTTTTTGCCTCGTCTCTTTAACAAACATATATTGCACAATATTTAATCAGACGATACGACTGAAAAGGGAATGTTTGCCCAGTTAAGTATTCAATAATTCCCAAACTGATAAATGAATGCAAATAAGAAAACCTTTTGTACATCGCTCTTTAAATAATATTTGCTGAAATCCGTAAGATATCTTACGTCGTTTACATACCAGGGCATGTTAATTCTCTTTGATAAGCCTAAAGTCAGAAGAAAAAAAAGATAATATTTATACAGTTCAAGATTCGTGATTTTTTTTTCGTCAATTTCAAAATGTTATGGAAAAGTAAATTTAAAACACCACCATTAGATACAGTCATATTTAATAAGTCGTTAATCAAATGATTTTGTGATTATTAAAATTTTAGAGTGATTCAAGATGGGAGAAATTTGTACACACCAGTTAACAGAGTTATATAACTTTGTGGATTGAAAAACCAATTTTGTTTTGAGTCATTAGAAAGTATGCAATCTAAGAATGTAAGGTCTGAAACTACTAAGTAAAGTTCAGGACATTTCAACCTCTGCACTTTCATTTTTTAAAGATGCATTTTCTCATATCTTTCAAATCAGCACCCCGATTCCCTAAAGAAATAGTATAATGAAAAAATTAATTCGCAGATAAAATAGCGTAATTATATAACAGATTTTTAATTCATTTAGCAAAAATTGAAATTTATTCTAATAGATTGAATTTTTATATTGCATATTTAGAGGTTAGGCTACTTAGTCAATGGGAAAAAGTATATCTCAAAGCAATAACTCTCTGTACGAAAATATGAACTTCTGTTTCAATTGAGAAATCTGATCTATGTTATTAAAATGACGGCATGATATATAAATGGAATTGTATAAATTAATAAATGGCATTGCAGGGTACTGATCTAAATATAAAGCTTGGGTAGCCTAATAATTATTACGCTTAATCAGAAAGTATACAATCTAAGAATACTAGTTCCTGAAACTGTAAAGTTCATTTCAACCTCTGCACTTTCCGACAAGTTGTCATTTTGTAAAGATATATTTCCTCATATCTTTTACACCAGTACCCCAAACACCATAAGAGAATCACTATAAATGGTTATTCTTGCATGAAAAGCGTTTTTAAGGAAGTGTTTAAACATTTTTTTAAGCGTTTAACCTTACTGTTTTTCAAATCTGTTATACAAAAAATTGCTTAAAGAAAAAAAAATTGCCTTTAAATTCCACTCTTTTATTCTTCACATTTTATTTATTTATTTAAAAAAAAAAACAATTCTTAAAAAAAATTGCTGAGTCTTTTTATTGATTCGAAAATGATAATACAAATTAGCATAATGTTTGCAAATACCTGAAACTGGAAAATATCACTATTGAATACCTACTAGTGATGTCATCATAGGTAACGCTTGACATTTGTTGTTTCAGAAGCCAATTAGATTCGACATACACACGTGACGTCACTTACAGGCGTTCAATTCAATCTGATTTAAATTACATGGTTAGACATAATCACTTCTCGAGTAGCTAGTAGCCCGATTAAATTGTATTCTGTAATAAAAAAGAGAATTGAACAACAATTTTGAACAAAAAGAATTTAACAAAAAAAAAACTAGACTATATACATGGAATTACAGGTTAAAAGAAAACCCTCTTTCACAAAATCAGAAGAAATTGGAAAAAAAATACATTTTGCATTTATAAACATAATTATCAGATAACAAGCAAATAATTTAAAACAAAATATTTACAGATATCTTCTATTTAGTTCTAAACACCTTAAGAGTAAAAGTTTGCGAAAACGACTTTAAAATGGATTTCTTTTTAATCTTTAAATGCTAACAAGACAAATATCAATTCAGATTATTTACTCATTTTAAATTTATTACGATAACAATACGAGAATTATTTAAAACAAAATCTTTACAGAAATCTTTGACTTAGTACTAAATCCTTTTAAAGTAAAACGTTATTCAAAACGAATTTAAAATGGATCATATCATTTTTTAGACTTTCCTAAACGTTATTCAAACCTTTATTAAACATTAACAATCCAAATATAAATTCAGATAATTCATTAATTCTAAAATTATTAGGATAAGAATAAGGGAATTATTTAAAACTAAAACAAAACCTTTACAGAAATCTTCAACTTAATACTAAACATTTTTATAATTCATTAGCGAGCTCCATTTACAAACACGAATTTTAAATGGATCTTGTTTTCGCCTTTACTAAACGTTACTTAAACCTCTACTTAACGTTAACTCTACAAGTAACAATTCACATAATTTTCTGTTTTAAAAGTTATAAATGATGCATTCAATGAAGTATGTAATTATTAATTTCCTTATGAACATTGCTTTCTAAAACCAAAAAGCCAGTACTTATTTTTTTTCAGTTTTTATCTCATTACACAAACAAAGCATGGAAATTTTTATCTCTAAATTTAATCTTTAAGCTAACCTCAAGATAAAAGATGAACGCCCGCGTATGAAATTTTTTTATGATCACAGGTGATTTCCTTACTTTGGGGATACTTCTTTTTATCTTAAGCATTACGTGTACTAAAATATATGTTGATTCCTTGTGGATTTTATGGTAATTATCATTTGTCAAACTATTAGATACTAATTAGTTTTACAAAAATCAACCTAACGACTTGCTAGAAAATATATTTAAAAAAGTTTTAGAATAATACTTTTCCTAATAATTTAAGTAATGACCCTTGCACTTACTGCATGTGTGTACCATAACATACATGTATGATTCTTATATTTTTTAATATTTTTTATTGTTCATTTACTTATTCTCTAGTTAACAATAACTGAAACCATTGTTTTCTCAATGTTATAATATAGAAAAATTAAGCATTCATGCTTTCTATAAGATTTCAAATGTTTTTGCCGCTTACAGTTTATGTTGTGAAATATATTTTTTTATCTAATGACGATTTTAGTACGTTTTTTTTATCCTACAAAAATATTTAAAACTGAAAATTAGAAAATGATTCCTAAATAAAGTCATTAAAACAATCGTTTTTTTTATCAAAGCTTGCATTTTTCTTTTCTATTTTGAGATATTATTTTTAAAAGAAATTAAACATTTCGAGACCTTTTAGTTTCGAATTGCTCTAAATGTTAGATTGCAATTTATGGAAAATTGAAACAGAAAGTATGAAGGTTTATTCTTAAAGGAATTTTTACTAATCTGAATTTCAAACATAGTTTAGAAGTAATTGAATGATGTTAATTATCACCTTAATTCTTTTATATATGTATAAAAATATCAATCTATATTATAACAGTTTTAAAAATTATGTTACTGAGAAGATTAAAGTTTAATTTTCGAATATGGTTTATTATGTAACTAGTTTAATATTTAGTTTACATTAGATTAATATTTAATTTATTTTATTTTTCATTTTGAAACTCTAGTTTTTTTCTTAGTATTTAATCAAACTTATGAATTTCAAGTGCCTAATGGAATAAATAATAAAGTTCAGGTGAAATATTTAAAAATATTTCGTGTGTAAGAATTGCACTAAGTTTGGAATTCAAGTTTGAACTAAGTTCTAACCATATTTTAAGTTACGAACTCAGACGCACAAACATACTTTATCTCATTAAATATACTTTTCTTTCAATGGATTCGGATTTTTGACCCCCGAAATATAAGGGGTAGCCCCAATCTAGGACATATGACCCCAATAGTTTGTTCAAAACAGCGATCCAAAGTTTGGAGTCCATAATGTTAATTTGTTTTGCGTATTTCGCCATATCGCGAGAACTTCTTAAACGAATTAAGAAAATTTTACGTACAATTATAAAATTTGTTTATTCAAAGATAATTCCGTGCAAAAATTAATTTTAGTAAATATTTTAATTATTTTATTTAATAATATTTGAAACAATTTTGAATTGCAAGATATAAAATTTTCTAACATCATTTTAAAGTATTTAGGTTTACATGACATAAATTATAGAATTTGTGTGAAACCGGTTGAATAGTTCCTGTGAAATCGAGGACTTTTTTATTCTGATTTCGCAACTTGCAATATCGCCTACACTAATAAATTAGCATATTCGAGGTCAGCCCCTCGAACCATCATGTTTGAGTCCAAGAACGTGAAGATCTGATCATTAGATCAAAAGTTATTCAGGGTAATCCGTTTTTTTCGGCGCACTGTACATTAACAATGTAATTTTTTGAATATTTTTCATGAAACATTTGTAAAAATATCCGTTTCAGTGTAAATAGCCATTTGTTAGGTACAATCACCATTGTTGATGACACATATTCCTGTTACTTGGAGTGACATATCTTACACCAATTTCATTGGGAAGTAAATTTTTATTAAGGAATGAGATTTGTGCATTAAGAGTTTTATGTAATTAAGCATTTTTAGTTATTTATATATGATATAAATATATTTATAATTTTGAAAGAGGAAAGAAAATATCAACTTTATTCGAATTACAGTTATTTAATTCTACTATCTTAAGCTTAGAATTTCGAAATTAGGCTGATTGCTCTTAAATTTTTATCTTCTAAAGATAAAAGGATAGCTTTTCTTTTCGAATGATAACAGTTTTATTATGAATTCAGATGACAACAGTATTGCGTAAACACTGTTAAAAAAAAGTTTATGTTTCTTATGTTATATATGTTTAGAAATTCTTCAAATATAATCACTGTAATTTAACTTGTATAAAAACCTTAACTAGAACTACAGTAGCTCAGTGGTCAAGGCATTGATTTAATTATGTAATTCTTTATAACAAGTAACATAAATGGAATTCCTACTTAAGTCAACAAGGAAAAATTATATTTTAACTACTTTTTATTAAATGATTACAATTAATACAGGATTATTCATAATTCCCCCCGGGGTTTCGAAGCGTTATAGTAAAAAACGAAGACGAAAATGGCAAAAAAGAACATATGAAATTATTCCGAAAGTATTCAAGTTTTAATTTAAGCAGTTGCCGGTAGATGGCAGTAACATGTACCACTGAAGCCAGTTGTTGTAAAGAAAAATGGCTCTTACAGGCGGAGGGAATTATGCATAACCCTGTATAAATATGTATATACACATGACAGAATCGCAATATTCAGTGGCAAAATATAAGAGAAATTTTTTTCTCCATTATGAAATTAAATTAATTAAATTTAATTAATTCTATAATGCACGAATTTAATAATTCAAATTAATTAAATTTAAGTAATAAATTAATTATTTGAAAAAAACTGTATTAACATCACGTCTTATCCACTACAGGATTAAAAAATGTATTTGAACTTGAGTTTATGAATAAAAAGCATTTTATTAACGATTGAAAATTTAAATAAGATACATAAATATATATAAGGAGAGTGTGAATTAATTGTAGGAATTGAAGAAAAAACTTGTCTTACAGGCTACTTTGGCTTCATTTAAGGCAGGAAAAAGATCACACTAAATCATTGCTTACAAAATAATATTTATTATTATTTTTTTCATTTTCCTTCATTCACTTTCGATCTTTAGTTTTATTATAAAAACTACCAATGGGAAATTTTATCCTGTAGGAGTGTTAAACTTGTAAAAGCCAGGTTAGAAATATTTAATCGAAATTCGTTGAAGCATGGCGCCTCGGAAATATCAGTTTTAAAAATAATAAAACGACGAAGTTCATTTAGTACCTTCTCGAACTGATTGTGAACTCATCCGTTACTGCAAACCGCTTAGCAGACACGACCAAGAATAGTTTAATTACGTTCCGACCGACAGTGTTACTTGCTATGAGTGACTTTCATTTTAAGGTAATTTTTACTTTTACTAAAATAGTGAAAGGTTTTTCCAAATCATTAAGTAATAATATCACTTTCTGTTGAATGTCTTAAAAGTGTTTTTATAGTTAGTTTTATTAAAGAATAAAATTCATTTAGGCGTTTTTTTAAACGTTTACTTACAATAAATTGTTCTAGATACTGATAAATCTATGAAAATATAAATTTGTTGTTGTTTAGTTATTTTTAATTAAAAATCTTACTTTCGAAAATCTTTTGGGTTAAAATTTCAAAATTCAATCAAGTAATTTTGCCTTATAATATATAATTAAGACAAAAATAATTCCTCAAGTATACTTTTTTCTTTTCTCCAAGCTTTGGACATGTACCTAGGTCGTCATGGACCCTTTACCATATAGCCCAAAGCTTGGCTACTGGTCCGGCTCCACCCCAGCCAAGGGACGAGTCCGGTCAGCAGGTATCCTTAAGTATACTATAATAAAGTATTTTCGTGTAGTTCTTTTTCAATGCCCACCCGATGGACACTCTCGTCGGCATTCTTTGGGCGAATTTGTTGGCCATTCCTTCAGGGGCACCATATCAACGTTGCTCCCACAGTAAGGATAGATAGTTCAAAAAATGAAAGAACATCCATGCCTTTTCCGGGATTCGAACCCAAGACATTTCTGATATAAGGTCAGTTCCCTGACCACTACATAATCCGTTTCCTTATAGTATATTTCCTTATAGTATACTTAAGGAAATTATAAGACAACCACCGGTGTAATAATGTACCGTAATAACTACAGCATTTAGATTGAGTGCATGATTGAGTCGAGTTATGGCTGCTGCTAACATATTGAACTGTCATTGTGAAGAACCAGTGTTTCGGTGTGGAACCCTTATGGCGACTTGAGGTCTACCCAACCTCAAATTGATGGGTGCCATCCTGTCTGGAAAATAATAAAAGGCCGGTACGCAATTCAGACCACATTTTCAACATTAAGCAGTTGGTCTCGGAACTATGGCAACTTTACCGCCATGAATCCCTTGGTCAATAATCGGCTTGTTATCTCGTTTGATTTCAGGTTAATGTGTTACGACATATGGCACTAAAACATGTGATTGATATTAGTAGAATAATACAACTTAAGAGATCATTGAACTTATGACGACATATAATATGCTACAACTTAGTGGGAATAATAATAATACTGCTTAACTAATGATTCATTTTAAGGGCATTCTTAACCGAAAAAGAAGAGCAGTTGTCAACATATTTACCTTGAAAATTACTTATAAATGCATATATAAATGTGGATTTTTAAATGTACTAAATATTACAACTAATTTTAATGTATTTTAAGTTAAATATTCATATTTAAGATGAATGCATAGTAACTTTATCGTGACAAGAACTTGATTTCAAGAATATTTCTGTATAAAATGATATGTACAAAAAGTATCTCCCTTTTTTCCCAGTTGTCATTATTTTTTTTTAAAAAAGTGGGTAAAAAGATTTTTATAAAAATCATTTTTAAAATGGCTTCCAACACTTATAAATAAAATCGTTGTGCTTAGAAAGCATTTCTTTTCCCTACTTTTAAATCTCTATTATTTTAATGAAAGAAAATATATCATATCAAGAAATGTTTGTTATTAAAAAATTTCATAATATAGAATGCTTATTACTTTAACAATAAAAGAAAAAAATTCTCCGAAATAGAAAAAGATATTTTTAATATCATACATCAAATATCGTTTTCATTTTTATAACTTCATAACTATGAACTTGTTTTAAAAGCGATTTCTTCAGTAGCACTTACACGTGCATAACAATGATAAAATCATCCAATTTATTGAAACTTATATCATAAATGTTATTATTAGGTAAGGCAATCAAAATGGAAAGATTTTATCAAAATTATTTGTGGACATAAGGCTAATGTAGAACACGTTTTGCGGATGTTTGGTAGAAACTGTCGCTCTTTTTGAAGACTACGCTCAATCTCTGCCACCCATAATATATTTTCTATGGGCAGCAATGAAAAAAGGTTGTGACTCAAGCCTAAATCTTGGATTCTCTGCAACCCCAGTAATCCAAAAGCAGATCTTCTTCTGAATCGAAAAGCTATAAAAAGGTAATTAATTTAATTCGTTTTTTTATGAATGATCCTTTATAATCTATTTTGCATGCAGAAAATCAATACAAAAGTGAAATATAATTATTTCCTCTTTCTTATTTTACAGTTATCTATTCTATGAAAATATCAATATTTATATCTATTTATTTCAAATAATAGTTCTGTCATGATCACATTTTTAATTTCAGATGTTACTATCACTGTATGAAATCCCAGCGTTCTATAGAAAGCCTAGTGATTGTGTAGAATGCCTGGCATTCACAGGCAAAGTAAAAATAGATGAATAAATACATTCTTTGCATAGCCATTTTATAGAATGCATAAAGGCTTTTCATTAGCTGTTCTATAGAATGTCTTGGGGATGTGCAAAACATAAATTGTTGACATTATCATTTCAAGCTCGGTTTTTCAAATTTTAATAACAGTTAATGATACTTTAGGAAATATAATACAATTATGTTGCATTGTAATAATCTGCAGTAATATTAAAAAAAACTATTCGTTAGATAGAGTAACTTCTCATCATTATATATTTAAAAAACATACTTACCATAAATTCTATAAGAAAAAAACTTCATGTTGTCAGAAAAAAAAAATTTTTTTAGCCATTTTGCTATTGAATTTAACCATGTGTGGATATAAACGAAAACATATATTTCAATACTTTTGATATTTATTTCTGTAAAATTTTTCTGTCTGGATATAAGCAAAAACACATATTTCAATACTTTTGATAATAATATCATAGAAATATACTTCCGTTAATAATAAATTTATATAACTATTTTTCTCAGCAAAAAATATGCTCAAATATCAAATTTAAATTTCGTTTTTCAACTAATTTATAATTTGAATATTTGATTATTATAAACTTTCTATAAGAGTTACCATTGCTTAAAACAGATTGTACTCACCTATCTAGTGCAATGGTAAACATTAAATTGTAATAACTTCAATAAATTTCAACAATATTTTTCGAACAATATCTTTTTAATTGAAATACTGATTATTTCGTAATTCACTTTATCAATTATTTGTAATAAAGTTTAATCTAAACCTGGTAGAATCAATTAATGATTTTCAAGCATTTTTATTGTTAAAATGAAACAATTTAGCACTTTTTTTAAAAAAAATTGTTAGGCTCCCCAAGCTATTAAAATTTTTATTTGTAAAATTGCAAATCCAAATGTAATGTTAAATGATAATAATGATATTAAATATTACTGTAACATATTAACTCTATAAATTTTAATAGCATTAATTATTCTTACAGTAAACTTCAGTTATGGAGCTCTTCATAGTAGATCTCATCATTAAGATATTTTTTTTTGGTGGCAATAATAAATGTTTCTTTTAACATATATTTAATCTTAAAATAATTTTATTTTACATTTAAGCACTTTTATTAAAAAAAAAATAAGTATGCTCACCTAGATTTGAAAATGCTTAGTTGTAACTTATAATTAACTGAACTACTTTTAACAGTATTGATCATTACTGCAATGAAACAGCTTTTCATAGTAAATATCATCTTATAATCTTCAGACGATTTCACTTCTCTGAAGAAAAAAAATAAATATTTAATTATCTTCATTACTATATCATAACTATATTTTACGTATGCGTTCAGTGAGATCTTTGAATAAAATCTCATCATATAACCTTCAGACAATTTCTCTTTACTAGTAGTAATGAATGTTCATATATTTCATTACAAAAGAGTAAAATTATTTAGTTTTTACAAACATTTAATTCTCAAATATTTCTATAGTAAAAATTTTACACTTGAGCACCTTTAGAAAAAATATGCTCAACTACATATAAAAATGCAAAGTTGTAACCTGTAATTTACTCAAATACTTTTAACAGCATTGATTATTACTTAAATATACATCTACAATCAATGATGAGCTCTTCTAAGTAAATTTCATTAAATATCCTTCAGACAATTTCTTTTCAGTAGCAATAATAATTATTTAATTATTTCTCTATAATAGTGTAAAATTATTTCATTTAAACAATCATTCAATTTTCGAATAATTCTATCTAGAAATTTTTATACTTAATCACTTGTTAAAAAGATATGCTCCCCTACAATCACTTATCATTAAAAGAAATGCTCAATGCTCAGTTGTAACATATAACATTAACTCAAGTATTTTTAACAGTAATTATCATTACTTCAACATACGTCTACAATCAATGAGCTCTTTAAAGTAAATCTCATCACATATCCTTCAGAAAATGTCTGTCCAGTAACAGAAATAAATATTTAATCTGTTCATTATAATGGTGTGAAATTATTTCATTTTAAGAATCATATATGAAAATTTTACATTTGATCACTTATTCAATAAAAATATTCACCTACAATCCTTTATTAAAAAAACCTGCAATCACTTATTAAAAAGTTATACTCAATGCTTAGTTGTAACTTATAATGAACGCAATTATTTTTAACTGTATTGATCATTACTTCATAATTCGTCTACAATCAATGAGCTCTTTAAAGCAGATCTCATTACATATCCTTCAGAAAATTTCTGTCCAGTAGCAGCAATAAATATTTAATTTGTTCATTATAATAGTGTAAAATTATTTAATTTTAAGAATCATATATGAAAATTTTACATTTAATCACTTATTCAAGCCAAATGCTCACTTAAAATTCTTTATTAAAAATTATGCTTAATTCTTAGTTGTAGTTTATAATTAACCCAATTAATTTTAACAATATTGATCATTATTTCAATATACGTCTACAATCAATGAACTCTTCATAGTAAAAATCATCAGATAGCCAAGTTTGTCACGTTTAATGTTTTCTCTCTATTTTTTCTTATTCATTGTTCAGATCGGCGTGTCAGATCATATAATATTCATGCACTTACTCTCAAATTACTCAGAGAATAGAAATGACGTCGCATTCAACATCTTGCGTATCACTTACACATTTTCGCTTTGCAAACAGGAGTGCGTTCGACATATCTTGGAGAGCAGTCTTTATTACAGCAATATGTTAAAACGAAAAATTAGTTTTGAATGATGAATATGTTATTGATATTAAGAGTTCGTAATGTTTGATCAGACAGTTTTAGTGGCTGGGGAATCAGTTCAAAATTTTTCGCAAGGTAAGGTAGTCTGTATTTTTAGTTTCTTTTTCGCAAGACGTATACTGTATTTATATACTTACAGTGTGCATTCGCTGCTTCAGATAAGTCCATTTTAAAAACCTATTTTACAACTTTTAATATTTTATCGTTATATTTCTTACTATACATAAGATTTTAATAGCATACTTATTGTAGTACAGTCGAAACTCGAATGCATCTAATTATGCCCTTTTTCCCTAATAGCTTATTTTATCACATTTATCTATTCACCTTTAGTTATTTATTATTTAATTATAATTTATTTTCCTCGTGCAATTTATTTGCATTGTAATTAGTGTCTCCGATATCTAATTTTATCATATCATTTTATTTACACGTTGTTGTTTATCATTCAATTATAACTTATTTATTTTGAGTAATTTACTTGAATAAACTTTAGATTGTATTTTTTTCTTCGTCTGTACTTTATTTTATCAAACACATCTATTCACATTTGTTGTTTATTTAATAATGATAACTTATTTGTTTCCAATAATTTATTTACTTAAACCATTTTTTCGCACTTTTTTGTTTATTATTCATTTGAAACTTAATTGTCTATAATAATTTATTTCCCTTATATTTCATTTTATCATGCATTTAAATTCACGTTCAATTGTTGTTCATTTTTCAGTTTTAACTTATTAATTATAATTAATTAAAATAAGCAATAGTTATTATCACATGTGATTAGTTTGTTCAAATTTTAAAATCTAATAATTTTTCTTCGACATGTCATTTTATTATATCTTTCCATTCACACTTTGTTGAGTATTGTTATTATTTATTATAAAGTTTTCTGTCTTATGTAATTAACTTCCTTAAATTTTACATAATAATCATTTATCTCCTATTATTTATTTCCTTACATTTTCCAATTATCAGTTTGTTGTTTATTATTCTGCTAAAACTTATTAATAATAATCATCAATTATAAGTAATAATTTTAGTCAGATGTGATTTATTTATTTTAATTTTAAATTCTAATTATTTTCCCGGATATATTATTTTGTCACATTTTTTCCCTTCACTTTTTTTTGATTATAATTATTTAATTATAAAGTTTCTTGTCCTATGTGATTAGCTTACTTACATTTTACATTCTAATTATTTTTCTGCAATTATTTATTTCCTTGAATCATCCTATTCACAGTTTGTTATTTACTAATCAGTTAAAACTTATTAATAATAATTATTAATTATAAACAATAGTTATAGTCACATGGGATTTATTTATTTAAATTTTAAATTCTAATTATCTTTCCCCTATAAATTATTTTATCACTTCTTCTTATTCACACTTCTTAATTATTATTATTTAATTATAATGTTTTATGTAAAAAACTTATACAACTAATTTGCTTAAAATTTCCATTATAATTATATTTCTCTGAATATTTAGTTCCTTTACGGCTTTCTATTCATAATTTTTATTATTTTATTCTTTTATTAAATTATAACATATTCGTTTCATGCAATTTATTTACTTTAAGGTTTTATAGAAATTATTACTTTCAGGTATCTTATTTAATCATATTTTTTAGTTACCTATCGCAGCTCTTACCATTTAACTAAAACTTAATTACCTTATGTGAAAAATTTTCATTGTTATTTTCAGTATCGTATTCACATCTTTTTATTCACAATTTTTTGTTCCTTGTCTAATTATAACTTATTTTTGTAGTGTAATTTTTTGCGTATATTTTTCCTAATTATCCTTTAATGTTAGCCGTGCAACTGTTTAATAATATTTTATTTTTATTTACAATACAATTGCGAGGTTATTCACGTGGAATTCTTTCAGCTTTATGGAGAAAATAACATAGTTTCTTCAAAATTGGATTATCTATCAAGAATTGTTATACAGTTTGTCTTTATATTTAATATATTTTTATTTTTGATGTATTTAAAGTACAAGAACTTGTACTTTTACCTCGATAACAAAAACACAATAAAACATTTAACCCCTTTAATTCAATGGACGAGCTAAGTGGAAAAACATGTTAAGTTATATTTTAAATCAGATTCAAAATGCGTAAATTCAGAATGCTGTTTACAAAGCTCCTTTTCGAATTAAACCTATCTCATTAAAAGTTTTGGTATCCTTGGTAATTTTACACTAGAAGGTACTGCCGAAATTTCATTGCTCTACAATAATTGTTTCCTGGTGTTGGGATTTTTTTTCCATCAGTATATTTAATACATTGCGTTATACATTTAATTGAATGCTCGTGGCTGAGATCTGCCTATTAATCTAAGTAAGGTATTTAAAATATTTTAATTTGCTATACTCTGCAAAATGTGATTTATAAGATTCTTTCTAAATAGATTTGTATTGTACTTGTAGACTTAAACGCCGTTATAATAGATAGGTCATTTTAGTTGTTTATTCATATTAATTGTAAATAAAAAAGAGAAAATATTAAATTAGAAGACATTGAATATTAAATTATTTGAGAAAATAATTAAATGTAAATAAAAATTAATAGTAATGTCAATTGTATTTTAAAGTGTATATTTGCAATATAAGCTTTAAAACGAAGCCTTATCATGGAAAAGTAATATTAGTTGTTTATTCATATTGAAAGTAAGTAAAAAAGATAAAATATAAAAGTTATCGAATATTAAATTATAAAATATTAAACTATAAAATTATGGAATAGTAAATTATAAAATATTAAATATAAAATTATTAGAGAAAATATTTAAATGCAAATAAAAATTAATAGTAATGTTAATTGTATTTTAAAGTGTATATTTGCAATATAAGCTTTAAAACGAAGCCTTATCATGGAAAAGTAATATTAGTTGTTTATTCATATTGAAAGTAAGTAAAAAAGATAAAATATAAAAATTATCGAATATTAAATTATAAAATATTAAACTATAAAATTATGGAATAGTAAATTATAAAATATTAAATATAAAATTATTAGAGAAAATATTTAAATGCAAATTAAAAAAAACAGTAATAATGTTAATTTTAATGAGAAATGAAGCTTTGAGAAGCACAATGTAAGAAATTAAGGGTCAAATTACGGAAAAGTGAAAAGTACCGGCACTTAGGGTGCCTGTACTTCTTTTGGATTTTACGGCAAAAAGGGTGCCGGTACTTTCTACTGTAATATCCATTTTAACTGGAACATATTACGGAACGAAAAATCTGAAATAACGTAATGTTTACAGTAATAATTACCGTAAAATAACTGAATCATTCTAATTAAATAATTATCATATTGTAAGGTTCATTTAATTAGAATGATTCAGTTATTTTTTAATTAGAATGATTCAGTTATTTTACGGTAATTATTACTATAAACATTACGGTATAATATTTCGCGGTGAAAATGGATTTTGGCTGTAAAATGGATTTTACATATGAAGCACTCAAAGTTCCGGTACTTAATTTTTACAATGTGATCAACATCCCACACGCTCACTGCCATTGGCATCCGTCAGATTGTCTAAATTTTTAGATACAATGTTATTCCAGTAGCAATAATGAATCACCTCCTACAAATCATTTCTACAGAATACTTATGCCTCTAATGCAATATGAATGATTCAGGAAAATGTAACTATGATGTGCATTTTGTGGAACATAGTATGAAACGATTGAAATATTGCTCTAAAATTTCGTTTTGTACAACTTACTGAGATGATCACGCATTATTCTGGAAACTGGTTCAAGACAAAATTTAAATTAAATAACAGGGGTGCTTAAAAATTAATAAGTGGCAAGCAGTGTATAAAAAATTTTACTTGACGATGTGAGTTTTAAACATAGTTCTGTTACAAATCTGGTAAGAAAGAAATTGGGCATAGTTATTAATTTTCCTAAAAATATAACAAAATAGAAATAAAAGAAACCAGTGAACTAGCCTCAATGATACTATATACATTTAGTGAAAAACAATGTTTACAACAGAAGCATACCAAACTTATATATCAAATTTATCTAACATACGTACTAAACAAACTGACGTATGAACTATTTCTGAAGGTTTTCAATGTAGAAAGGATAGGCACATTGTTAAGAGAATGAGCGTGGAGTGTGGGACAGAGGTGTATCCACAAAATAACTTCCAAAAATCACTATTTGAGTGCTTGTAAACTTGGTCCTCATTTCACTATTCCTGAAACCAATAAATATAACAGGTTTGACATTCAGTCCACTTTTCTTCCTACTTTCTTAGAATAAAAGTAAATATTTCCCCACATATTTTTATCAAGAAGAATATTAAGTAGCACTTCACTTTCATCTAGAATGTAGTAATGGCAAGCTTTGTTTACTAAATTTCCATCAGTCAGAGTTTGTTCATAGAGATCAAATACACTTAACTCAGTTGCCTATATATGCCCTGAGCTCTTAACTATCTATAAAAGAACTTTCTCAAAATCTCTTTTTCCAATTTTTTGGCCAAAACTACGATTGAGTAGCGATTGGGAAATTTCAATCAATTGAACGAAGTTACGCAACACTAGCTGTATATTTATTGTTACAAGTGATTCGCTGTACCAGCAAATCATAAACTAAATATTATAATTTGCGTGAAACACTTATTTACTCTTCCAGTGAAAAAAATATTTACTGAAAAAAATTATGCTTAAAAACAAATATAGATTATCTTCATTTCAAAATTTACACTACACACAGCTAACTTTTATGTAAAATTAATGTTTTTTTTTAAACTTAAACATATTTTTCTTTTTTTAGATTCCATTTACAACACCTGCACCTACAAATTATTCAAAATGCTGGGTGCTGTATCACGACGTCGTCGGTTTGTGTTTCTGATAATATTTTGCTGCCTATCATATCTTGTGTTCAGTCTGTACATCAAAAGAGATATCCCAAGCAATTTAAGTGTCGTCACAGAAATTAATGAAGATACTACTTTCATTGACCACCAAGATATTGAAAATGAGAAGTCAGAAAAGGAACCTGACGATACGAAGAATATACCGGAATCTAAAATAGTTTTACCCAATGAAGACACTACCAATACAGAAGAATCTGAAATTGATCGTAAAAAAAAATTATTACGTCTACAGCAATTCAGAAAAGCTAAAGTTCCTCCAGAGGATTTATTTTTCAAATCACGCGTGACTTTTCCAGAGGATGCTGTTTCTGGTCCTACAGACGACGACAACGATATTCAACAAATAAAAGGTTTAATTCACAAAGCTGTAACAGAACCTTACCATTCTACAAAAGATGTCCAGTCAGTAAATGATATTGAAGTCCAGTCTGTCCCTGCAGTTACAGACGGTGGTGTAACCAAAGCTCCACCGGAACAAGCCGAAACCACAGGGCCTGTTCCTAAAAGTCGGGAAAAGCTTTCTCCTACCGAAGTCTCCCATATATCATCTACTGATGCTTTGCCGGCCGTTGATCCAACTAAAAATCCAGCTTTGATAATAGATACCTCAGGTTGTAAAGTACCAAAATTAGATCCTTATGATCCGACAGTGGCTCATCTTATAAGCCTTAAAGGCGAATATATCTGCTCCGATATACCTTTATTTATGACTCCCCAACCTAATGGTATCATTCACCTCAATGTTTCAATATTGAAGCAATATTACAATTCCACACCAGATGATATTCAATGTTGGTATCAGGCTATATTACGAAAACACGAAGAGCCAGGCAATGTCAGAGAAAATGACTATAGAACAACTAAAGTTGCAGAGCTAGAATTCGATAAACCCTTGAAACATGAGTACATTGCAGCTAGATGCTATTTCAGTAACAATTACACACATGAGCAATACCTGCCCCTGGTCAAGTTGAAAACAGAAGTAGAAGAGGAAAGATCAAAAATCAAACCCCCTTCTCCCCTGAATGTCATTCTCCTTGGAATTGACTCAGTTTCGAAATTGAATTTTATAAGACATTTTCTAAAAACTAAAGCCTTTCTAAAAGACAAAATGAAGCCCTTCGAAATGAAAGGTTATACGAAAGTTGGAGACAATACATTTCCTAATTTAGTACCTATGCTGACGGGACATTTTGTAGAATATTATTGGAATGAATCAGTTCGAGACACGTTTCTATTTGACAATATCAGCTTGATTTGGAAAGATTACGCCAGAAATGGATTTAGAACATTTTATGCTGAAGATTCACCATTTTCTGGTACTTTTAATTACATCAAAAGGGGCTTTCACGATCCGCCAACCGATTATTACTATAGACCACTTGCACTAGCAATTGACCAGTCAGATTTGAGGAAGCAAGCCAAAAATGCACATCTCGATGACTGCTTAAATGCTGAGTTAGAAACTGATCTTATGTACGACTATTTGAAAAATTTTGTTAAAACCATGGATAAAAGACCGTATTGGGCATTTTGTATGGTGTCTACTCTTACCCATGATTATCTAAATAGTGCTAGCTACGCTGATCCACCAGCAACTAGGATACTTCAAATACTATCAGATGTAGGAGCACTGAATAATAGTGCTTTAGTTATATTCAGTGATCATGGTTTGAGATTCGGTGCAATAAGACACACATATGTTGGCAAATTTGAAGAAAGAATGCCTTTTATGTACATACACTTCCCGACATGGTTCCTTAAGCAGCATCCTGAATTTGAGAGAAATCTCAAAATAAATCAAGAGAGGTTAATCACTTTATTTGATCTCCATCGTACCATGAAACATTTACTTCACCTTGATTCAAAAATGGATCGAGAGCCTGAAGAGCATGGTTTGAGCCTGCTGGAAAAAATTCCAGAAAACAGAACTTGCGCTGACGCCAATATTCTGGAACATTGGTGTCCTTGCAATAACTTCGAAAAAGTAAATGTAAGTGACATAATGGTAGTTAATGCTTCCCAAACTATCGTCAACCACATAAATGAACTTCTGCTTCCTCATGCTGAAATATGTGAGACGTTGGAAGTAGCTGAAGTAACTGACGCTCGGCTAGGTCTGCCTAATAAAGTTGTTTTAAAATTTGAAAGGCATGAAAATGTTGTAGTAAACAGAACTGTAGTTTTGGGTGAAGCACCACCAACCCTTGGTGATTATCTGCTGACTCTTACGGTGAAGCCTGGTGGTGCCATATTCGAAGGAACAGTGCGATATGACGCTGAACATTCAGCATTTAAAGTTATGGGTATAAGCCGAATTAACATGTATGGAAAAACTTCATGGTGTATAAATAGCCAAAAACTTAAATTATATTGTTATTGCAAAGTTCAACAGACTTAAACTTGAAGAAAAAATTAAAATAGCATTATTTAAATTCATTGACTAAGCATCAAAGCAGAGGAAGTCATAACTACTAAAAAGCCATCATGTGTCTGCCATATAAATTTTTTATTGTAAATTTCACACAAACCTAAATCGCTTTAATATTCTGCCTATTTTTTTATTTTTAAATGTATGTTTGTAAAAAAAAATTTTTGAACTAAATACAGGCTTCTTCAAGGAATCCTGGCCTAAATGAAATGGCAAATACAAAAAGAGTAAAAAAATCACTCAAGAGCATGACGTCGCAGGAATATGAGGTCGAAAACATGGAAGTATAGATGACCCCTGTTAAATATTGGTCGTAAATGTGTCGCCTATGGGGAAATATAGTCAAATACAACTGATGTAAAATAACTACATATTGCCCATTTATATTACATTACCCATCTAGCTGTTCCACTCAGCGTTTACGACCGTATGTTCACATGTGCTTTTTTATTCTTTTTGCATGCTTACTTTGCTCTTTCAATTGAGCTATGATATTTTAAAGCATACTTATAACAATTCGACTTTGTATGCAATTCACATTTTTTTTTCACTAAAATTGGATACCTGCAAGCGATGTCACTCGTGGCTGAGCCAATTTGGTTTGATGCATGCGTGGGGCGTCGCTAGCAGGTTTCAAATCAAACCCAAGTCTTAAAGCTGTAACGTTCACACGCCAAGCACAACCACGTGATTAGACTCAAACAAACAACGTGATTATCTGAAAGCACCCAAAAGTGGATTTGTTGATTTATTACATATATTGTTATTCTATGATTTTCACAAAAGCCCCGATAATGTTTGTGTGTATATTTTTTCAGTTGTTTTATATCCAGGAATAATTGAAACTAAAATTTCCCATTCATCTCAAAATCCTAGAATAATCTAACATATTTTTAACAAATATAGTTTAAATTAATCTTAATTTTTCCATTTGTTCTTCTTGTTTGCTGTGCACGTTTACTATTTTAACGAAAAAAACATTTAAAGTTTTACATTTTACAGTTAGAATGGAAAGTAAGGATACCTATATTCATTTTTAGTGACCCCATGTGCTTACAATGAATGACAACTTAAGGACTTATTTTCGCTTCATAATGAACAGATATATCAATGCGAATGAATAAACACAGTAAAAAATTCCGGGTCAAATTATGGTAAAAAGTACTGGCGCTCAGGGTGTCGGTACATTCACCGTAAAATCCATTTTCACAATCCATATACCGTAATTTCTACTGTAATAATTACCTTAAAATCACTGACTCGCTCTTGTTAATGAAAATTAATCAAAAATTAAAGTATAATATTTTGCAGTTAAAATACGTTTTACGATAAAATGGATTTTACGGTAAAAAGAGTTTTATGGATAGTGTACCCAAAGTACCTGTACTTTATACAGTAATTTCATCGGGAATTTTTTACAGTGTACGAAAAAAATATATACCCCTAACGTATGGAAAACAGTTTTTTTTTATTATATTTGTGATTAAGTTAATTTATAACGAACCAATAAAGAAATACTTATTTTTCCCATTTTTAATTTGAGATGTTCGAGAAAGCCCCAAAAATGCTTAGAATGATAAAATAATTTTTTTAGTTGTTTTAGATAATCCCAAATGAATTAATATTCCTTGAAATATATTTTTTATTACACTTTGAGCTAAAATAATTCAAATAAATCTAACATTTTTATTAGGTCATTCAAACTTATATTCACGTGTCATGCGGAAATATATTATGTTACAATTACACTTATAATGCAAAGTAAACAAACCCATTCATTTATGGCGATCACATAAGTCATAACAAATTAAAGATTTATTTTCATTTCATCATAATTGAGTAGATTTACAATAAAATAATGAAGCACAAATATAATAAAGGAAGTATTTTTTCATTGTATTTGTGTATTTGTTGATTGATTACATATCAATTCAAAAACTAGTTTTCTTCATTGTTAGTATGTGATGTTTGCAGCAAAGGCCTGTTTTTTTTTTGTTTTTTGTTTTTTTTTTTTTTTTTTTTTTTTGAAGGATAACTGAACCTGGAAATAACTGAAGCTAAAATTTCTCAAACGTATCATTTCCTCATTATTATGAAATATTTTTTGAGTTAAAATAATTTAAATAAATCATGTCTTTTTTATTTGGCCACTTCAAATCTATGTTTACGATTATTAACGTTAACGGTCAAACTTTGTGTTATATTTAGTATGTACAGTAAACACATATAGTCATACGCAGTAAAAAATTCCGGGTCAAATTACGGTAAAAAGTACCTGTACTTTTCATCGTAAAATCCATTTTTACAAGAACATTTTAAGAAAGAAAAAAACTGATATATCTTAATTTTCACAATAATATTTATCGTAAAATTACTGAATCACTCTAATTAAACAAATATTATTGTAAAAATTATGGTGTAATATTTCACTATAAAAATGTATTTTACGGAGGTTTCTTATACCTTATTGAACCGGAATTTTTTACACTGTACATGATATATGTTGATGTTACTGTACATACATAAACTATTGCAATACCATACATGTTTACATTAATTTACAATGTATGGTAAACACATATGTTTACTATACATTACGATCTATAGATTTATTCAAAAGCGTTGTGTATTAGGGTTTGATTAATTTCAGATTTATGTGTGTTCCTAAACTATATTTACTTTTCAATCTATTTAAATCATCATCATCATCTATTTATTGTCACAAATACTCAAAATGTATACTCAAATCGAGTAGCAATGGATGTTCTGTGAAATCTAAGTCATTTATAAAAAAAAAAACATATTTTCATATTGTTACATTTTATAGATAAGTAAGTTTTTGAAGTTTTATTGAATTAAATAAATATTTGTTTGTTATTTTTTTTGCATTGCTTTGATTGAATCTTATTTTTTTCAAGAAATAGACTTGAAATAATGAAATTTCATTTGAATTATGTAGTTTTTAAAAAAAAATTTATATAATGTGCTTTAGTAACTACTAATACTCTACATTTTGTTGGAAGAAACTTCTTCTCAAGCGAATTCACTTCTTAGTAATCACAGGTAAATAATTGGAATCGAAGGAATTTTTTAACTCTTCTTAGTTTCTAAAAAATAGAAAGAAATCGGAGGAAATTTTATGTGAGCTTCAAATAGTTTTGCAATAACTTAAGTTGTTTGAGGATACGGATTTTGTTAAAGTCACTAAGCTGTAAAAAATTCCGGATACAATTACGGTAAAATATACTACCACCCTAAGTCGAGCATCTCTAAAATCCCTTTTTCCAGTAAAATATTATTTCATAGTTTTTTGAGTAATATTTCTCTACTTACAGTGATTTAGTAAGTTTACAGTAATTATTTCAGTAAAAATTATGGTATCTCTGATTTATGTTTAGCAAAAACTCACGATAAAATAAATTTAAAGGTACAACGGACAGGGGCTGAGGGTGTCGGTAGTTTTTACCGGAATTTTTTACAGTGTAATCTTAGCACAACAAATCAATTAAAATAATTGTCATCAAAATACAACATAAAATGAATAGTGACAAAGTATATAGACGTCACCAGGAATCGAAATGGAGAAAAGTATTTGATAAGTAAGTTTTCTCACACCTGAAGCATCCAGTCGTTCAAATAAAATTTTTAAAAAAAAATATTAGAAGAACAATCTTGATAACATATGGAAAGAAATTAAAATTACAACTTTCTTGGATTGGCGTGAATCTAGACATTTTTTAAAAGATAACTTACTCTAAAATTTACCGTCGGGACTACGTTTTAGTACATTTTAGATTAACATTTAAGTAACAAGCTACAAATAAACAACAAAATCTCTCAGAATCCACAGAGATGACACACGAATAATGACGAAATCTCATCAAATATTTGAAAGTTCACGTTTAGTTAAAAAATCACGTTATCTTGAGACAAAATGAATCCTGAAAAGGACAAAAAATGTCTTTCTGAATGTGGGTTTGGAATATTTTTCTGCATACTATACTTTTAGAAAACATTAGATTTTAAAACGTCGAATTACACAAATAAAATTTATCATTTGATTGTGCATATCTCATGGAAGTTTTGGTATCAATATTATTGTAATTACAGGTATAGTATCGCATATCACAAGCATCACATCACGACACCAGGATCAGAATTGTAATTCAAATGCAGACATGTATTAAATTTGGAGCTGAACATTTTAGTTTCTTTTGTAACGAACCAAATTGTTTTAAAATTAGAATTAACCTCGCGATCTAATTGATACCATTTCCAAGATCAGAATTAATTTAGATTATGAAACCCAACCAGATTTCAGAATTGCCGCCAAGCACTTTCTTTTCTTTTATGATGAACAGGAATATTTTGAAATAAGGATTCACACTGTGACCACCAATTAAGAAACATTAGAAACGATTTAGAAAATAAAATTGCTCGAAGATTTTTTCTATCCACCCAGAATGGGCATTATAAATCAAACATATAAATAGTTGAAATCAAACCAGCAATAAACGCGCTACAATGGGACAATATATTGCAGCTTAGAAAATATTAACTTCATCATATAACAACCAGTAGACTAAGAAATTCAAAGCTACTTTTTACTCAAAATCACTCAATTATTTTCAGATTCATGCGTGGAAACCGAAGTATTTCGTTAAATGATAATTCCATATTGATTAAGGATAAGTTTTAGTAAATTATGCTATTACGTCATATGTTTGAACAGTTGTTCGTACATGTACTTCTTCTTTATTTTAGATAATCACGTACGCAATGGAAAGAATAAATGGGTCATCGTCTTGACAATCTAAGAAAACATTCCATAACTTGTTTCGGGGATCTGAAATATTTAAAAGATTACTTCATTCAGTAGCAAAACCCGGATATGACGTCGAGTAGATAATGTTCTCCTACGTGAAACACCAAGGGGATTAATTTATTCAATACGGTTATAATAAAAAAAATTAGAAAACAAAATGAGTTCGAAATCGATACCGGCAATTTTTGAGCATTTAAAAGCATTCTTCTGTGGCACTAAGTTTCAGTTATAGGTTATTATATAATAACATTGAGTAGTGCTCGTTTAAAACTAAATGTATTTTATACTTCATGAGATGCGTGGTTTTGCATTAGACTTGAATATAAAGAAAGAAAAATAGCAATAAATAAATATATAGCTGAATTCCAATTTAATGAATCCCTGTTTATTAAATTTTGCAATTTTACACAAAATTCAATTTTTTCGCAAGAGAAATGAAGACAAAAAATACTATATAACGAAGACTACGTAGGAAAGAATAAACCCCGGATCAACGGATTATTCAATTATTTGGAGAAAAAAAAAGCTTTTTTTTGGCTCTTTTGATGAAATTTAATTTTTTTTCGTATTAAAAATATATTCTTATTTTCATACACTTTGATCTTTAGATAAGATTATGAGTATACAACAGCAAAGAATTCTGTTATTTATCTCTCAATACGCTTGCCTTTCCTACAATTTGCAATTCATTTAAATTGTGTTTCCGCCTGTAAATAGCACAAGTGTGCTTCTGACACTAAATCTTGGTATCATACGCTTAAGAATTAATAAATAAAAAATTCTAAACGCAGTACTAAAATATGTTTTAAAAAGTGAGATTCACAGGTACTAAAATTGACTGAACTACTATATTCATAATTTCCTGCATTTTTAGCTGTTAAAAAAAGTGTACAACTTCTAGTATGGTTATATTTTTGTATATATTGGGGTTTGTATGTATGGTTATATATTTTGTATATATTTGTATATAAAAAATTGAGAGGGAAAAAAAACAAAATGAGAAACAGCACTGAGAAAAAAATGGTCAAAACTTCCAAAATATGGTAAGATTTAATATGTTTCCGGCTCTATGGGAACACCAAAAAGCTCTATCATTTTTACCAAAACTCTTTGGTAATGATTTTGGTAAAAGTACTAATAAAATATGGTTTCATAATAATGTTTCATAAAATTCGGTAATTTAATAAATCATGATACCTTGGGCATAAAAACCATTTGTTCAGCGAAGTTAACTCTTCAGTTTTGTATTTTCTTACCAAATGTGTGGTAATAAGAACTATAGTTCTGAAAACCGAAAATTCTAGTTTACTGTTACCATATGAACGGATAAATTATTAAATGAATGGTTTAAATACCGTATATTTTGGTTTTCAATACCAGAATTGCGGATTTTTTTTTATCAGAATCGTCATTAACAAAAGGTTCGATAATTTTACCACAACTTTTTTCATCGTGTAGGGTATTTTTTTTTTATTTTGAACTTCAATATTACGAATAACGCCAATAAGCCTTCCGGTCCAGAAAAATCCATTGTATCGGGGTATGACTTTCATAACTTCTATTGTAAAATGAAGTTTTAAGCTATTGAAGATGCAGTTAGAAGAGAAAATATAACAGAGAAAAACATTATGTACCTAACAGATAAACGTCATGAGAACAAAAAATATTCTATTTTGTTGCATCACTTCAATCCACGAGTGTACGCCAAGGCAGATCAGATTATTTGAATCAGGTGGAGAAAACATATGTGATTTGGCCATATGGGAGGATTAACCAACTCTTTCTGTTTTTCTTTTCAACAGTTATTTAACTGATAAACTTCAGATTGCAGATCAAAACGGAATGCTACTACATATTATTTCTAAAATTTAGATCAAGGGCAAATTACGCGTCGCACCATTTTCATCCAGAAAAAATAATTTTTTTTTGTCTCAACTTCTTTTGTTCTGTACCCTTTTTCCTCAGCATGCATGAAAGGAAAAAAAATGTATTTTTGTACTTGAATTAATATACTTAAACTAATAATGCATTTCGTTTACTTTAATTTATATTTTAACGTGCGTTAATTTTTTTTTTTTGTTACGAAAAGTCCTCTGTACAAGAAAAAGATTGATGACAGATACCTAGGTCAAAAAGGAAATCGAGTATAGGCACAATATGGGATAGATATCTTGAGACAATTCAATTTACTGATCTAATGTAAAGTTACTCTAACATACTTAACTTTATACTGATCTAATATAAAGTTAATAGTAATTTCAGCTAAGATTGGTCATATATCATCAGTAAATAACTTTTTTGAATGTTTCGATACAGTTATTGCATGTAACATGAGGACATGCAACTCATTGTTTAAGTTTTAACACGTCTTTTATTTCGCGTTTCTTAAACCACCTTTGGAGTGGATTAAACTATTATAATGGATGTATCATATGTAATCCGGATCATATGTAATCCATATGTAATGGATGGATTGTGTGTAATTCAGAAGAACTTGAGGAGAGTAGACAGGTTCAATCATGTTTGAACACTCGTAAAAATATTTAACAAAAAGGGTAGTTTATAATTTAAAAAGTAAATAAAGCAGAAGGAAAAGTTATAAGCTACCAAATTATATTAACTTGGAGATTTTATTGCGTGAAAAAGATTATTTTTAAAGGATTTGAAAAACTTTCTTGCTAAAAGACGACTAACTTTCTATATTTCTTCTTTTTCCTGAGTTTTCTGATGTAAGTTTTCAAACCATCGTGGAAAATTAAAATCACTTTATTATTTTTTAAAGTCCTGAAAATTTTTCATATAAAACTACGTAACAAGGCAATTAATTTAATCAAGAGAGCAATCCTATTATTATTAATTTTATTAACTATATTACTTCTGATGATGTTAATTGATTATTTACTCAATTCTATTTCATAAATAACCTTTATTCCAAAGTATTTGTTTCTCAATTTTTTTTTTCATTTCCGAAATAAAATCACGTAATAAAATAAAGAATTTAAGTAACAGAACAATCCTATTATTATTCATTTTATTGACTCCGTTACTACTGATAGCGCTTATTGATTATTTACTCAATTCTATTTCGTAAATAACCTTTTATCCAAACTATTTGTTTATAAAATAGTTGTTTTCTTATTTCCAAAATAATATCACGAAAAATAAAGAATTTAATTATCAAAACAATCTTATCATGATTTAGTTTATTAACTCTATTACTACTGATAGAGTTTATTGATTATTTAAAGAATTCTCTTTGTATATGTAATAGTTTTTCATTTCCAAAATAAAACTATATAGTAAAACAAGGAATTTCATTAACATATCACTTCTTTAGTTAGTTTAATACCGATGGCGTATATTGATTATTTGAGCTTATTAATATAATAATTTATATATATAATAAGGATTTTAATTAATATAATAATGATTTTAAACAAAAGAAAAGTTGATTTCAAAATTTATCCTTGTGCCGTGAAACTAAACTTTCCTTAAATTTTGGGCCACAAATGGAAAATAGGAGATGAGAATCCTTATTTATAGCTTCAGAAGACTTTATAAATGGTGACTTCTATGCCTCGTAAAAAGAATGTAGTTCTTTTTTTATGTAAGTGTAAAACAAAAACTTACAGATTGAAAGTAATCTTGAACTGACAAGATTTAGCAATAAAAAGAATTGCATGAAGAACTTTTTTAAGAAGACAGACAAAGTCCTACCCCGGGCTGACGTGCCAATAATAATGATCACGCGCGAAATTCAAAATTAGTCATTTAATATTTGCTTAAAGAAAGATTTAAAATAAACTAGCAAACAATAAAAAGGAAAATCAAAAATCATAGTGTAATCAGTGTACGCATGATTGAAAACAAAATCAAATTCAGAATCAAATTTTCTGCAATGGACCAGTATCGTGCGATAAAGAGAGTATAACGTGACTATAAAAATATTAATTTTTCCTTTTCCTTGTGTTAGAATAAAGGCAAAATTTGAATTAGAAAATCTCATTACTGAATAGAGCTATGAACAGTAGCAATACTTAATTAGATTTATCAATGTAATTGAAATGCTTACAAAACCAAATTTTTTCCTATTATCATATGAATTCATCTAAAGTCTTACATTGATTCATTTCGTGAAAAATCCAGCAATTTTGAAAAGTTTCAGTTCAAAAATATTTGGACTCAGATATAGAGAACTGTCTTCAATTTAAGTTTTTTCATTTCATAATAGAATAATTGTAAGCATAAAATCAGCTCAACTAAAAGATAAGTTGAGCATAGTTCATTTACCTGAATACTATTATTTACAAACCTAATAAAACTGACGGAAGAAATGATCCATGCGAATTATGACATCGTATGAAAAACTTATTGTATTAACATTGTAAACATTTTTTCCGTAAGGAATAAGGATTAAAATTAAACTTTTAAAAAACTGAGACACCACATTTTGTTGTTTACATACGAATGCATTGAACCCAGTATCATAAATATCTAGATTAGCCCTTTGACGCAGATAAGACACAAGACACGTGAGACGCAGACAAGTGTCCCTTATAATATATATATATATATATATATATATATATATATATATATATATATATATATATATATATATATATATATATATATATATATATTATGGAATCATACGCTACTCAACGAAATTTATAAAAAAATTTGTTAATTAAGAACAAGCATTTTATAAAATATCATTTATACAAGTCTTAATGGTTTTTATTCATTTTTAATTCGGAAGGAACTCACTAAAAATATAAAGAACATAATTATAAAATATTAAATAAAATAAAAAAAATTCTATTAAATTTTTTTCAGGAAAAAGGGGAGCCATGCTTTGCAGAAAAACTACACATACAGTAGACGTTTACAAGTGAGCCAATAAAAAATGGGGGGAAAAAAGGTAAGGCCTCACTTAAAGGAAAATGAGCTCGCCTCTCACATTCAGAAAAAAGTATGGTCAAAACTACCAGAATATGGTAAAATTTAACGTATTTCTGACACGAAGGGAACAACTAAAAGCTCAGTAAATTTTACCAAACCACTTTAGTAATGATTTTGGTAAATTAACCAATAATACATGGTTAAATAGTATGTGCTAAAATTTGGAGAATGTAGAAAAACTTGGTCATTTTAGTATGATACCTCAGAACATGGCGTAAAAACCATTTATTGGGTTAACTTTTCTTTCAGTTTAGTATTTTTGACTAAATGTGTGGGAATACGAACTATAATTTTGAAAACCTGAATTTCCGGTAAACCATTACCATGCAAACGGAAAATAACCGAATGAATGAGTTAAATACCGTATGTTTCTGTAATTATGAACAGAACTAATTTTTCTACCAGAAATATCATCACCATACAATACGGTAGTATTACCAGAATTTCATTCTCCCTGAAATTAAGTGCTCCAGGTTAGAATCTCGGACATGTCTAGCTAATTATTATACTGCTTTTAATTATTAACGACCTCAGTGCTACGAAAAATATCCTCAGTATCTGGCGGTTAAGTTCGAATCTGTGGCCATCCGGTTACCTGAGAGAAAAGTTTTCTATATAAACGAGTTAGGCCTAGTGCGTAATCTGGGAAAATGCTTACTTTCTAAGTGTTCAAAATTGCAAAAATCTCCTCAGTGGTAGGCTGATTTCATTTGTGGTTTTCCTCTCCATATAACGCAAATGTATATACGTTTCAGAAAGGCCTGCAGAAAAGCGAGTTTCTTCCAATGCTTGATCTAGTAGTTCGTTTGCCTTTTGAGCTGTGCTCAAAATTGCAAAGAGCAAATCAAGCATTCTAGTAAGTAAAATAAAAGGGAATACGATGGTTACATATATTAGTCCTTTTCCGTTCAAGAGAAAAGATTGATTTAATTATTATCTCATTTTCATGTTCCAATTTTTGGAGTTTTACCTTTTTAATCAGACATTCAGCTACGGAAAATATTTTTTTTTTTTTTTGAAAATAACATAAATTTAAAGTTATGTAAATAATTTATGCGTGTGATTATAAATGTAGGTTCGTAACTAATAGGGAGATTTCGCACTTTTACGACAGCTTCCGTACACTCTCGTGCGCAAGATTTGACGCAACTGCGCATGCTCGCATTTACTTTAGAGGCTAAGTTTCCTTACGTTTATGTTACCGTGTATTACGTTACAAAGACAAAGCTACAAGCTTGGTGTTCATAGCTGTTAGAGGTTAATTTCGGTTTAAGCTTACGTTTGAACTAAATATAAAGACATGGAATGTTAATTTGAACAATTGTAGTGGCGAAATTTAGAAAATGAATCATGTGATATTACTAATGCGAACTAATTTATGAGCTAATTACTAATGCATTAGCGTTCGAACTAACCTGCCCATAATTTGCCGCCAAATACTGTAAGTTAGGATTAATGATGAATCTAATGAGGAAATTAAATTTCTTAAATCTAATCAACCGCGAATCTAAGTAACATGCTGCATTCTTTATAGCTGAAATTCATCCAAATATATAATCTACCAAATATTTCTGCTCACAGAACAGCAATTTTAAGTTGAGCAAAGCCTCTTAAATCGTATCCATATCCAAATCTCAACATGCCACAGCTTTGAAGAAATAGTTCACGTTCATTGCAAATGTTTGTTTTGATTTTGTGAGCAAAGTTAAAATTATATTCCACTACTTTAACGTTTTTAACTTGCAGTTTTTTGCAAAATCTCTCATTTTCATTTACGTAAGTTTGATATTTTCGTGTGTTTGGTACTACTATGCATATTTAAAATATGCGCATGCGCAAATACTTCACATGTTACGCACGGGAGCTTACGATGACAACGTAAATTTGAGAAATATCCCGAATAGTTAGTTCAAGGAACGCAAACATTTTCAGACTATTTGATATTATTATACTTACCTGAAAAAAGGTGCATCAACCTGAAAATTTTAACTTTTCTCGGGAAAGGAAATTTTAAGTTAAACCATTATGCTTCTAAATCTTGCTTAGGTTTATTCAAATCTCTATTTTTGTGCATTTTCTTACATTTTAATAAACACTTAAATTTAATTATATGAATTTTCGTAAGAGATTCAATTCTTATTAGACATATTTGAATGCATTTTAGGGTATGTTTTACTTCTTTTTAGCACTTCCTGGACATCATAATCTCCCGGTTGGCAATTCAAATCAGCGAAGACGAAGCACTTCTAAAATATATTACTAAGAAGAAAAATAAAATGAAACTCATAATATCCTGTTTAAGTCTGTGCTTCAAAATAAATTATAAGGAATAAAAATAGATCATAAAAAATTTTAAAGTTAGACGATAAAGGATTTTAAATGAAAGAAATGGTGAGAGTTTTTTTTTTTTTGTCTTTTTTTGTTGTTTTTTTAATTTTACTTATTTATTTATCTATTTTTGTATAGTTATGTTTTTTCGAGAGGGAGAGGTTCTGAATATGAATTCGAAATTTGCTGCAAAAAATTTTCTGGGAAAAAAAATTTTTTGTCCATAACTTTTTTTTGTTTGAGACAGAAAATTCTTAATTATATGTTTGAAAACTGGAAAAAATTTCGACAAAACCCATAGATACTTCAATGTGATCGTACAGTAAAATAACCAAGGAATAACGAGTTTTAAAAAAATTAACGTTAACACTGAAATGATACACTCTTATAAATCAATAAAAAAATACACTGTAAAATAATCCGGATTAAATTACTATAAAAAGCACCGGCACTCAGGGTATCAGTACTCTTTTACCTGAATATGTTACGGAAGACGTTAGGTGCAGCACCTGTTTACGAAACAAAAGATCTGATATACCGTTATTATTACAGTAAAATAATTTAATCACTCTAATTAAATAAATTTTAGTAAAAATTCGCTGTAAATGTTTCACAGAAAATATAAATTCAATAATTTAAACAGAAATTTCTTACAGTGTAGAGGCGGTTTAAAATTTTATAAAAATTATCTTTTGGGCCTTAGTTACATACCTAGGGGTCTAATAGAATAGTATTCCTCCTCTTCCCCCGCTGTATATTATTTTTCCTAAATATTCTCTAAAATTATTATTTTTAGGATTTTTACCATTTTTGATTTTTAGTATCTTTCCAATTTTTACTAAGGTTTAACTTTGGAATGATACTTGTTTGTGTTTTTTCTTTCTTCTCTTCAAATTATATATTCCCCTGAAGTCCCCCTGAAAGGAGTTTTCTCCTAACCTCTCCAAATATCTATAATATTTTATTATTCTTCTCTATGACAAGTTTTAGTTTCTCTTTTTCAATTTTTATGCAAACTTGTTAGTTTTTCCATAATTCTATCATTCTACTGAAGAACAAAAAATTTTCTCAGCCCCCATATTCCCTTACTCAAAAATTATTTTTAGAGACCTTTCTATTTTTATTTTGGTGTCTTTTTCTTCAATTTTTATTAAAAAACATAGCGACAGAGATTAAAAAATCACAGACAACTAATTTTGCTGTTTTTATACTATTGCATAGCACCGTGCACCATTAACATCTAGATTAAATCCAACACGATACGTATATGGACTAAGAAAAAAAAACACATTTTTTCTTTTTATTTTCGTTTAAAGAATTATGCTTAGTAACTTACTGAGATAATGGTCTGTTTCATGCAATATATAAAGAAAAAGGTTTAAATAAATAAAGTTTAGAATATAGCATTTTCATGCGAATGAAAAGTTTACTCAAAACAAAAATAATGATCTGACAAATTTTTTAAAAAAAACGGAAATAATAAAAAAGTTTAAAAAGCTTATTATGAAGCTAATCTTTTTCTTATAATGACATGCAAAGTTTACTTTATGGTGATTTTATATTCAGGTTTATTTTCTTAGAGTGAATGTTCAGTAATATTAAATTCGATTTCTTTATCATTTTCCAAAGTCTTCCATTTGCTGTACGTTATGTACTACAATTTAGACCTACTTTTGAGCAATGTGTTCCAGTAATGCAACAGTTACATGCTTTTATACAACCAAACCTAATGAGTTGCAAGACTCGAGGAGGTGAAAGAAAATGAGTAATTATGCGCTCAAGACCAACAGTTACAGATTTTACATGAACAAACCATTACTCTGATTCTGCTCTGCAATTCAATAATCGATGGCTCTGTCACTTTATAAAGCAATTTTTACTCCAGCCCTATCATTTATTGAATTAGGAATCAATGGTTATTTGTTGAAATTCTTTGTAAAAGTGTTTTTGCAGTTTTTTCTGTTAATGAAAAGGATGAAAAATTTTTGTTCCTCTATTCATATCATTTATATCTTTATTTCATAAATGCTTATTTCACAAAGCAATACGAGGGTTGCTATTTATATTTCTGGCCTTGGCAACAGTAAGTGTTTCTAGGCGACCGCAGACGATTTTAATCGAAAGTTTGATATTTTTAAACATAAATTCAGCAGACGATTTACCATTATAGCTTCATTTGTGCTGTTGTTGACAGTAAATTGAAAAGTTCTCCTCTTTCAAAAAAATGGAATTGAATCGTGAACATTTTCGTGCCATTATTTTTCATAACTTTCGACGTGGATTGTAAAGACAAGAGTGCTTCGATGAACTTAATTCTTTATTCAGCGATAAAGCGCCATCCTACAGCACTGTAAAAAATTGGTATAACGAATTTAATCGTGGTCGATGTTCGATCCAGGACGAATCCCGTGCAGGTCGTCCAAAATCCGTTGTTGTGCCAGAAAAGATCGATGCTGTGCGTGAACTGATAAAACAAGATCGTCATGTGACATACCGTGAGGTAGAGGCGTCTTTGGACATTAGTATGACTAGCATCAATAAAATATTGCATGAACATTTGAGCGCAAAAAAAATTTGTTCGCGTTGGATCCCGCATAATCTGACAAACGCTCAAAAAAAGGCTCGCGTCGATTGGTGCAAGGAAATGTTGGAAAAATACGTTCAAGGTACATCAAAGGCTGTGTATAACATCTACACAGGTGACGAATCATAGATCTATGCATATGAGCCGGAAACAAAACAGCAATCAACTGTATGGGTCTTCCAAGACGAGGCAAAACCAACAAAAGCTGATCGAGGAAGAAGCACATCGAAACAAATGATTGCCTGTTTCTTCGGCATTAACGGTCATGTGGCAACAGTGGCGTTAGAGCAACGCAGGACAGACAATTCTGAGTGGTACACGACCATTTGTTTGCCAGAAGTCATCGGAGAAACTCGAAAAAAGCAGAAGAACAGGCGAATCATTTTTCATCATGACAATGCGAGTTCTCACACATCGACTCAAACGAAGGCATTTCTGACGGAGCGAAAGATCGAACTGATGGGTCATCCGCCGTACAGTCCTGATTTGGCACCCAATGACTTCTTCTTATTCCCACACATCAAAAATAAATTACGTGCAGAATGATTTTCGACCCCCGAAGAAGCGGTTGATGCATTCAAAACGCATGTTTTGGAGTTACCTCAATCGGACTGGAAAAAGCGCTTTGAAAATTGGTTCAAACGCATGCAAAAGTGTATTGATCATCATGAAGAATATTTTGAAAAACAATAAAACCAATTTCGATCCTACATATTTGTTTTTTCATTATTAGGCCAGAAATATAAATAGCAACCCTCGTATAGCACCATTTAATATGCCAGGGTTTAATATCTAGAAAAATTGAAAAATTTGACATAATAATCTCTGATCATCATCTCTTGTAACATTTGGAATACTAAAGACATCAATGACTTCAACATAGTTTAAACCTTCTTTTTTTTCTTTTTTTTTGGTCAACTCTTAAAGCAGAAACTTAGAAAGGCGTTTTTGACTAATTTTCCAAATTTTAAAGACATTATTTAGAATTCTGAAGACATCAATTACTTCTACTAAGTTTGAACTGTTTTGTTCTGCTCTTCAGGTTATAACTTAGAGAGGCGTTTTTGGCAAATTTTCTAAATTTTAAAGACGTTATTTTAGAATTCTAAAGACATCAATTATTTCTACTAAGTTTGAACTGTTTTGGTCGGCTATTCAGGCTGTAACTTAGAGAGGCGCTTTTGGCTAATTTTCCAAATTTTAAAGACATTATTTTAGAATTCTAAAGGCATCAATTACTTCAATTTAGTTTGGATTGTTTGGGTCTGCTCTTCAGGTTGTAACTTAGAGAGGCGTTGTTTGCTAATTTTCTAAATTTTAAAGACGTTATTTCAGAATTCTGAAGACATCAATTACTTCTACTAAGTTTGAACTGTTTTGGTTGGCTCTTCAGGCTATAACTTAGAGAGGCGTTTTTGACTAATTTTCCAAATTTTAAAGACGTTATTTAAGAATTCTAAAGGCATCAATTACTTCAATTTAGTTTGGATTGTTTGGGTCTGTTCTTCAGGTTGTAACTTAGAGAGGCGCTTTTGGCTAATTTTCCGAATTTTAAAGGCATTATTTTAGAATTCTAAAGGCATCAGTTACTTCAATTAAGTTTGGATTGTTTGGGTCTGCTCTTCAGGCTGGAACCTAGAGAGGCGTTTTTGACTAATTTTCTAAATTTTAAATACAGTTTCTTAGAATTCTAAATACATCAATAACTTCTAACAGAGTTTATATTTAGATCGACTCTTCAGCCTGGAACCTACGGAGGCGCTTTTAATTGATTTCGTAAAAAAATATCTGAGTATTGCACTCTGCTAAGTTCTCACGGACATTCAGTGATAAATCATTATACAGAAATATACAATGTACAGAATTTTACATCATGTAAGAAAAATAAGGAGCACACCTGAAGTCTTCCTTGAATAATGATATTGTGGTGTAACTACCACTACGAATATTGAACATCAATTCACTGGTATATAAGACATGCTAACTTGATTCAATCATGAGCTACCTTTTGATAGATGAAGGTTGGCATGGTCGATAACTCCGCCTCCCGCATTGGTGACCTCCGGTTGTGATTTGAACATGCAGTAGCGCCCACTTCAAACTGGTAACGCCTACTTCGTTGGATGGTCCACATTAAACAGTTGACTTGCTACTTGTGACTGCAACAATATACAATCCTCCTCACGCTGTTGCTACTCAGTCTCGCCTCGATGAAACACAACGGCTGCCTGGATACACTAGCCTACTAATGGCAACACAAGAGCGACTACGACTGTGAAGTTAACACACCTCTCACATTCAGCACTCAAAATTCCGGTGATCTAAATTGCAGCTCTCCCGGTCTTTCACAAGTACGGCAACTAGAGGTATCCGTCCATCTAATTCTATCCCTGATAAAATTCTGGTGGGGGAGTATTGTGGCGTAACTACCACTACAAATATTAAACATCAATTCACTGGTATATAAGACATGCTAACTTGATTCAATCATGAGGTACCTTTTGATAGATGAAGGTTGGCATAGTCGATAACTCCGCCTCCCACAAAATTGCATATTTCTTGAGTAAAGATTCAATAATCGATGGCTCTATCACTTTATAAAGCAATTTTTATCCCTGCTCTATCATTCATTGAATTAGGAATCAATGGTCAATAGAAATATATTAAATTGATTACACCCCTTTCTCTCTCTCCCTTCTTCATTTCTTACAAGAAATGGAGAAAAAATATGGAGAAGAGTAAGAACAACAAATATATGGTATTAGTAAAAGATTATAAATTTATTATCTACTAAATTAACTTCACAATATAGAGCAATGAAGAGTCCCTAAAATTTTAGTTATAGGGGGAATATCTTATTTTCTAGTTAGAAACCTCAGGTTATAGAATCTTTTCAATAAGATTATCAATTTTTTTTTTTTTAATTTCTGTAAAATCGCTTTTTATATATTTAGATTTCCGAGAATGGAGAGAGGATAGTGTTAAATCCAAAGAGAGCATTTAAATTGTTATTAACTCAAGAGAATGTTATTCCACAGGGAATAAAAAATAAATGAATGAAAAACTAAAGAATCAAAAATGGAGAAGACACTTAAAACTATTGTTTCAAAAGAGTTTTAAGGAAAATTATGGTAGTTCGAAAGAATACACACCTTAGGGGATAAAAAATTTTTAGCTTTATGATAGATCTTTGAATTTCTGTTATGATTATATTTCTCATGTTCGTAATTCCTTGAAATATAAACTTGATACATATTTTTTGTATATTCCTTGATACCAATAATTAGTGATATATATATACTTTGTCTACAAAAAAATTAATCAACAAACAAGTCTTTTTCATTTCTCCTATGAATAAATTTATTTTCCATAAATAAAAAAAAATTTGTCACAAAGTGCGAATTCGTGTTTAGCATCCCAAAAATACATAAATATACAAAAAAAATTCCACCAATTTTCCAAGTAAATTCCATATTTGAGTTCTATCGCCTGAACAATTCTATAACACATACATAATTCCTTAAGAATGTTTTTTTGGAAACATCGCGTTTTAGGCTCAAAAAGAATGACAAAGCACTTCCATTTGATCAGATTTTCACATGCTGAGTTCTAATCGTGAGCAAACCTCAATGACAAAATATTTGTGCAGGCGGCATATTAAGTCACAAGATCAGGTAGTTACTATCTTTCTCTGAAAGAAGTTTGATCGCAATCTGCGTTAATCTCTGGAACTATTTGAGAAAAATCATGCAATTTTTCCATACAATTATAAAACTCTTTTCTCCTATTTATTTAATTTTATGTAAAAAGAAAATAAATTTTAAAATTACTTCCTATCTTTAAATATTACTTTATAAGAGAATTTTTGAATTTTAAATTATATAAAATTTTTACTATAATTTTATCAGACGAAATCTAGTGTTAGAGCAAACAGATTTAGGATATGAAATTTAAAAATGTGACATTTTTAAGCTATTTCAGCGTGGAAAGAAAGTAAAATTGACAAGAGTCAAAGCTTTTAGCCTTTTTTCTGCTTAAACCACATTTTTCAGATTGTAGTTACCTTCCGTATTTTGATAGTCAAGAATCAATACAGAAAAATGTGTGCTTATTCTGAGAAAGTGCGTTTTTGTGCGTGATTTCGTAACATAAAGCAGCATCTTCACAAATATTTTAGCATATTTAATCCTTTGGAATTATTTTTATTGCATCTTCAGACAGTCCGATTATTAGATAATAAGTTATTATGGCGTTGTAGTTCTCTTTTTTGCTCCCTATGCCAACTTTAACTGTCTTGCTTTAACTGTCTGCTTGACCCACATATGCTGCAACACTTCCGATAATAAGTATTTATGGCGTTGTATATCTCTTTTTTGCTCCCTACGCCAGCCAGAAACTTTAATTGTCTTGCTTTAACTGTCTACTTGACCCACATATGCTTTAAGACTTCCGTTAATAAGTAATTATGGCGTTGTATATCTCTTTTTTGCTCCATATGCAAGCCAGAAGCTTCAATTGTCTTACTTTAACTGTCTACTTGACCCACATATGCTGTAACACTTCCGATAATAAGTAATTATGGCATTGTTTATCTCTTTTTTGCTCCCTATGCAAGCCAGAAGCTTCAATTGTCTTACTTTAACTGTCTATTTGACCCACATATGCTGTAACACTTCCGATAGTAAGTAATTATGGCGTTGTAGGGGAGAGTCGGGTAGCCCCGCCCAGCGGGTACCCCCGCCCACTGTCAATTTCATATGTATAGAATATTTTTTCAAGTCAATGGGCCATTGAACATTAATTGTTATATTAAAAAAAGATTATTTTCAAAGTTTCAAGCATTTATGCAGCTGGTAACATGGTAAACAATAGTTTTGAAAATATGTTGAATACAGCAGTCGTGAAATTAGGAAAAATTGGTTGAATGTTTCGATTAAACTTCATTTTAATTTTAAAAAAATAATTTTTTCTATACATACATCATTAAAGTATGTAGTCTTAAGTTTAATTTGCACAAAGAAAGAAGTTTGTATGTAAAAAATTGTTCGAGAAATTACAAATTTGCAAAAAAATTGGATTTCGGGTAGCCCCGCTCACATGAATGTCGGGTATCACCCCCCAATTTTATTTCGTCGATAAATGTACGGTTGCAAAGATTATTATTTTATTGCTTCAAATTTGAATGTTATATGAATTTTTAACTATAAATATATGTTTTAATATTATATGAAACATAAATTTATATATTTAAAAATGAAAAATTAAATATTTTTAAAATGTAATTGATATATCCAAATTAAATTTAATATCAAGAAATCATAAATATTATGATAAGCTATTTGCTTGCTTATTTATTTTCCCTTATTTGTGAACGAATCAATCTACAGAAGCATTTAAATGCAATCAAAATACAAAGGGAATTTGTAATTTTATACGAAGTATTTTATATTAAGCTTATAAGAAGAGATCAACCAAATAAGTTTATATTGAAAAACAACCATTGTTATTAATTATTGTTACTTAAATTAAATTATTTTCGTTAAATATTTAATATAAATATATATTAATATTATAATATATTGATATACATTAATAATGATAAAAAGTATGACATTTGTTGTTATTAAATGATAGAATTCACTAAACGTATATAAATATGTAATAAATAAAATAATTTTGTGATATAAATGATAAATGAGGTTTATCTATTGTCAATACATTGGTCATTCTCATTTACACCTGAAAAAATAGCCAAAAAACACAATTTTTGTAACTGGGCGGGGCTACCCGACGCATCTTGAAAAGAGCTGAAAAACATGTTTTTTTAAATTTCTATTTTTATAAGTTTAACTATTCTTTTTTTGGTTTATTCTTTTTGAATTATTTAATTAGATAATAAACAATAGAAACCTATAAAAATGTTGATTATTACTCAGTATTATACAGAAATATAAGCAATAATCCTTAAGTGAGCGGGGCTACCCGACTCTCCCCTATATCTCTCTTTTGCTCCCTATGCCAACCAGAAACTTTAATTGTCTTACTTTAACTGTCTACTTGACCCACATAAGCTGTAACACTTCCGATAATAAGTAATTATGGCGTTGTATATCTCTTTTTTGCTCCCTATGCAAGCCAGAAGCTTCAATTGTCTTACTTTAACTGTCTACTTGACCCACATATGCTGTAACACTTCCGATAATAAGTAATTATGGCGTTGTATATCTCTTTTTTTGCTCCCTATGCAAGCCAGAAGCTTCAATTGTCTTACTTTAACTGTCTACTTGACCCACATGCTGTAACACTTCCGATAATAAGTAATTATGGCGTTGTATATCTCTTTTTCTGCTCCCTATGCAAGCCAGAAGCTTCAATTGTCTTACTTTAACTGTCTATTTGACCCACATATACTGTAACACTTCCGATAATAAGTAATTATGGCGTTGTATATCTCTTTTTTGCTCCCTATGCAAGCCAGAAGCTTTAATTGTCTTACTTTAACTATCTACTTGACCCACATATGCTGTAACACTCCCGATAATAAGTAATTATGGCATTGTATATCTCTTTTTTTGCTCCCTATGCAAGCCAAAAGCTTCAATTGTCTTACTTTAACTGTTTATTTGACCCACATATACTGTAACACTTCCGATAATAAGTAATTATGGCGTTGTATATCTCTCTTTTGCTCCCTATGCCAACCAGAAACTTTAATTGTCTTACTTTAACTGTCTACTTGACCCACATATGCTGTAACACTTCCGATTGTAAGTAATTATGACGTTGTATATCTCTCTTTTGCTCCCTATGCCAGCCAGAAACTTTAATTGTCTTACTTTAACTGTCTACTTGACCCACATATGCTGTAACACTTCCGATAATAAGTAATTATGGCGTTGTATATCTCTTTTTTGCTCCCTGTGCCAGTCAGCAACTTTAATTATCTCGCTTTAACTGTCTAATTGATCCACATATGCTATAACACTTCCGATAATAAGTAATTATTGCGTTATATTTCTCGTTTTTGCTCCCTATGCCAGCCAGCAACTTTAATTGTTTTGCTTTAACTGTCTAATTGACTCACACATGCACTAACACTTTGATGACTCACATTGCACACACATGAGTGCTACTCCAGCATCGCCTAGCATATTTTAAACTATATTAATTCTAAGTTGAACGTGGTTTCATCGAAACCTCTTCTATTTTCTGACTTTGCTCAGCAAGAACTCTGAGAAAGAAAGTGTGGTAAAAATTATCTGAATGTGATAAAACTTAAGTTTGTTATCTGGCTCTATGGGAACACCTCTAAGTAATTTTGCAAGTAAAGTGCTTTGGTAATGATTTTATCAAAATTAGCAATAAACTATGATTTTATAATATGTGATAAAATTTGGTAAATGTGGTAAAATTTGATCATTTAATCATGATACATTAGAGCATAGCCATTTATTCGGTTAAATTTACTTTTCAGTTTTATATTTACTAAATGTGTGGTAATAGGAATTATAACCTTGAAAACCAGTATTTCCTGTAAGCCGTTACCATAAAAAAGGGAAAATTACCAAATGAATTTTTTAAATACCGTATATTTTACTTTTTATTTCCAGAATTATCTTTTTTTTTTTAGAAATGTCATGACAATAGAGTACGGAAATTTCACCAGAATTTTTTTGTTCGTGTATTTTTAATATCTTTAACTTTTAAGATGTATAGAAAATAAATAAGTTTTATAAAAATAAGCCCAATGTAGCATGACCTAAAAAATATCGACCATGTAGTAAATGAACAAAAACAAAACTAAAACTGAAATTTTCAACCCTTTTTTTTTGTCCAAGTCTCGCCTTTCTTGACAAAAATATTTTTATACCCTAGTTTAATTTATTCACAGTTGAACGAATTTAATATCAGCTTCCTTCTAATTCTCTTTCCAAAAAGGTTGTTCTAACTCTCTTCTAAAATAACGAATAGAATTAAATTCTCGTAAAAATTCTCCTGTTTCTAAAGGAAAATACATAAAATGTAAATAACACCTGCTTCGAATTCGAACAATGCAAAGGTATTCACGACCACTTTTGATAGCACCAATTATTCGTGTACTTGGTGAGAAGTTCTTGAAGAACACTTTCACAATTGAATCGACTCATAAGGATCAAGGATGAAGGGATGAAAATGTGTAATCAGACGGCGCAAAGCAGATGTTACGATGCAGCACCATTTGACTAAACTGAATATCGACGTCACATAAAATTATTACAGACGCTCAAATTGGTATTCTGAGCGTTTTTACACATGACTTGCATGATATTAACTATTTGCGAAATCTTAACGAGAATCAACAGTTGAAATAGAAACCGTGAAAACGGAAGCATTCAGACGAAGTTAACTGATATCGAAGATTTATCACAGTTTTCTTTTCTGCTTTTTTATGTTCAATAATTCTGCAAAAGAGCAAACCAACGTGGTAGAAACGTAATAAAGCATACCCAAGAAAATAATCATTGAGAAGTAATTGCCGGTATAATTACAGGTAAGTAATAAAATCTGCCTTAATTTTCTCTATTTCATTTTAAATGTGAATCAAGCCTCTCAAAAATTTATGTATATATATATATATATATATATATATATATATATATATATATATATATATATATATATATATATATATATATATATATATATATATATATATATATATATATATATATATATATATATATATATATATATATATATATATATATATATATATATATATATATATATATATATATATACAGAGAGAGAGAGAGAGAGAGAGAATATAATATAGAATACAGAAAATAAAATATAAAGAAAACATTCTTGAAAAATTTCCCGTTCATGTAAGTTCATTTGAATTCGCTACTCGCTTTATAGGTTATGTTTTAAGTTTTATTCAGTTTTTCCTTTATATTTTATTTTAGTTACTGTTTATTTACTATTTTTGCTTACTGTGTTCTATTTTAATTGTTGCAATTTTTGTAAAAATTTTTTGAGTGCTCCTCACACTATTGTATTGATATATTTTGCTTTGGCTATATTGATACAATATTAGAAAACACTCTTTTTTGCGGATATAATCGTGTGGGCTGATGAAAAGATTATATCTTTCATTTTCCGGATTTTTAAAAAATAAAAATAACAAAAATATTTATATATATATATAGATTTTCTAATTAATTCATTTATTTTCTATGTACGTCTGCCTATTTTTTATAACTCATAATTTTTAAATTCTAAATTTTTCTTCTGCAGCTTTATTTATTCTGTGCGTAATTAAAACATTAAGTTTCCATAACGTTCTGTATGACTACTTACATATCGTTTTTTTTTATTTCCACTCAAATTCTACTTGTTAACATATTTCTAACTAGAAATAATTACGTTTATTAAATTCTTTTATAAGACATTTTGATTTTAATAGTTCACTTTGATCTTAAATGTATGTTCAAAAGTTGAACTTAATAATACAATTTAATTGGAAGATAGAAATTTTATAAAATTCCAAATTAATTGCGAAATAGTATTAAAGAAATTCTTTTCATTTTATTAGATTTCGGTTGAAAAAAAGAGAACTTAAGCAAACAATGGAATTCATGATTGTGAAATTCGTTTTCCAGATAAAGTGTCCCTTTATCAGTGTTTTTTTTTTCTATTTTTTTTTCATTATTCTGACCAGAATATGCGAGTAATTCTTCCAATAAAGAAACATTTAAACAGCACTCATTGTAAGATGTGTAAAAACGTTATATTCTGTAATTAGAAAAACCAAACTAGTTAATTTCATTTAGTTACTGCAAGTAAGTTGCTTTAGTTTTTCAATTTCCTTAAGTTACGCAGAAATAAATAATTGAATATTTATCTAACTTCTGTAGCAAGTACACATTGTTTTACACTAATATTCCTTTCAGTAATTAAATATTTTACACGGTTTTTGAAACAAACTTAATTAATTCAAGCAGCAACTGAAATGAGTAAAATAAAAGCGCTTTTTTTTTAAATTTTCTACTTTATTACAGCAAAAAAGAAACATAATTAGAATATTAAGTGCAAGAAATATCAAAACAATATTATCGAATTTATATTTTTAATGAAATGTTCATAGAAATTCAATATTTAATTCATTTGAAAGAGACATCAAACAGATTTTTTTTTAAAAACTAGTCTTTTTTAATTTTTAAATATATAAACATAACTTCAACTCCAAACATGCTTAATTAAAAACCGAACGGTTTTTGAAATAAACTTAATTAATTCAAGCAGCAACTGAAATGAGTAAAATACAAACGCTTTTTTTATAGATTTTCTACTTTATTACAGCAAAAAAGAAGAGTAATTAGAATATTAAGTACAAGAAATATCAAAGCAATATTATCGGATTTATATTTTTAATGAAATGTTTATAGAAGTTCAATATTTAATTCATTTGAAAGAGACATCAAATAGATTTTTTCTAAAAGCCAGCCTTTTTTAATTTTTAATATATAAACATAACTTCAACTCCAAACATGCTTAATTAAAAACCGAACGGTTTTTGAAATAAACTTAATTAATTCAAGCAGCAACTGAAATGAGTAAAATAAAAACGCTTTTTTTTTAAATTTTCTGCTTTATTACAGCAAAAAAGAAACATAATTAGAATATTAAGTACAAGAAATATCAAAACAATATTATCGAATTTATATTTTTAATGAAATGTTTATAGAAGTTCAATATTTAATTCATTTGAAAGAGACATCAAATGGATTTTTTTTAAAAACCAGCCTTTTTTAATTTTTAAATGTATAAATAAAGCTTCAATTTCAAACGTGCTTAATTAAGAACTGAAAAGTAATGATTATTTCATTGTACGCAAAAATTATAATTTTTTGTGCAAGTTTTCCAATTATACGCAACAGACAATAATTTATTGTTTCAAATTAAAAACAAACGTGTGGAAAAGATCATTTAGCATCAATAACGATTCTTAAAACAAAAACAAAAGTCAAATCAAGATGAAATATTTTTTTTCCAACAGGAATAATTAGATTGAAAAGATTTTAAGCGTTACAACAGGAATTCTAGTTCTCTGTAGGCTGTTAAAATTGTTTTCTGAACTATATTAATACAATTACACCGAAAAAGAAAACGTATTTGATTTTACAATATTTTATTGCACAAAACATTAGTTAACAGCTCTCAGTGAGCCAAAATCAGTGGTTTAAACCTTTCAAAGAATTATTTTTGTTTAAAAAGGAATATTTTTTCTTGATTTGAATTTGTTTGGAAAATTTACTTGGTATTTCAGTAAAATTAAAAAGATTAATTAATTATTGGAAATGAACATATTCTTTAACATTATTTTACATCTGAAAGCATCAATCATTCTGCTAAAGGCTCATTATGTGACAAAACCATTTTAGAGTTCAAGACATTCTGTAACTATTTTTCTGGTTCAAACCGCACACACGTAGTTTTGTTATTTTTCTTAGCTGAAAAAAAAGGGTGGTAAAATTTACTTTGCTTCTGGCTCTATGAGAACACCTCGAATCTCGGTAATGTTTACTGAAGTGATTAGTTAATGATTTTGGTAAAATTACCAATAAAATTTGGTTTCATAATATGTGATAAAATTTGATAAATGTTTTAAAATTCGATAATTTTTTCTGGATGGCAAAAAAAAAATTTTTTTTCGGTAAAATTGACTTTTCATTTTTTTATCTTTTACTAAATATGAGGTAATAAGACAATAATTTTGAAAAACAGAATTTTCAAGAAACTGTTATCATATGAATAGAAAAATTACTAAATGAATGACTTAAATGGGATATTACAGTTTTCAGAAAAAGAATTATGGTTTTTTTTTACCAAAATTCTCATTACCATACAGTACGGTAATTTGACCAAATTTTTTTACCGTGTATATGAAATAACCATTTTTTTAAACATTCATTTGTACAAATTCATTTTTGCTATCATTTTTAATGAATTATGAATAGATAGTAAAAAGATTTTATTGATTTGGGCACTATCAATGTACGTTCTTAACTATTAAACTTCGACCATTTAATTTTCTGTAAAGTTAATGAAGGAAGTGCTTCTTGTAAAATTATATTTTCCCACATAAAACCTGTTTAAAATATTGTTTTTCCCCGCGAGTCATAATAAAAGAAAAAAATAGTAAAAGAACACCTACAAGTTCAAGATTGCTCTAAATGTTCCATTTTGAAATTTTTAATTTTACTTATTTTAAGATTCCCTAAGAATTGTTCAATCTTTTGTAATATTTCTTTAACCATTGCATTGTTTTCAAACAATGTAAAACTATTATTTTGACTTACTGTACAAAAGAAGTTTTTAATTTTCCTTTGTGTTACTTTCAGTATAGTCTTTTATGTTACCTTTACTACAATTATTATTCTCTTCTCGTGCTATTTAAATGGATGATAAAACAAGCAGCTGTAACAGATCAAAAACAAGATTGACAGATTTCAACCAGAAAGACATAAATGTTGTTGTTTTTTTTATTTAAGTTTAGTTTAATTGTTTTTATGTTTGGTTCAAATTTTATAAATCGACATACCAGATTTTTAAAAAAAGATAATATTTCCCGCCGTTTCACGGCATTTTAAGTAAAATTTCAAGCAAAGAAAACTTTTAATTTCCTTCTGCGAAACATAATTTCGGGTTAAGTTAAAAAATATTGTCATTTCAACTCTTAGTTATACTAAGATATACTATTGGTAAAAATATGATATGAATCATACAAAAAATGAATAAATTATCAACGCGTTCGAAAAAAAAACGTTTTGAAAGAATCGGAGGAAAAATTGGCTAAAATATTAAGCGGAAAGAAGCTTGCACTTATTACTTTCTCTCTTTAAAGATTAAACTCTTTTAAATCTTATTCTAGGGAAAACAAAATTGCTAAACCTTTTTTCAAAAGAATCCAGTCTATTAAATGTTTATTATTTATACTTTACATTATCTGAACTTATGCCAGAATTGTACCAAATAAAAATCTGTGTCTTTCAATGTGTTCTACTGTATTCTTATGTCCTCATTGGCTCATAGCAATAAAGAAAGACAAAATAGCACACTAGAATAAAATTTTGGCGTTCCTAGCTCCATAAAAAAAACCACCTAGCATAAAAATAATTGCTTGGTATAAGGAATCATAGAAAGGATAAAAGAAAACGATTTTTATAGGTAATAAAATTAATAATTAACTTACAATATTTTGCAGTTAACTTAAAACTTTGTTCTTCGCATAGTAAAAGGAAAAAAAGGTAAAAACTAAAAGTTCAAGACAGCACTAAATGCTCCATTAGGATTTTTTTTCTCATCATTGTTTTCATTTTAAAACAAAAATAATTACTTAAAAGAGCAAGTAAGGTATTTAATTTAGAATTGCTGTACATTTTGAAAAAATAAAACACAAATTAGGAATATCATCGCTCCTCTCAACAACAAAAAATCTTAGCTCCAAAATGTTCTATACTCAAACTTATTTTTCGTTTTCTATTCCTATTTCAACTTTTGGGTTGCTGAATTCGAGCATATCTGAATCGTAACATTCGAAGCAATATTTCAAATAAAATAATAAATTGTTCTGAAAATTCCTGTTAATTACTATCTAAGTATCCATAATTATTAAAAAGCCATATGATATGAAAATTTGATCTGCAAATTTCATGTACAACAAATAGTTTTACCAAAATTGTTAAAAATAAGAGAATTGTAATTCCTTAACGCAACATTTCGTATTCCAGCTTTTTTAACTTTGCAAATTTTAAGTTACACACGGAATTTTTGTCTTTAATTTCGTCTGGAATTTTGTTTTTGAATTTTTTGTCTAATTTTTATTAATCTGTGTCAGAATGAAGGTATGCAGAAATAATAAACACTATTATCTACCACATGATATGAAGATATGAAGACTACAGAAGTTTAATATTACTTAGTCCATATAACCGTAATTCAGTTTGACCTCTTGAATGCATCATGTTCCTTTACCTTCCGTTGTATTTCAGAAAAGTATTTGGATAAGGAAAAATTAAACGTTATCTAGTTTCTCTCAATTCAGTACCATTTTATATGAACCGAACAAGAATGTATTGTATCGATAGTAAAGTCTTTTGACATTCTTTAGTAGAAAGCGTTCAAATTAAAATCTTAAAACTACCGAATAAATGATAAGATTAACGATCCAATGATTTTGAACAAACGCCTGGTAATTTAATCGTGATAGTTCTTTTTTTTTCTTTCTAGTTAAAAGAGAGTATGTCGTGAAAATCATTTTTTCTATTACTTTATAGCATTTTTCAACTAATGTATGAGCAAAAAGAGCTATTTTGAAAACCAAATTTACAATAAATTGTTACCAAAAAAACATCAAATAATATATATATATATATATATATATATATATATATATATATATATATATATATATATATATATATATATATATATATATATATATATATATATATATATATATATATATATATATATATATATATATATATATATATATATATATATATATATATATATATATAAGCAGGCGGCGGTGGCGACACGTTCAATGTGTTTAAAAGAAAGGATTTGACAGTTAGTTTCTCATACAGAAATTGAATTTGAGCATTGTTCTTGGGTAAAAAAGGAAGAAGAGAAATTGTGTAAGAAGGAGAAATGTCTACCAGCACGTGTCAGTGTTTGATCGAGGTCGAATTGGGGCCTACCGGGATTGTGGTTTATCATACCGAAGTATTGCTGGTAGCGTTGGTCGAGATCCCATTAGTGTTAGCAGAATATGGAATCGATGGGTTCATGACGGTCATATGGAACGCCATGAAGGATCTCAGAGGCCCCCTATCACTAACAGCAGAGAAGACAGACTTATCCACATGCAGTTACGTACAGTTACGTCACGAACCCTGAGTCAACAAATGGGGTCATTTGCAAGACACCAAGTGTCTGCACGAACAGTTCGACAGCGTTTGCAGCAGCATGGACTGTCAGCACGGCGACCCTGGCTTCGGCTACTCTTGACGCTGCATCACAGACAGTTTCACCTCCAATGGTGTTCCTCAAGAATGACATGACGTCGTCTTTTCAGACGAATTCAGGTTCTGTATATAGCATCATGATGGCCGCATCCGTGTTTGGCGACTTCGTGGAGAACGCGCATTGGCTGCTTGCATTTTACATCGTCATACTGGCCCATCACCTGGAATGATGTTATGGGGGGCCATTGACTACACGTGTCGATCACCTCTTGTTCGTATTGTCGGCACTTTGAACAACAGCTGTTGCATTTCTGATGTGTTAGGGCCAGTTCCCCTGCCTTATCTTCGAGGCCCCCATAACGCCACGTTTCAGCAGGACAATGCACGACCGCATATTACCCACATTGTTCTGATCTTCCTTGACACATAACATGTTCGCCTGTTGTCCTGGCCAGCACTGAAAACGATCTCTCATCAACTGAAAACGTCTGGTTAATGGTTGCCGAATGACAGGCATGTGACCACACGTCAGTCACTACGATCGATAATTGCGGTATAATGTTGAAGCTGAATGGAATGCTTCACTCGTCCATGCAATCCAATCTCTGTTCAACTCGATGCCCAGGTAATAACTGCTGTAATACTACTCTGATTACTGATTCCTCAGGATCTATACTTCCAAATATCCTGAAAATTTAATCACTTGTTCTTTCAACTGTAATGCATTTGTCCAATAAATATCATTCTGTTATTTTCATTCCTTCCCGGAGTAGCAGTTTTAATGGCCAGCAGTGTGTATATAAATGTGTGAGTTCCCTGTTCCTAAGTTTGTAATATCTTTTTAAGTTTAGTGCAGTATAACCGATCGTCTCACATTCTATGAACTCTTTTTTCAATCTACATCAATCCATTTTACTCTATGGGATATTACATAATATAACATTCGCTTAAAAAAACCTGTTTAAAACGTGGTTTTAAAAACTGGCTGAGTCTTGGAGGATTCTAATCACTTTGATAAAAAAGAACATTTATCAATTAAAAACTCATTTACATGATTCGACTCTTAACTATCCTTCTTTTCCATGATTCCAGAGGCTGACAGATGCACTAGCATTGATTCAACTTATTCATCGAATCATCATTGTTTATCATTCTTTTTCAACTCGAATCATCATTGTTTATTGTTGACGTTTTCTCTGGTCAAATTTTAGTTATTTATAGTTTATATTTTCATTGTTAAATACTTTCGATTGGTCTCAATTCTTTTGATGGTTGTTCTAAGCGTCAAATATTAAAACAGTTTGTGCTTCTTGAACCGAAGCATTAAAATTTGCTGCATAAGAAAACTGCTTAGAAAGTAAAGAAACGCTATAAGAGAAGGCGCCAATTATTTCTTGTTCCATGAAAATTATTTCGTTTTCTCCAATTGCCCAAATGCGTTTCTGCTAATAACTCTATGTATGGGGGCCGAGATATCGTGGTTGGTAGGGCACTGGGCCCATGTACAAGAGTTCGTGGGTTCGATTCCCGAATGCCGAAAACTCTCCCTGTTGTAAATGGGAACTGATGCACGTTTAATCTGTTGAGCCGCAAAGTGCTCCATGTTCCCATAACAAATCAATACCTCTGGGGGGGGGGGTACTGATCCAGTTTTCTTGTCTTCTGGATTGGTTCAAAATTACAAGGCTACGGAGTTGAACATTGGTAGTCGTAAACCCAAAATTGGGTCGGCTGTGTTTTAGTTTTCCCTTCGCCTCATTTTGTTCCGTCACTATTCTGTTCTGAAATATTTTTTCGAATTTTTTAAGCAATGGAAGGAAAGTCAAGAGCACTTCGAAACAAATTTTCATAAGCAAGCTTACATAAGTTGAAAAGTTGTACGAACCAGTATGGAATTGCATTGGAAATATGTATTGTGGGAAAGAATTCTCCTGCGTTAATGGTGGCTGGCATTCACTCCAGCAATCAAAACCGTTTTCAAACAGTGGCGTTTGTGTAATTAATGGAAACCGGCCCATAAACAGCTGTGTAAATGGAGTCCAAGATTCAGTTAAATAATAAAAACTAGCAGCGATGGCTCAGGGAATAGAGCTCTCGCCTCCCAATGAGATGACTCGAGTTCGAATACCAGCCGTGGCTGGTCGATACATGTTCCGACCAACCACAGTGCTGACGTAAATTATTCTCAATGGCAGACGGATCATGGGTTGGAGTCTTTTTACCGTCAGACTAACAATGTGTGGTTTCCGTGGGGGTTTTTTCTCTCCGTGTACCATAAATGCGAGTTAGTTCCATCAAAAAGTCCTCCACGAAGGCTAGTTTTTCTTTATGTTTGATCCAAAAGTTCTCCTGTCTTCCTAGATTGGGTTCAAAATTAAAAGGCTACGGATTGTACATTGGAAGTAGTAAACTAAAAATTTAACTGGCTGTCCAACGACGGTTATAGACTGTTTTTCTTATCGATAAGTCTACAGAGTTCCATTGTGATTGTTTCTTCCGTAGTTAAGTATGAATCTCTAATGAGTATACTTTTTGACTTCATTTTATACAAATGATTCTACCCAAAAGATATTTTATATCCGTCATTGAGCAGCCGACCCAATTTTGGGCTTACGACTACTAATGTTCATCTCCATAGCCTTGTAATTTTGAACCAATCCAAAAGACAAGAAAACTCCTGGATCAGTAACCCCAGAGGTATGATTTGTTACGGGAACATGGAGGACTTCGTGACTTGGCAGATTAAGCGTGCATCAGTCCCCCATTTACTACGAGGTGAGTCTTCGGCCGGCGGGGAATAAGTCCAGTGCTCTACCAACCAAGTTATCCCGGCCTACGTAAAAGATATATAAAGGCTGTTCTTTTCAAATTTTCAGCATTTACTTTTTATCAAGCGACTAATTAAATCTTTTTTTTCTTTTACAGGTATGGCCCTATTATGAAAAGTTTCTTCACCCTCAAACTCCTTGGACCATGTTTGCAAACATTCTAGTTCGCCGACCACGCACGTATGCATTCATAATTTGTGTTGCGTTTTTAATATTCTACATTTGGTTCGCCAATCGTGATGGCAGAGACTGGAATGACAATTATATTATGAAACTTGTAAACACTAGACTATCTCTAATAATCAGCAAAACAGAGAGACCAATCATTGTGAAGGGTAAAAACCCTGGTCTCATCCTAGACACGCCGGGATGCAAAATACCAAAGCTTGATCCATTCGATCCATCTGTGATTGACCTCTATGAGAAAACAGAAGTCTATGATTGCGCTGGCAGGCCCTTATTTATGCATTCTCAGCCAGGTGGTTCAATAGCATTAAATAAAACAGCATTAAAAGTTCATTACGATGTGAATCCCAAAGATGTTTTCTGCGTCTACCGTGGCATCTACCGGCTGCATGAAAAAGCTGGGGATGTGCGGGAAAACTCTTATAGTTATACTGAGTATGATATACTTGATTTCGATGTCCCTCTTAAACAAGACCATATTGTCGTGAACTGCGATATTGGTGGGAAAGAGAATTTCACTCAATTTTTTCCCCTGGTGTATCTCAAAAAAGAAGTTGAATCGGTAAAATCTAAAATACCAGAACCGCCTTCCCGATTAAATGTCATAATACATGCTATTGATTCAATATCAAAACTGAATTTTTTGAGGCATTTTAAGAAAACTAAACGCTTTATAAAAGAGAAGGGGAACTTTTTCGACATGAAAGGATATAACAAGGTCGGGGATAACACATTTCCGAATTTGACGCCACTGCTTACAGGGCAGCACGTTGAAGCAATCTGGAATGAAAGTGTTAAAAACAGCATGTTCTTTGATGACGTCGATATCATATGGAAGAAATACTCTGAAAAGGGATTTAGAACATTCTACGCTGAAGACAGCCCCTTTTTCGGAACATTTAACTACGCAAGACGGGGTTTCAACAATACACCAACAGATTATTATATGCGCCCTTTATACCTCGCAATGCATAAGTCAGAATTGAGGAAGAAAAAGTATTGGTATTGCTTCAATAATCAGTTGGAACCAGAAATCATGTATAACTACGTGGCAGATTTCATTGCAACTATGGGAACAAGACCATATTTTACTTTTTCGATTACATCTTCTTTAACTCATGATTATATCAATCACGCGGGCTATGCTGATGCTCCTGCAACAGATTTCCTTGAAAAAATTTGGACTACGGGTGCACTGAACAACTCTGTCGTAATCTTATTTGGTGATCATGGTTTAAGATTTGGGAAAATTAGGAACATCTACATCGGAAAATTCGAAGAAAGAATGCCTTTTCTCTACGTGCATTTTCCAACATGGTTCCTGGAACAAAATCCTGATGTACACAAGAATCTCAAAACCAATACAGAACGTTTAGTGACACTTTTTGATGTATATGCTACTATGGTACACCTGCTGAATCCCACTAAGAAACTAACACCACTGGAAAAAGTTAAGGTTTCACCATATGGATTGAGTCTCATGGAAGAAATATCGCCCTACAGAACTTGCGAAAAAGCAGGCATTTTTCAGCATTGGTGTACCTGTCAAGTATTTCAATACGTTTCTCCAATGGATCGAGAAATATTGCAGTCAGCTAAAGTGGTGAAGGATCACTTGAAAAATATAACAATAAAATATAATCAAACTTGTGCAACTATTAATGTGGACGCTGTAAAGGAGGCAAAGTTAGGACAGCTAAATGATTTGGTTCTCCGATTCCTTAAGCATGAAGGTATAATACTTGATAGAAGTGTTTCGTATGGTGAAAGAATAGTGAGATACGAAGATTTTTTAGTCACTATCACAACAAAACCGTGTGGTGATATATTTGAAGCTACTGTCAGACACAATGTTGTGGACGATTCTTATGATGTAGTAGATGTTAATAATATAGATTTTGATCCAAGTATGCATGATTGTATAGAAGATCAAAAACTTAGGCCTTTTTGTTGCTGCAAATAGTAGGTTAAATTAATATAATATGCACCGAAGAGCCATTACATTATGACCACCCTGCTAATAACATGTAGGACCACCTTTAGCCCTCAAAACTGCTAGCACCCGCCGTGGCATTGATTCCACAAGGTGCTGATAGGTAGTCTGAGGTATCTGGTACCAAACGCTCACCAATTGGTCCTGCAATTCCCTCACATTGCGAGGGGATAGCGTGACAGCACGAATTTGGTTGTCCAAGTAGGACCACAAATGCTCTATTGGAATAAGGTCGGGTGAATTTGGGAGCCAAGACATGACTTGAAAGTCACTGGAATGTTCCTCGAAACAATCCATGACTATTCGACCCTTATGAAATGGTGCATTATCCTGTTGGTAAGCACCATCCCCCGCAGGAAAAACTGTTGCCATGAATGGGTGAACTATGTTCAAGTAGCTTACAGACGTCAGGGATTGTTCTATGAGGATTATGGGTCATAATGTGCCCCATGAAAACATTGTTCCTGGGCGAGAAACCATGAAAACCTGGGCGAGCCCATTGTTATAGATGGAGGGTAGTCATAATGATCATTCAGAATGTTAAAAGTATCTCAGTAGTAACCAATATAAATAATACAAAACTACATCACAGACGCACTTCATTTAAATGCTCTGCATAGTTTCTCAATAGAGGGGTGACTTGTTTTTTGTGCGATGGGCGTACTGTGAAGAGAACATAAGTGCTTACCGTTTTTTTCTACAAATAGCAGAACTGACTGAAAATAAAAATGGATGATAAGAGTTATTAGCAGTGTACTAAGATGAAATTGAAAAGCTGAGATAATGATTTTTAAAGAATCGTATTGTCTTTTCAAGAAGAATGCGTTTATGTCATCACACAAACTTGAGCTTATCAGTGAAAGGTTGTGTCATAAGCGTGAAAACTAGTCATTTAATTTTAATCATTATGTAAGCCATCATTTTAAAAAAAAACTTTGCTAACTAATGTGTGACATTTCCCCATCTCTCTTTTGATCATTATAATACAACATGTTAATGTCTTTGCTTGAAATTCTGTGTAAATATCGCTAATTTTAAAATGCTTGTTTAATCATATGAAATCTGAGATCGAACGTTATATGAATCACATATTTTTAGACTTCATACACTTTTTTTGTTTTATATTATTTGTTTATGTAAATAAATATATTATTTATCGCTTTATTTAAAATATGCATGTACATTTTAAACATTATACTATATTTTCAGTAAACAATTTACTTCATTAATCTTGCTGCACGTGTTAACAAATAAAACTAAACTTTATTTTTTTCAAGACCGATGCGTTATTTAATACGCATTTTTTATTGCTTGCATTTCTTAGCACGCATTAAATTTTTATTCTAAGGGTAAATTCATTCAATAACTAAAAGGCTTATTTGATTGATTCACCAAAAACTAGTCATCTTAAAATCACTAATTCGAAACTCAAGTACTTTAAGAAAATCTGAAACAATTCATACTTACTCTTTACTTACTTAATACTTACACTTTCAAGAGAAAAATACAAGGAACTCACTGTAACTGTTGAGTCAATTTCTTGGCCAGGAGAGTGAAAACAAATTTATATATGTAAGACCTGTAACTAAGTTCTAAAGACAGATTTAGGCTTAAGAAAAAAAATTTATTCAAATCATCACATTAGTACTCAATATAATATTTATCATTTTTTAAGAAATGCTTTGTGTAATTAAGCTATTGTACATGAGAATGACAGCTTAAACTGTTACACACCTCAGTTCAGAACTCTAAAACTATGATAAGAGAATCAGGCGAATCATATTTTCAAAGCACTTAATCAATCCAACTGAATGTTAGGAATAAACAGTATTGCAAGAGCAAGTATAAAAACTCTCTATTTTTTCCTAAAATAATAGAAAAATTCAATGAATGTGGAATTAAGTTCTAGGTACAAACTTTCAAATGATATACCTTGGAAAACTAAAGAATTAAACAGATTCAGAAACTATTATAATACATCTTCAAATGCATGTATTTTACTAATACTACTTTAATTATTGAAATGTTGGGGTAAAAAATTTAAACAAATTAAATATGTTTAAGAAAATTTCAAATAGGCTAGAAGAGTGACTTTCAGGGAATTAAAATTATTTTAGGAAATTGTAAATGAACAATCTTTTTTCTAGGCATTTTGAAATGAAAGGAAAAAAATTGTCTGAAAAGTATAAAATATAAGACTTTTATATCTCAAGTGTATATTGCGATATTGTTAGGTTTCTGAAGAATAACTCATTTACACAATAAATACGCTTTAAAATTTAATAAATTGTAATAAAATATTTCGACCACTAAAAAGCTTTAACATCTATCATTTTTAAAAATTTAATTTGAATTGCAAAAAATAGTACTTTAAAATAACTAAGAATTTTTACTAAACTAAGTTTTTATTATTTACTTTAAATCACTTCATTTACATTAAAAGCGATTATTAATTACATTGTGAAATTTAGATTTAAAAATTTCTATTTGTGTGCTATTTGTTGTAAAATGATTTTTTAACATTATCCTTTTGAAATAAGATCAGCCAGGTACTCATTTGAGTTATGAAAAAATATATATAAATTTGGATTATAGATAAATAAATAAAACTTTTAAATCATCAATGCTCTGTTTAAATTTAAGGCCTTGCTAATTTGAAAAAAACTGACAAACTGCATGAAAAGACATATAATTTTTGCAATATTCTTTCCAATTTTGCCGACAATAAATATTTATTTGCATATCACTAAGCTGAAAATGATTTTATATTTTAGAGTTATTTCAGTAATATACTCAGATTTTCAAAAGCGATTGCCAATAGTCAAAATTGCAGACTAATTTGGTTTCGACAATCAGATTTTAATAAACTTATTATTAAAGATTAGGAAATTATGAAACGTTGCATTAGAAGTATCACTGTTGTTTCTAAATTGATGTATTTCTTATTAATTACATAACGATCATAGAAAGGAAAATTTTCTATTTTATGTAATGGGTGTTGCAATAAAATATTGTTCAAAATTTGCTGTAAATTCTCATATATCAGAAAGAGCATGTATATTTGATTTCGTTTTATTATTGCGTTAAATCTTTCAAATTTCGCAAGAATCTATCATATAAACAATAGCCATTATGAATAAAGTAAAGGTTTCAGATTTAAAATGGCAGGAATTGACAATAGCTAGGAGCAACCAAACACAAACAACAAAGAACCTTCAGACGTTATTGTTTTAAATATTTGAATTTTTAACGGATGGTCAAAGCAAGATGAAACTCAAAATAAATATATAATGAGATGTTTTAATGTTATTTTACATTTTATTGTCCATGGTAATACATAAATATGTCAGAAACAAACAATTCAAACACTATGAAATGTTTTTGTAAGTAGTTAAAATACACGCTATATGTTAATAGTTAAAATCTATAGTTTAATTCCAATTTATGTTAAAAAGTTAAAAACTAAATCCTTAGAAAAGAAGATATTTAATTTAAAAATAAATACAATTGCTAGGAGCTATATGTGCTGAGCGATATAAAAATTATAACGTCACGATCATATATTGTCAAGAAATATCGATATTTTATTAGATAGCATAATATTTTTCAAATTTTGCCGATTTAAATAACTTTTAGATAGTCAATATTTTCGTTCTCAGCACAATATAATGCAGCATTAAATAGCTAGAAACCTACAAGTGACATAATCGTAGGTAAACCAATGCATTTGTCGATTCAGAAGTCAATCAAGTTCTACACGCATGCGCACGACGTCGCTTGCAAGCATCCAATTAAAACTAATTTAAATCACTTAGTTAGGCACTGATTTAGATCACTTAGTTAAATCACTGATTTTATCCCGTCACTACTTCTCGAGTTGCAAGTTCCAAATTATCATTTTCAATAATCTTCGTGACAACACAGCATTCGGTAATTATTGTTGATAAAGACCGTGATTCAACTATTGATATAAAAATAACGATATTATTGTTGTTAACAATGATCATGATATTATCGATGTCAAAAATTTTGTGACAATTGTGTCGAAAATTTTGACTGTGAGATATTGGATTCACGATTTGTCCTGAGAGAAATTTTTAAAAACATCTTAATCTCGATATTTATTCTCCGATAATTATTTTTGCTGATAATGCCCACGATATTATCGTTATTGATAGTATTCACTGTTATTATCGTCACTGCTAATGAACGTCATATTATTACTGATAATGATCATCCCGTTATCGTTGTGAACATATTTGATGAATTCGATATTTATTGATATTCATGAATTGTTGTGAGTATAACTTATAAAATATCATTATCACAAAGTTTGAAAAATGCAGCTGTAAAAGTTACTCAAGCTCTTAAAAATATATGAAGATATTTGTCTCGATAGGAAACACACACAAAATGTAAATAAAAATGCTAAATTAAAACAAACCATTATTGCTTTAAGAGACGATTCCAAAAAAGTCACATAAATACACAAGAAATATTACTTTCGATATAAAATTAGTTTAAATTGTTTTTAGTTAATCAATAATCTTCACTTTATCAATGGAATCACAAGCGTTCGGTTAACAATGTAGGGAATAATTGGACATTGACAATTTCTAAAAACAACTCACAATTTTTAAATTTCATTTTGAAGTCCACTTTAAAAGTAATTGCTTGCAATGTCAAGAACAAAACTGTTAAGTTTGTTAATTATTTTAATAAATGATCAATTTGTGCAATAGAAATGTCAAAGCTGCCATCACTTCACTTATCTGTCCAATGGCAAGTTCAATGACTTACAGATAGCAACCAATAGGAATGCATTGGGATGTGAGTATGAGTTGTTCAATAGAGATGATGCAAACGACAATTGATTTATTTATTCCACTCAGTGATTTAGTTCAGCTTTTGGCTTGGACATCTATATTATTTCTATAAAAAGATATGCCGGACCCAGATGCTTAACTTTATTAGTTAGCTATTATCATTCAATCAATAAGCATTAAGTAGTAGTTAAATGCAGTCAACTATGTACACCACAATTATACTTTGAAATCAAACGTACTCCAATGGATTATTACTTGCTACGAATTGATCATTGATGCATTTTTAGGTGGCAGATTGAAAAGTTAAAATGGAAAGACTTGATTGGTTAATTAAACATTGTTTCATATTGGTACTTAATATATTCTATATATAAAGCACTAATATGTATAATAATAGTAGTACTATATATATATACATATATATATATATATATATATATATATATATATAGTACTATATATACATATATATATATATATATATATATATATATATATATATATATATATATATATATATATATATATATATATATATATATATATATATAGAGAGAGAGAGAGAGAGAGAGAGAGAGAGAGAGAGAGAGAGAGAGAGAGATAACAAAAAAAATGAAAAACTATTTTCTCCGTTTTTCTATTCAAGCTTAATTTACCGTGGTGAATTTAAAGAGAAAACATATTGTACTTGAAAATCTTTATCTAGTTAAATATTTTCTTTGCATAAAACTGACTTTATTTCTAAGCTATATAAAATAAGTGGTATATTATTCTTGCATTAGCTAAAAACTGATATAATAATTATAAGTAAAAGCATAATGGAAATGCATAAATAGAAAAGGAAAACAAGAAAGCATGTAGCAATTGAAACCTAAGTATGAAAAAATGAAACAAAATTATCAAAATTAAAATAAATGTTAACAAATTTGTCTTGTTACTTTAGCAATTCATAAGAATTAAATGTAGAAAATATCAACTTGATCATGATACGAAAATCAAGCTTGCACATTTATAGTTTAACAACAAAATCCAAACTACACTATTCTTCAACTCTTAGTTTTTTATCTCGGATATATAAAATACTTGAGATGGAAGTAAATGCCTCAATAATTTACTTGAATCTCGTGACATCAACTCCAACAGCAACGAAAAACTTTCCCTTTTATCGGACAATACCATAACTGTAACAAATAACACACTTCCTTATTACAAATTTCATACTTATTGTACTTTTATGGATACATAAAATATCGCTTAGAAAAAGAGCAAAACTCTATTTTTATTCATTACTAATAACAGCTCCTGAGTTCCCGATCACCATGGAAACCACTGGAAACACGTTGTCCACGATTCTCTCGTGTTCATGGTATTTTAGTACCCGTCTCCAACCCCGTGGGAACTAAATGGGATTTATATATATACCACAGACAACTAAGGTTATTTCTCTCATCGAATTTCATTCAGCTCTAAGTAATAATGATGTATTTTAAGTTATAGATTTGGATTATTCGCGGTGTCTAAATTCCTGAACAAGATGCTGCTAGAACAAGAAAGTAAGATGATTCTAATTTAAATAGCACAATTTAATTAAATTAAGTTACTTAAGGTAAAAAATATTTACATACTTAATATGAGAGAATTCAGTGTTTGTTATATATAGGGCTTAGAATAGGAAATAAATTGATCAATTTCTTTTTCTTAAGTTGTTATTTTCTTTCAGAAATAAACAAAATCAACTTTCTTCCAATGGTTCGAAATTATTTAGTATATTTTATATAAATGTTGTTATTGAGAACATGAATTTGTTTAGTTTCCGTGAATTCAGAATTTATCGCACACTGTGAAAAAAAATTATGGTCAAAACTAACAGAGTATGTTAAAATTTACCGTGTTTCCGACGTTATGGAAGCACGAAGAAGCTCTAGTTTTTACGGAAGCGTTTTGGCAATGATTTTGGTAAAATTAACAATAAAATATTGTTTCTTAATATGCTTTAAAATTTGGTGAATGCGGTAAAATTTCGTTAGCTTATCATGATGCCTTGTGGGCATGGTAAAAAAAAACATTTATTCGGTTAAATTTGCTTTTCAGTTCAGTATTTTTACTAATTGGTGGCAATAGGAACTATAAATTTGAAAACATTAATTTCCGGTAAACCGTTACCATATAAACGAAAAGAGTTACCACATGAATGGTTTAAATACCGCATATTTTAATTTTATTACAAGAATTTTAGTTTGTATTTTTACCAGAAAGGTTTTTACCCCATAGTACGGTTATCTTACCGGAATTTTTTTCTTCGAGTAGTATACTTTTAGAAAAAGCTTTTCAGATTATTTAGTCAACTTTAGAATTTTAAAAAAAAATTTGTATACTTTAAAAAGGAAAAAAAGAAATAAATTTTCTCCCAAAAATAACTTTTCTAGTAGTTTTTTTTTCTTCTTTTTTTTAAGAAGTATAACTCAACTTTTATGCAATGGTTTAGAATTCTGTAGCACAATTTAATTGAATAAAGTTGTTTAGAATATAATATAACTGTGCAGCTGTTTAGAATATGTACACTGAATTTTTGTAAATTCAGTGTTTATTACACACAGCACATTTAGTATAAGTAGTTAATAGGTCAATTTTTCCGATGGTTCAAAACTATAAAGCGCAATTTAATTAAATATTGTTATTTATTATGTTTAATTAAATATCTCATTTTAAGCAAAAATAAAGTTTGTTGCATGAAATATTTAATATAAGAAATTTATAGTTCCGTTTTTTCAAACAATTAATTTTTTTAAAGCAATTAATTATTTCAAACAATTGATTTTTTGTTTCCTTTTTCAATCCTTATTTTCCTAAAATAATATCTTTTAATTGAAAATTGATTATCAATTCTGTCAAAAGGGCCTTTCTTATAAAACGCAGCAATTAATTTTTAAAAACAAAATATAAGAACTGAGTTGGCTATATTCGAATAACTAAAAAGCAATATTCTTTTATTTGTTTATTTTTGTCATTGGAGTCTCAGAATCTTGTTCTTTAGTGTTTCCAAGCGTGAAAGTTCCTTACTAAGGCGTTTCGCTTCATAGCATTATAGACTAGGTTAGAAATCTTAAAATAATTCATTTCTCTTCCTCTGAGAAAAACGGTAAGAAATGGTGTGAAAAATAAAAGAAATTAAAATAAAATATTTCTTCACCAAAATTAATAAAAACTCCTAATTTTTATCCAAACTACTTCTTAAATTTACTTAAAAACTACCATTTTTCATGTTATAAGCTATTTTAATCAAATCATGAATATATATTCTCTCCAAATTTTTTAGAATATTTATTAGAATTCAACTAAATGAAAGTTTTTTTTTCTCTTTTTGTACGACTATTCCATAAAGCTTCTGAAATTTCGAAGCCGACGCTAGAATTGAGCTTTTTCTGATTGTTCAACAATTCTAAAATTCAAATGTAATAGAAATCTCTTTGCCAATACATTAAACAAAAACAAAAAAATACCAAATAATATCTAGAGTTCATATTCAAATGCAACTATGTTAGCGTAAATAACTTTATTGCTGAATCATAGAAGGAGAAATATGCTGCATTTAGACCATTCATTTGGTAATGTTTTCGTTCTTGTTTTATACAGTACACCGGAAATTCTGGTTTTCAAATTATAGTTCTGTTTTATTACCATACATTTAAAAAACTGAGAACTTTAAATGAGAAACTGGAAAGTAAATTTGTCTAAATAAATGGCTTTTATGCCATTCTCTAAAGTATCAAGATAAAAATACCAAAGTTTGCATCATTCTCCAAATTTTATAACATATTATAAAGCCATATTTATGGTCCATTTTACCAAAATCATTACCAAAGCGCTATTGTAAGAGTTAGCAATTAATGTTCCCATGAAGCTATTTGATGCTCCCATAGAGTCAGAAACACGGTAAATTTTACCATATTCTGGTATTTTTGGCCATATTTTATAGAAGAATATTTTGAATATTTTGGAAAAATAGCAGTTCAAAGAGCGACTTTTTATTAAAAGTTATACTTTTTATTCAGTTTTTGTTTTAAATTTGTTAATTTTTGAGAACAAAATTTGTTTCATACGTTAAAAATTACTTAGTTGTACTGTAAAAATTTCCCGATCAAATAACGAGAAGTACCAGCACACGGAGTGCCAGTGTACATTTTATCGTAATATCCATTCTTACCATAAAATTTTACAGTACAAAAAATCTAGTATACCGTAATTTTTATGCTAGTACTTACTATAAAATCACTGTATCGCTGTAATTAAATAAATATTACTGTAAAAACTACGGAATACAATTTTAAGGTAAAAATGGATTTTGCCTATGTTCTATTCAGGGTGCCAGTGCTTTTGAATGGAATTTGTTCCTGAATTTTTTTATTGAGTAGAAAATAACAGATTTGATTTGCATATCCAAAAACATATCGCGCATTAGAAAATTTATATGCACTATAAAAATGTAACTTGATCCCGCATTTATCAATCTATGGAAAATAGCGAATTTGATCTGTATATCCGAAAACATATCACGCACTAAAAAATTTATGTGCATCGGAAAAATGTAACTTGATCCCGTATGTTTTACTGTGTAGAAAATAGAGAATTTGATCTGTATATCCAAAAACACATCACGCACTAAAAAATTTATGTACACTGTAAAAAATGAGTTTCTCAAAATTGAGCAAAAATTTATTAAAATAGCTTCAGAACACATATAGTCAAATTTGAAAAATATATTCAAATTTTAAGCAGTATATAGGGTAAACCTGCCCAGTGAAGGAACATTTAATAAACATATATATTTTAAAAATAAGAATTTAAAAGTTTTTCTTTAGATTGATTGGTAACAATAGCTTACTGCCAAACAATAGGAAGTCATCTATCAATGTTTTGGAATACCTGGTCAAATAGACTTCTCTGAAAAAAATTTTGAATTTGTTATTATCTCTGCAACACCTTGTTTCATTAAAAAAATTATAAGGTGAGTGTTTGTATTTATATGTTTGAAGTGGAATTAATTACATGTAATAGTTTTATTTTTCTCACTGTGATAAAGAGAATGCAAAATATAATTATTGAAGTTAAGTTTTATTTTTTTAAGCATCATAGCATAATAAAGTACTGAGATAAGGGGGGGGGTTTATTCACTGGATCACCAAACGATGAAAAACCAGTGAAGGAACAAGTGTTCCTTTACTGGGTTTTTTCCAAGTTAATGAAAATAAAAGATAAACTTCAATTTTCTTGTACCTTTAGTGATGTTCCGCATCAAAAGTATGTTAAAAATACGAAAAACAACTTCCAACCAGTGAGGGAACAGGCATGTTCCTTTACTGGGCATAGATTTCCCAGTGAATGAACAGTATGTATTAATATGTTGACACTGTAATTTTCAATTCATGATTACAAAAAAAAGTTAAAATTTTCCAAGTATTTATATGTTATAATTTCAAGAAGAGGCTTGCTTTAAAATATTTGTAAGGCTTATAAATTCATAAAGAGCATTAAAAAATAACCAAAATTAAGTCTTCCTTTACTGGGTGTTCATTCACTGGTAAGAGCTGTTCCTTCACTTGGTCTTCTTACTACTTGTTATTTAAACCTCCAAAACTTTAAAACAATATTATGTAAGTTCTCTACAATTTTTTTACATAATTTGCTATTAGTAACAAATATGTTGGCACTGTCATTTAACTAAAATTACGAATTTTGAAATGAATATGGTTTTTTAAAAGGCAAGCGCAGCTTAAGTGTTCCCTACGCAGTTGTTAGTTTACCCTACGCATGTTTGGACAATATGCATAGTTTCAAAAGTGATATGGAAGGAAAAATATGTAAGAGGCACAAACATTGGGTGTCGGCAGGATTCGAACAAAGGGCCTTCGGGTTTCTTAAAAGATGCTCTAATCACCATTATTGTACACTCCAGTCCAAGAAGAGTTAGGAAGTTTTTTATAGTGGCCGCTGCACTGACACATACTTATTTCCAATTTCAGTGGTACAATGGTACAAAGGTTGCAGTTAGGAAATATATGGAAATAGTTTAGTCATAAGATTGGTAATTTTAATTTCACTTTTTGCTTGTTTCTCTACAGCTTAAAAACATTTAAACGAATGGAAAGTGTCATGAGGAAATGTTTGCTATTGACGTTGTTGCAAAGACACTGAAATTTCGCTTCTGTAAATGCCATTGTGCTACAGAAAAGAAACTTAAATAGATTAAGACTTAATAAGAAGAATTAATAGTTATTAGAAAATTATTTGTTTTTCGTTCTTTTTTAATAGAATTACCTAAACAAAACTAACACACTAGGAAGAAACAATATTTCACTAAATAGTCACTAAACATAATAATATTATGTAATTAAATTGTGTTAGAACTCAAAGCAATAATGAATTAATTAAATTAAATTAACAAATTTTAATGTGTTTATTAATGATGATAAAAATTATTAAATGATTATTGAATGGGATGGTGATTTAAAAAAAAAGGATTATAAAGAAGAAGAATTGTTATGAAATAGGATTACAGTTAATAAATAGTGATTAAAAACGGTAATTATTAAATAATAATTAAATAGTGACACACATAATTATTAAATGAGTTTTAAATACGATAGTAATTAGATGATGCTTGAATATAATAGCTATTATTAGTTAATTATAGCTATAATAACAACTATTAAATAGATAATTGGTAAATGTTGACTAAATATGGTTATAATTATTAAATAGGGATTCTAATAATCGATACTTAACAGGCAGAATATTTAATGAGTAAGTTCATTAATTGAGAAAGTACATACAGATATCTTGCAATTGCAGAAACCATGAAAAACCAATCCGAGAATTCAAAAAGGTCGCTAAGTTCAACTACAAGTTTAGGTAAGTACCTATAATTCAACCATAAATATGCATAGAGTGTATATAGTGTTGCTATTACTATTATTATAATAAAGCTAATGTAACTAATAGTTCGTTTTATAAACTTCAGTGTCACATTAAAGTTGGTTGGTCACCTCGAATAAAGCACGAAGTAATTATGCTGTGCTATATTACATTATGAGCTGCGATGTCTTAGTGGTTAAGGCACTAAACTGTTATGATGAATAAGTAATGTTCGTTCCCCAGAAGCCGATTTAAGTCCACCCAGCTTCAGTTTAATAAATACTAGTCGAGATTTGATGGCTCAGGGGATAAAATACTCGCCTCCCAATAAGATGACCCGGGTTCAATACGAATTCAGCACTCGGCTCTCCTCGACAACTGTGCTAGCTTAAAATATCCTCAGTGGTAGACGAATCATGGGTTGACGTCAGGTTAACCATGGGTGATCTTCGTAGTTTTCCTCTTCATGTAACGCAAATGCGGTGAGCAATCCAACTCTATGTAACGCTAATCGAAAAGTCCCCCACGTAGACAAATTTCTCCCAGTACTGGATCCAGGATTTCCCTTGCCTTCTGGATTGGGTTTGAAATTACAAGGCTACAGAGTTGAACATTAATAGTCTTAAACTCAATTGCGCAAACCACGGTTATTAAATAAAACAGATACCATCCAGTTATGGTTTCTCAGGGGATAAAGTGCGTGCCTCATAATGTGGTGACCCTGGTTTGAATCCCAGCAAAGGCTGGTCGATATGAATTCTGCACCCGGCTAGCACCAGCCACAGTGCAGACGTAAAATATCCCCTGTGGTAGAATATTCCCAGTGGCTAGTTTCTCCAATGCTTGATCCAGGAGTTCCCTTGTTTTCTGAGTTGGGTTTAGAATTACAAGACTACAGATGAACATTGTCAGTTGTGAACTCAGAATCGGGTCGGCTGTTCAACGGCGTTCATAAAATAATGTAAAATAGGTACCAGCTTGGAAAGTTAAGGCTGTCAGAATACAATACTGACCACATTGCTACCATTATGACGTTGTTCATGAAATTGCCTTAACCTCCATGACCCTCCGTGGCCCAAATGGGACTGTTGTGGTATGCTTTCCTTTGTATTATATTACGGTTGGCAAAATAGCAAAAAATTCACTCATTTTACCATGTAAAGAGAAAGCCTCAATTCTGTGTAACTTTATAGACTTATTAAAACGCATAAAATGTTTATTTAAATTAGTTTATAAATTTTTTTATAGACCTTTCTTCTGTATCTTCATTCACAAGTTTTTCTGAAAAAAGTTATAATGAGAACGATGTGAAAGAATTTGTGGCAGAAAAGCTGAATAAAAGACTAAATGATGTATTGCACGTAAGACTGTTATTTATAAATTCTTTTATGCGTTTCTTTAGTAATAATTAGTATTTTCACGTAAATTTTTATCAGATATAATATAAATGTTTAAAGTTAATTGTTTTTTGAGCTTATTAACAAATTTGGGTGATTTCTTTTTGATTAATTATACTCTAAAGTCAAATTTATGAAAGCGAAAAAGTGCCAAAAAACACAAAAACAAAAAGTAAAAACAAAACATTTAAACTAACACTCATAACAAAAATCATTTATATTATTTTCCCTTTGTTAAAATATAAAATTTGGGCAATTCCATGTGTGACGGAATGACATTTTGACTTGCAAAATAACAATTAATTGAAGTTTCTATGTATCTAATTTCAAATAAACATTTTTTTTCTCATGCATATCATTATTATTGGCATAATGCGCTTCATAAACTAAAAAAACAGGATTTTCTATCTTTTTTACTTTTAATTTTACGAACTTTTTATTTGCGTGACGGAATGACATTTTGGCAACCAAGCTTTTGGCATGCCGCTTAGAACTGGTAGTTTCTGCGAATTTTGCAGCTATTATTTTTCTGAACTATTTTATACTTTTAGTATAATGTGTAAGCAATGTAAAATGTGAATTTGGAAAATTAACCTCAGGTTGGCTAGCAGTTATTAACATCTATTTGCTGTGACGGAATGACCGTGACGGAATGACAAAAAGTTTAGTAGAAGAAAGTCTTCATTTAAAAAATGTTTTATTAATATGTAAATGATTAACAGAATGTAACAGCTAAACAGGATTAATATTTATGTAAGAATTAGTAAAAATTTCAACAGTTTGAAAATTAGGTTGTCTCTGAAGAGGTTTTATATCTAACTTGCCAATGTCACGTCTTTTCTTTGTTCTCAGGAAATTTATGCGTTATTAAGACATGTGACGGAATAACGTAAAAGAAGTTACTTTTATTTTATATATTAAACTTAAAAAGATAATGTCTTAAATGTTTAAATTTTGTACTACATGCATATTTTTATTAAAATATTGCAAAAGAAAGATGCATTTCTTTTATTTTATATGTATTTTTCAAGAAAACAATTTCAGCACAAATGTGAACAATTCACTTGTCAGCCATGTGATTACTTTAGAATGCTAACAGATTCAAAAAATTTAAAATTATCAAAAATGAAACGGCAATATGTAGACTTTGGCTATTTTTGAACATATTTTTAAAATTAAAATATGCAATTCAAAAAAAAAACAATTTCACTTAAAAGTTGACAATTTCGTGGAATTGCCCATTTAATACTTTCAGAAAAAAAAAATTTGAAAAAAGTTAACTGAAAAAACAAATTCCTTACAAACATTCATTTTTTCTTATATCAGTTTATTTGTAATAGTTATGTATTTTCCAAATAAAATATGCTATTTTCTGCTATTTACAATAACCACAAGATTCAGGAAAGTAATAACGATCAGTATTTTCTGACTAGCACTAGCCAGCACTTTTGTTAAGAGTTTATGATTAAATATGACGACTTAAAAATAAAAATTCATGCAGTAATCAGCATCATTTCTTTTTCCCTAAACATTTATAGTACGCTGTTAAAAATATATCGGAAAGAACTGTTAAATAACAATTTAGTTAATTGTTATTTTACTGCCTTCAAACGTAACAGTCAAAGAATCATAAATATGATGATATTCAAACTGTTAACTGTATGAAAAATCGCTTATTAACTGCTTTCACATAATACGGTTAAACAACCAGATTCTTATCGCATCAACTAGACCCCTCTAATGAAGCTGCTTAGTTCCCTGCTGATGAGTACATATCATAGATGATTGGGCGAATCTGTCATTCTCATGACCGACAGAGCGGAGGTTCAAGCCCCAGCGTTGACACCACGACACTCTCTTCAACACATGAAGAGTTTCAAGTGCCCTGCACTTCCCTATCTGTGTCCCTTACCATTAAATTACGGTACCTTCATTCACTCATAGATGGCAGCACCATAAACCTGTTTCTTCTCCCGATTTTAAGACCATGCTAGCTGGAAATGGTTAAAAAACCGTGTAGTTTTTTATTCATGACTTTTTTTAACCATACTTGTTTTAAGCGGTTTCACTACCGTAAAGGTGAAAAATCTACTTAACCGTAAACTTTAGATTAAGTGGATGGTCAGACTGCTGTCGGTTATTTTACCATGATTTTAGAGAGAAAATTCTAACACCTTAGAATAAGAGAAAAATCACCTTAAATATTATTTTCAGAAATTAATTAATAATAACAACGAAAGCGGGAAAAAATATTCCACTCAAAATCATATAAATTAAATAATATTCGCATTATTTTTAAATATAAAATGTAGCAATAATCCGCGATGTTCTAATAAAGTTATTTTTTACTTAAAACAGCTTTCTGTTTCATAAAATCGCAATGCTTTATTTTGAAATTGAATTTTTATTTTGTAGCTGAAACATTAATTGGATTTACCCATCAATTAATTGTTAACATTCCACACGAAAATATTCAAATTAAATAGTATTCGCTTTATTTTTAAGTAGGAAATGCTGCAGAAGCCCAAAATCTAAAAGTAATAGACAAAGTCTGTAATAGCCCATTCCAAGCAATTAGTTTCTATAAAAATGATCTTTAATTTTAATCAACTATTTGTTTGATGTAAGTATAATGCGTACATTATTTTAATTTTTATTTTTAAGTTAAAACATTAATTGTTATAACCCATAAACTTTCATTAAAATATGCATATAGAGCAAAATTTATATAATCGAATTTTTGAATATTTGAAATCATATTGAACTTAAGCAAGTTTTATTTTTGTAGGGCCTACGTACATTTGACAAGGAAAACACTGGAAAAGTTCTACCAGCTAATTTACACAACGTTCTAAATATATTTTGCTATCCATTAACTTTGATGGAATTTAAAGAACTAACGTCACAGGTTATTCTTTAATATTTTTAAGATATTAGTTTGTTATGAGCATTTTACTTTTATAAACATAAACTTTTTGAAGCTTTCAAACTCTACATTAAATTTTCAAAAATATTCTTTGAAATTTTATCACAAGATAAAGAAGTTTAAGATTAACAACAGGATTCAGGATTTGGGATTTTGTACAAAATTTATTATCTTTTGAAAATGCGACTAAGTTTCTTTAAATCGAGTAAATAAAGTAATCTAAAGCAATAAAATGTATATCTTATGAAATGAAAGTATTAGAGGTATCTTATCGAGGGCAGATAAATTTTAGGATGCTCTAAAAAATAAAACAAAAAGATATCTTTTTTCCGTCGAAAAATTTTTGTTTGAAATGTGAACGAGTATATTAAGTAATTAAGCAGAATGACTTTTGTTTTTTCTAATGCTATGTTTCATTTATAATTATAAGGAATATTATCCTATTTGATTTTTCTTTTAATGTATATTTTTCGCTTTTCACCACATATGTAAAATTTCGTGACAGAACTTTAGTATAAGTCACGATTTATAATCGATTCTCACATAGCAGTAATCAAAAAACAAAAACAACAGCATTTTTTGCAACACACAATATAAAAATTTTGTTAGTGTTTGTTGAATAAAGAAGCCAACACTGACTTTCATATCTTGCTCACTTTTCATACTTTCATGTTTTTTAATAATGTCTTATTTACAAAAAAGACTGAATAATGTCTGATGCGTAACTATTTGTCATTTTTAAATAAGGAAAGGGTTCACTTTGAGATTTCATGAATTTTGAATATTTACTTTTTATTTTTAACAAACTTATAAAATTATGTAGGTCAATGACCTAATTATCTAATTATATATATATATATATATATATATATATATATATATTATAAGCAAAAAAGTTATCGAAATCAAGTGAGACGCTCTGAAACAAAAGTATGGTAAAAACTATCAGAATATGGTAAAATCTACCGTGTTTCTGGCTTTATGGGAACAAGCACCGAAAAGCTCGGTAATTTTTTTCGAACAGCTGTGACAATGTTTTTTGAAAAATTAACAATAAAATATGGTTATAATATGTGATAAAATTTGCTTATTTTTACCATGCTTTAGAGTATGCCATTAAAAACTATTTATTCAGTTAAATTTGCTGGGATTTGTATTTTTTGCTAAATGTGTGTAAAAAGAACTACAATTTTTAGAACCCGAAAATACATGAAAAGAATTATATGAAATACTAGAAATTATATGAAAGGACAAATTACCAAATAAATAGCTTAAATACCATATATTTTGGTTTTATTAACCAGAATTACAATTTTGTCCGAATTGTTTCCTGGCTCGTATCCCCTTAACATCACTGGTACCAGAGCACCCGTCCAGGAGGTGCACTCAACATTCGGTGCAACCGCAAGGACCAGACGGCGCTTACCAGACTTACCAGCGGCCACCTTAAGTCTCTTTCCTTCGAGGGAAGTAATAAAATCTTCCCAAACTGACCCAGGTGCCACAACATGCAGGCTTCTCCCCAACATATCCTGAACTGTCTTGGACTGGACAAGACGGACATACTAAATAACCCACTTTTGGTGACCGACTTCCTCCGGGTCATGAATTTCATGGACAATGTTTAGCCCTGCTAATTTTGGGGATAAGGAAGAAGAAGACAATTTTATTTACCGGAAACGTCATTACTCAACAGTACGGTAATTTTACCAGAATGTTTTCCTCTGTGCCACATTTCAATACCTTTCCACCAGAAATCAAAAGGGTTTTGATATATTTAGTTCTACCTTCCTCAAATAGAAAGATTTAAAAAGTACTTTTTTTTTACTTCACTAAATTATTTTTGTACTCTGTTTATATAACAAGCATTCTGTAACTGAAAGCAACTGACAGAGGAAATGATATATTTTTGATATTTGGGATATCCATGGCATAAATTATACACTAATGTAAATAACGCTAATATTTATACTAAAAAGAATTTAGAAGTAATTCTGTTACTTTATGAGGCTTTCAAATTACAGTAACTTCAATTTAACGTAGTTTATTTAGCAGAAACTTTTTGCTATGTTACTTTTTATTCACCTAATTTTAAAAATATATATAGCATGAAAGCATGCATACGGAGAAGAAAAAAATCTGCTCAAATTACCGTTCGCTAATATGGTAACGATATACCGGTAATTCTAGTTTTCAAAGTTATAGTTCTTATTACCACGCATTTAAAAAAAATACATAACTGATAATTAAATTTAATTGAATAAATAGTTTTTATACCATACTCTAAAGGTATCATGAGGAAAAAAAGCTTTTGGAAACTCTATCAAATCAACACTCACATTAATACTCGTATGTACGGCTTTTGAGAAATAGCGTAAAGGTTAAGGTTTTGCCAAACGCAATGCAAAAGCTGTTATTTAAAGACATATGTTAATTTTTAAGTTAATTTTCACGCATGCGCACTAGAGTTTGGTTTGCTTTAGCGTTAACGAGAAACCGTAACCCGAAGAGCAAAAGCTCTCTCATCATGAGAGCTAATATCAATCGTGTACTTTCAACTCGAGAAGAATTAGAGTGATTACGTCTAAGCATATGATTTAAATCGGATTTAACTGAATACCTATAAGCGACGTCACGCGTGTGTGTTGAACCTGATTGGCTTCTAACTCGACGAATTCCGCGATTTACCTACGATGACGTCACTTGCTGGTATCCGATTACTAATAATGTCACCCGATTTTTATGTTACAACTAACAGAGGTTAGGCAACAGCAAGGGGATGTTGCCTTAAATTATATTATGTCAAAAGGTGTGAAATCTGTAGCAAGTGCAAATTGAAACCTGCTTCCTCCGAATAAAGCCTTGATTATCTGGAATTTTAGTAGGAGGACTTTCTCTTGCGACCAATTTTAGATTGTAACTTTGCCGGAGCGTTTGAACTCCTGGATTTGATACAGCGAAGGCTGTATTGAAGGATTGGAAACAACAACATGTCAAAAGGTGACTTAATCGTGTTTCTATTATTCAAAGTAAAAATTGCTAACTGATAAAAAAAAAAGGTTTGTTAAGGCCCTTTAGTTTCCTCAGAGCGTCCGGCAACGTCTATATGCTTAAAAGTTTATCTTTTAACCATATAGACTTTGCCGGTTGCAGTTTGGACGTTGAGGTAGCAGTTTGGAAAAAGGGCCCAAAAAAAAAAACAATCACCAATTTTGTATTAAAAAAATGTGTACTTAGTAAAGTGTGGACATTAATAGATAGGTTTCCTTATTTAATTTTATTAGAACATTCTTAATCATTTTCTTGCATTTCAGGAAAAACTAGATGGGAATGGATGTATAACCTATAGATCTTTTCTCCAAAATCTAACGGGGCGAAGAAACGAAAGAGATGATTTTAATAGGAATAGAAAGAAAGAGTAAGTCGATAATTTTATTCAAAGCAAGATTACTTTAATGCTATTATTAAGTGATTTTCCCCATACGGAGTCCGCTCCAATTGTTCTGACAATTCCGTTCGAAAACAAGCTGAATTGCTCAATGGATTTCAATTTAAGAGAAGCGTGTCGATAGTCTTTACCATCAAACGATAAACATCTGAAAAGCAGAAGAAATTTAAAATAGACCCATTGGCAGTGGGCGTGCATTGTTATAGATCTCTAGGCTAAAGTAAATTTAAATAATATGAAAATTCACAAAATCAACTCATCATCGTCCGAATAGCCTCACCTATCAATAAAGATTTTTTTAATTAAAAATAAAAAATATTCAAAGGGATGTAAGACTTGATAAAAGTTTTTTGATTAATTTATTTTTAAGGTACAGTATGAACAAAAACTGATTAAACTTTCAAACAAATCCGGTAATGTACATCGAAACGTCTATATTATACTTATTCCCGCTTGGTAAAAGACCGGCCTGGAAACATAGAGAATCGACAATAACTAATTTTCTTTTTACGTTAAATGAATTAATTGCAGCCTGTGTTCTCTGTCAATACACTTGAAAAACAGAGTATTAAAAAAATGAGTTTGAAGTATAATGAGTTATGGGGCTAGAACTCTTAAATGATCGAGCGTAAAGGACTACAACAAAAGACCAAATGAGATTTTATACATTATACATGAAAAATTTTCTTAATTATCCCTTAAAATTGAAATAAAAATGCACTTTTCTAGTTTGAAATATTTTTATTTATAGTTAATGTTTTATTTGGTAGGATGAACCTTTTAGACGAGAGTACTGAAGAATTGGAAATTAGAATGAAAAGAAAGGTATTTGAAATAAATTTTTCAATTTAAAACTTTTTGTTAAAATAATATTGCGATATTATTTAAATAGCCTAAACCTCACACTTTATTGCTTCAATTGCATTTTTTTCATATTCAAGAAGTTTCCTTTATAGTAACTCATTGTCGTTTATAATACCAGCATTAATTACAATTCACTTTTTTTTATTAAACACCATCCCTAAAGAATATGGATTATTGTGTATTAATATGGTTTAGTAGAAATATATTAACTCTTTCTTCTTTTTGCCTTGTCTGTAAGTAAAAAAATAATGAAAATGTTTTATAAACTGCTTCGCATTTAACTTTCAAGCTGGTTTAACAAACTCAATATATTTAAGGACAGTTTTCCCCAATTTGCTAATTTTAATTCTAGTTTCCCCAAAACTTACTTCTTTAAACATGTTGTGCATTAGAAATTTACTTTGCTTATTGCAAATTTCTAATACGCAGCATGTTTAAAGATAGCTTTCTCAACCATGCTATGTTTAAAATTAGCTTTCTCATACGTACTACATATATTAAATGCTATTAAATTACTATCTTACTACGCCAGAGAAGTTTCTCAAAATTTGTATGCTTAACGAAAGTTTCTCAAACTTATTATGCTAAATGCTATTGACTTTTCTCAAACGGACTCTTCTTATTCATACCTTACTCAAACATTATTCTTAATGCTATTTTTCTCAAATTAGCTAAGCTTAATACTGTATTTTTCTAACTTACCATGCCTAAAAAGTCTTACTTCAAACAAACTATGCTTAATGCTACTTTTCTCAAACCTATTATGCTTAATAGTTCTTTTCTCCAACTTATTATGCAGAATCCTACTTTCTGAAACTTACTATTCTTAATGCTACTTCTCTCAAACTTACCAGACTCAATGATGCTTTTCACAAACTTATTTAGTTTAATATCATTTTTTTCAAACTTAATATGCCTTCTTAATACTACTTTTTTCGAACTTACTATTCTTAATGCTACATTTCTCAAACTTACTAGACTTAATGCTGCTTTTCCTAAACAATCTACGCACTGAAAATATTCCGAGTAAATTTACGGAAAATAGCATTGGTATCCTGATAGCAGCATCCATAAAATTTTATTATGCAATTCTAGCAGCAATATTTATTTAGTACAAAGATTCAGGGATATTCCTATAAATATTACAGTAAAAATTACGATTTATCATATTTTTTGTTTCGTAAAATTTTAAGGCAAAATATGAAAACTCCCTGCCACTCCATACTTTTAACCGTAATTTCATCCGGAATTTCTTACTTTGTGTTTGATTTTCATTTTCATACAGTTATTTTAAACATATCTAATAAACGTGATCATTTTGCGGAATAAATAAATATTACTTAATTTCTTTGTGCTTTGATCACATAATGCATTTAATAAATTTTTATTTTTTGTAACACAAAACATCTTGTGTTTACTCCGTTAAAAAATCATTACGTCTTCATTTTTTTAAAATATGTTTTTTCAAACGTCAGAAGCGAATTCCAGATAATTGTTTTGATTTTTTAAAGTATTGTTTTAGATAAGTAAGAATCTTAAGACATTCATACGCTGTATGTGGTTATACGATCCAAATCGAGACGAGATGATCCAGAAACACGAATTCCGTGCTGTTCTAGAAAATCTGTGCTTCCATTTAACAGACGAACAATTTGACAGGTGATTTTCTTAAAACTTATTTAAATTACACTCTTCAAACAGTATTACAATGAACCTGTAAAATAAAAACAATAATAACAGTATATAAATGCCCTTAACATATAAATTATATAAATACATTTTAGGTTGTGGCTCTTATATGATCCAAACATGAGAGGTGTTTTAAACTACAAAGACTTTCTACTGAAATTAGGAACTCGAACAGAGTCATACAAAAGAATCATACCCAAAGGGATGAAATCAAAAATCCTCCACCAAACCACCACAATTGATGCTTCTGAATCAAAGTAAGATAAGTTTCATTTAGTTCGAGATCACATCTACATAAAGGGCATCTACTTTTCTCCCTGCTTGATTCTTGTGTGTGTATATATATATATATATATATATATATATATATATATATATATATATATATATATATATATATATATATATATATATATATATATATATATATATATATATATATATATATACACCCAAGTGCCATTACATTATGACCATCCTCCATCTATAACAATGGGTTCGCCCAGGTTTTCAAGGCTTCTCGCGCAGGAAAAATGTTTTCATGGGCCACACTAGGATCCATAATCCTCATAGAACAATCCCTGACGTCTGTAAGCTACTTGAACATAGTTGCAGACCAGGTTCACCCATTCATGGCAACAGTTTTTCCTACGGGGGGTGGTGTTTACCAACAGGATAATGCACCATGTCATAGGGGTCGAATCGTCGAGGAACATTCCAGTGACTTTCAAGTCATGTCTTGGCCCCCAAATTCACCTGACCTTAATCCAATCGAGAATTTGTGGTTCTACTTGGAAAATCAAATTGCTACCCCCTCGCAATGTGAGGGAATTGCAGGACCAGTTGGTGAGCGCTTGGTACCAGATACCTCAGACTACCTATCAGCACCTTGTGGAATCAATGCCATGGCGGGTGCTAGCAGTTTTGTGGGCTAAAGGTGGTCCTACATGTTATTATCAGGGTGGTCATAATGTAATGGCTCTTCGGTAAATATATATATATATATATATATATATATATAAGCGTGCTAAAAGATGGTTTTAATTATGAACTGATCTAAATTGCACTTTCTTGGGTGATATTTAAGAGTTTCAAATTCAGTTCTAATATAAGATCCCTGGTAGTTTCAGAGCCGGAAAAGGTTTAAAGTCTCAAAACAGGAAATTAATTCTTGAGAAAATTCTTCTCCATTTTTGCTGAAATTTTCTATTTTTAATCCTCTGTAATTTTCTGACTTCTGATAAGTTCTCACAGTAAGTTATCATAATTTTTATCAAAACTTTTCTTGCACTGTCTGTAATAAACCAAAATATATCTGGCAAATCTACAGCTGACGTTTTAGAATATTCTAACATTTTTGTAAATTTTTATGTAATCCTTTAAATTGAAATGATTACTACTCTTTAGTACAGGATATTTCAAAATACGTTTATCAACAAAGTTACAGTTAAAACAAAATGTAATAAAAAATTATTAATCACCATATTAAACGTTTATTACCAAAATTTTATTAAGCAAAAGAAGTTCAATAAATTAACTGTAGATAATAGTTATATTGACTTTCGTGAAAATTGAAGTTTTCATAGCTCTCGTTACAACTAATTGTTAACACATTCTAACTTCAAAATATGTTCCAAGTAACTTTTTTATAAATCATTTTATTATAACGTTTTTAGAAAAGAACGTACTCGTAAAAAGTTTGCAAAGTTAGGAAGAGATGACCCAGAAATCCAAGGACAAGTCTTCAGCAGTATTGTCGAAGTATTTCGGAAAAGAGTAAGTAAAGGTTCGGAAAGTTACATTATAACCAAGAAAGTTATACTTTACAGAAATCTTTCTTCTTTATTTAGGTTGAAAAGAACTTTCCCATTTTGCTTCGAACTTTCCGAATCAAAGACAGCAGTGATAATGGTTTTGTTTCTTTAACAGTATTTCACCAAGTATTAAACTATTTTGTGATGCCAATGTCTTCTCAATTATTCAAACAAGTCTTAACAAAGTAAGTATAGGCTTAATATAAAGAATTGAGGTGATCTGTTGGTTTTTTTATTATTATTAATTTTATTCTTTATTCATAATCGTCGTTGAACTGCCGAACCAATTTTTGGGTTACGTACTACGAATGTTCATCTATGTAGCCTTGTAATTTTGATCTCTATCCGGAAGACAAAGGGACTCCTGGATCAAGTATTGGGACAACAGACAAGAGAGATTTTGGATCAAACATAAAGAAAAGCGAGCCTTCGGGGAGAACTTTTTGATGGAACTAACCCGCATTTGCGTTACATGGAGAGGAAGACCACAAAAACCTCCAACTATTAGCCTGACGGCAAGGAGACTCTAACCCATGATGCGTTTACCACTGACGATATTGTATGTCAGCACTGTGGTCAGTGCAAGCCGGATGCGGAATTCATATCGTCCAGGTATCGCTGGGATTCGAACCCGATACCCCTCATTGGAAGGTGAACGCTCTATCCCCTGAGCCACCGCGATTCATCTGTGGCTTATTGAGAAAATCTAGGTGACATTAGTACACTGAGAAAAAAAGTATAGCCGAAATTACCAGAATATAGTAAAATTTACTATGGAGGCACAAAAAAGCTCAGTAATTTTTACCGGAACGCTTTGGTAATCGTTTTGGGAAAATTAACAATAAAACATGGTGTTATAAAGTGGGATGAAATTTGGTAAATGTGGTAAAATACAGTAGTTTTATGTTTACATCTTAGAGCATGGTATAAAAACTATTCTTTCATTTAAATATATTTACTTTTCATGCGAACTATTTTGCACACTTGAATTCCGGTAAACAGTTTCCATATAAACAAAAAATAATAAAAAATGAAATTTTTAATTTTGGTTTCAATATCCAGAATTATGGGGTTTTTTTACCAGAAATATCATTATCATACAGTACGGTAATTTTTTATCGGAATTTTTCTTCTGCGTAGATAATATTACTAGGTAATGTGAAAATAAACTAAATGCTAATGTCTTCTCAATAGTTGAAACAAGTCTTAGCAAAGTAAGCATACATAATATGAAAGATTAAAAGCTATCTGAAGTTTTTTGAAGAAAAAAAAATCAGTGACATTACTAGGTAATGTTTCCTAGATAATGTAAGAGTGTACTAAGTGCCAATGTCTTCTCAATTGTTGAAACAAGTTTTAGAAAAGTATGCATAATGTAAAGAATTGAGAGTGATTTGTGGTTTTTTGAGAAAAACTCTACATTACTAGATAAATATTACAGAATGTTCTATTTACCTATTTTTGTATTTCTCATACTTCGCATACTTTTCTACAATTTTAAAGGGTGTATTGATAAAATTATCTTTAAAACTACTTAAACAAATTACGTCAAACTAGTTATAACTACTTATATGGTAAAAAAAACTTCATATTACTCAAAGTTTTTCTCAATTTGATAAAATCGCCCATTGTCTATTAATTGGCGATCTATCGTGGAAGATTTTCGTGACAACCTTCATTTTTACGGAACTACTGTTTACAATATATTGCATACCAGTGTACTTAATTCACATGACGTAAAATTTTAAAAATTATCCTTGTTATTTCTCTTCTTTTTTAATTTTTAGTTTTAATGTTCCTACATCAGCAAACAAAATTCAATGGTATGAATTTCTAAAGAGTGTTTGCATGAAGAATGCCCACAATTCTGGAAGTAATACTCAGTATTCGAAGTAAGTATGTAATTCTTCAAATTTATTTTCTGCTTACATGCTTTTTATACAGTCATTCTTCCATTTTAGATCTTACAATTGGAGCGCTTGCAGATCTATCATTGAAAAACTGAAGAAAGCAGGAACGAGCTCAGAAAACTTCTTTAGCAAATCTTTTACTGTTCTTGATCAAGTAAGTATAGAGTAGAAATCCTCTAAACTCTCGAAACGGTTGCACTTACAATTTTAAAACCGCTGTTATTTTGAGCAAAATCGAGGAAAATGTTTATTTTTTGGCTGCAATGTCGGTTATGAGTTAATTTTATTATGTGACAAAATGAAACGTTTACGCGTTTTCCAATCAGAGCTGAAAAAATGTGTAGATTGAAAAGCAGAATGTTTTTTTTTGATCTCACTAATGTCTTTTAGAACCTCCTTTTACTAAACTTTTCGTTTGTGCTTAACTGCAACTTAAATTATGTAAATAAATGCAAATTAAATTTATGCAATACATTTAATACGAAGAAACAAAAATGTGCAACAGCAAATAAGCCGAGGAGACACCAAGAAAAGAGGAGGCCTCAGCTCGGATTCATTTAGTAGTCCGACGTAACGAATTAAACTGCGCAGTGGTGGTTAAATATGAAAGATGTCACTGCTTTCAGACTACTAAGCTGCGAAGTGGGGTAAAATACGAAAGATGCCGTTATGGTTGGACTACTAAATGATCAAATATTCTTGTTTTTGGTAACCTATGCTGAGGCCTTTTCTCTTTTAGGCGGTATTTTCGCAGCTTGTTTGCACGATAATATGGTGCAAGGTATCTGCAGCGCTGCACTGGCACTTCTGAAAATATTGCTAAAAATAAATGAAAAACAATGTGAAAAAGCGATTTATGTCCAAGGAAGCTAATTCGGAGAAAAAAGAATCGAATTTATGGTTTTGAGATCGTTCAAGAGCTTGCATAAAATTGAAATCGAAAAAATAAAAATATATATGAATATCTCCAGCATTTATTTGGATTCCTCAAAAATTTCAAAGGAAAACTCGCAATTGTTGATGTTGAGAGTAAATAAAATTCGAAAATCGGGTTAGACAAGAACCGCTTTTTGTTCGAAATCCCTCTCCACTCAAATACTTCGTCTTCACCATACTTTTTTTATTCTCTTTATCTACTCGTGGACAGAAACCGTTTTCCCCGAGTCTGTCTTCAAAGTGTAATAACTCTCGGGGAGAATCAATTTTCCACGTTACTGACTTGTCGAAAATTAGTAAACCTACAAACGTAAACAAATGGTAATTTATTCTTAATTTGTGTGAAAAATGGACATAAACCGTTCTTTCCTTTTGATCATCAAAAATTATGTTTTTTATGTTTTAATACAACGTTAACACTCTTGCAGAACAACAAAAGAACCATTACAAGAGCAGAACTGAAAAGAGCCATCAATCAACAACTCTTGTTGCCTCTGGGGGAGGAAGAATTTAGAGCATTAATGTTTATATTGGATCCTGGACATACAAATGTTGTGGACTGTCAAAACTTCCTTTCGATCTTCGAATCAATGCAAAATGTAAGTAATTCGGTTTCAAAAGAAATTAAAGTTAAACTGCTCATTTTTAAATTGAATTAACACAGCACTAATGCCTTTTTTTAAATTTTTACGTATTTATGAATGATGTGAAAAAAAAAAGTCTTAAATCATTATAATAATTCTATGATTCTCAGTACATCAATTTGTTGATTTTGGGACTTTCTTTTTCGAATTATAAAGTATTGGAAACCTTAATCATGTTATGCGCAACTTACAAACTGTTTAAGGTTTATTTGTATGTTGTACTAAGGAAAAATGTTAATAACTTTTATGTTTTTTCCCCATTGTTTATTTTTTTCCCTTTTTTAAATCTGTTTTGTTTTTATCTCTTAAGGCCTGGTTTTGTATGAAAGGTCATAGTTACAAAACGTCAGTTTAAAATGAGCGCTAACCCATGATTGGTCAATTTGTGAGTTAAACAGCATACGTCATCGAACGCTCAGATTGAACGTCAGATTCAACTGCAGTTGGATTACAACGTAACGTTAACGACAGAAGCAATGGCGGACATCATCCAACAGAGCATTGAAATCAGCCACGATTTTGATTTTAACATTAAACATAACTCTTCTTCCTCTTCATTTAGCTAAGCTATAATGCGTTTTTTCTTGGACGAAGTCATTATTTGCTCTCTAAAGCACTGGTCGACAATAACAAAATCAATACAAATTCAAAATAAATATTTGCTTACGTTATTAATGCATGCGCAATGCAAGATAATGTCTGCGTTGAACAGACTGCTCACGCTGAGCTAACAAACCAGTATTTTGTTGGCGTCAGCGGTACGTCTACGTCCCGCTGACGCCCAGATAAGGCCCTTGTCCTAAGAAACCAGGTCCCGCAGTGGACTGATCGTTAAGACACGGTTTCCAGCAGATCACCGAAGTCAAGCATCACTGGCTACGGTCAGTGTGCGGGTGGGTGACCACTTGGATCAGTCTGCGTAGGGACCGAGGGTATGCGGCATTGGTCCTCGTTAAACTGTTCTACCGTAAAGTGCTCGACTTCGCGCGCAGGTCGTCGGGCTACCGAAGCGGGGGTGCCATCCCCTCCGCAGAGGATCAAAATTGTGATGGCATGTCTTCGGATCATCCTCCGAGATGTTTCCCAGACCGTCGCCAATAGCCCATTGTGCAGCTCTAGTGCGACGTAAATTAACAACAACCTAAGAAACCAGGAATTTCTCGTTGATGAATGTTGATAGTGAGCATCTTATTTTAATCCCTCGAAACATGTCTACTTTCTTCCCTTAATTTTTAAACCTGCTGATTTTTTCCATCTGTAAATAATAGTTTTTTTTTTTGTCATTAATAAACAAAACTATTTTTATTTGATAGAAATCAATTATTTTATAAAAATGTGATAGTTAAATATCTGCTGTTTCTATTATGTCTAGGAAAAGAACAATAACTCGAATCACAGTCCAGCTAATGAAGAACTTCAAAATGAAAGAATATCACCAACACTGGCTGGGGAAAAGCTGAAAATGGAGTTTAAAAAGAACTTTAATAAAAACTTAACAAATATAGAAAAGGTATTACTATGGAATATATTTCCAATTAATAATGAAGAAAAGAAACTTCTATTTCCCTGTTAAAGGCACATTATATTGCTTCTCAAGTATAAAAGCTGTGAGAAAACTAAATTAGTCTGAAAATGTTAATTTATTTAATGAAATTCTATGAAAATGTGTAAGAAAATATTATAGGTTGAAAGAAAGGGAAGCTACTGCGGATATTCTTTGACAAATTTGTCAAAAAACCACATTAAATTTTTTTTTAAATATTTAAGTATTTTTCTAATTCTAATTTAGACTTTACCTGCATTCTGGTTTGTATCTGGAATTACAAAGTTGTTCAGGTTTTTTTTTTCTAAAAAAAGGTTATTTTTGTATATTTTAGAGTTGCCAATCTATATCATTTTACAGAGAAAATTTGATCAATAAATAAAAAAGTTATTCAAGATGCCCACTTTAATCCCCATGTCTGCATTAACCTTCTCAACCCTTACTACCTTCCCAAATGTGTAAATAGCCTATATAGTTAGCACATTTGCAAAGTTATCCATCGATATTTAGAGCCACTTTCTTGAGCAAAAAACTACTTACACTAATTCGATAATATAATAGTTTCAATAAGCGCACTAAGAACCATCTTAATTATGGTAGAACCATCTTAATTATCGTCCTTTATCTTAAGGCAATCTCACCATTTATGACTGTCATATTTGCAAACTTTAAAATCAAGAACTCGATACTAAAAAAAATCGAGCAGTACGAGCAATTTTTGTGGAAATAGGTCTTGGCGTCTTATTACGCTCATTCTACTTTTTAAAAACTTCTATAAGTTTATATTGGAAAAAAAATGAAAAAAACTGACTATTACTGAAATAACATATTGTGAACGGTACCAAGTTTTACATTTTTGAAATATTTTTAAACTTAAAAAAATTACAAGAAATTAGAGTAAGTGTAAAAAACGTAAAAAATTTTTCACAAAAGTTATTAGAACTTCTGAAAACTATTTTAATTGAGTTTTTAAAGTCAGCAAATACGAAATTCGTAAATATGGTGAAATTGCGCCAAAGTAAGCAAAATAGATGGGGAACAGCAAATATATTATAACTGTACAAGTTTAAAAAATGCTTTAATTAAAAAGTATCTCTTTCCATTTTAATAAAATGCCCATTTTAATTTAATGCCTATAAGTCCCATAATTATATACGCAGAAATAGAATTTAGCTATATACAGGGTTATTCATAATTCCCCCCGGGGTTTCTAAGCGTTATAGTAAAAAAACGGAGACGAATATGGCAAAAAAGAACATATGAAATTATTCCGAAAGTATTCAAGTTTTAATTTAAGCAGTTATCGGTAGATGGCAGTAGCATGTAAAACTGAAGACAGTTGCAGTAAAGAAAAATGGCGTTTACAGGTGGAGGGAATTATGAACAACCCTGTATATAAAAAATTTTAATGTATATGCATAGCCTTACAATGCATTTTCGTTATTGTATTATTATTTTTCATAGTATGTTATTATTATTGTATTATCACTACTAATAAGTAGTTATCAATATTATAATATATGCCTCAATTATTATAACAGCATGTACATAATTATGATAAATTTAATAATAATTTATCAATAACACGAAAAATTGCTATTTAATAGTTTTTAAGGTATCTATTTTATTATAATTTAGGCTATAAATGCATTTGATTCTGAAGAAACTGGTTTCATGCATATTGATGATTTTCGTAAAATTCTACAAAGTTTCTGCTTTCTGTTAACCGATTCTCAGTTCAGAGAAATTCTTGGTAATACTCCTGTAGTTATTAACAAGATAAATTACTCTCATTTCATAAAGAACTACAAGAAAGGTAGTTTTGAGGTAAGTGTGTTACAAAAATTGCTTCTCCGGTAAAAAAATTCTTTATTTAAACTTCAAATCAATATACTGTTTCTTATGGTAGAAATTTCTTGGTGATAGATTATGGTTTCATTATGGTAGAAAAATATCTATATTAAAAAAATACTTAAATAAACTCCCGGATTTTTGGTTCTGTACTTAAAGAAATCGAAATAGAATTTTGTTAAAAAAAAATTTACGAAAATTTAAAATGTTCGAACACTTTTCAATCACTTTTTCGCCTTAGGTGAACTACTTTTTGTAAAATTATATTTTCTCACTCATTGTATAAATCAAGCATCTATATGCACTCTTAAGAAAATCAATTAAAAATTGAACCACAATGTCAGTACCTTGAACAATAATATGGTGCAACTTTTCTGCAACCTCAATCAAACATCAAATTAAATCATATTTCAGTTGCACTATAGTACTGTATAATCACGTTCAGTTCATCAAATTTTTTATCGATAATCTAGTTCAAGTTTGAACCATAATAGGCTGAGGTAACCTGGCTAGTAGGGCGTAGGGTCCGTATCCGATAAACCTAGAGTTCGATCACCGCTGACCTCTGGGGACACTGGTTCAGAAATAGATCGTCCTCTGGTTCAGGTCAAAATTACGATCTGTGGATGATGTGCGAATGTGTCCTCCCTGTAAAACGGGGTGTGACGTATATATGTTGTCTCCGGATCATCCTCAGGAATGATTCCCAGTCCTTCACTAATAATCCATTTTGCAGCTCTAGTACGACGTAAATGAAGAGTACTAAAGTACCGAAAAAAGTGCACCATAATAAAATTTCAACACATATGAATGATACAATCGTTCAGTACTAACATTTTTGAATAAGTAGGAATCAACTCAAAAACTGTATCAAAATTAATGAAATTAGTGTAATAAAATTTATCAAAAATTAATAAATGTAGTAAACCATACAGTTTTAACAGGAATTGAGCAGGTAAAAATATTTTTCTGAATCTTTTTTTTTTCTTCCTGAACAATTGTTTTTTATTTTACCAATTGGCTTTTACTTTCTTAATAATTTTCAATCCTTAAAATAATCATATAGCTCACAATGTTTTAAGCATTTTATACTTTATGAAAGCAATTTGGAAGAAGAACCAATTGCTTAACATTTGAAATATTTTTAGCGCAATTCTCAGACCTTGACAGATGGTACGTGGTTTTAAAAAAACAGCTGTTAGAACTACTGAACATAATTCAACCAATATTTAATCGAAAAATAATTTCTTTTAAGAATATACGCTGAAACTATAACAAAAAGCAAAGATACAGAGCATATAACATTGATGCAAGTGTAACTAGAATAAATTTTGCAAATTTTTTCCCTCCAGATTTTATATAGCATGATTTTCCTTTATTTCATGAATGTTTAGTCTCTATAAGATACTGAAACTTGAAAAAATAATAATTATTCTCCGAAAACAAAATCTATTTTCAATTCTTCAGCATATTAAATGACACCAAAGATTAATAAAAGGATATATGGTTGTTTCTGTTTCAAAATTTTAAGTAATTTAAATAGTTATAATCATTATATTATACAGTTTTAGTAATAGACCTTAAGAACACAAACAATGTGGAATTTTCTTAATAAAATGACTCACAAAAAATTTCTTACATTAACAAAGAATACTTGAAAAAAAATGAAAAAATCTCGAACAATTTCTTTCTTACCCAAGTCAAAATTTTTGATGGTTTTCCATTGATAAACCAACATAATTTTGATGGTAACCATCAATAATTCCATCATGAACCATTATATTTTTTCATGGTAAACAACATAAGTAACCATCATCCCAATGTAGGAATTCGAACTGATTTATGATGGTTCAGTATAAAAATAGGAACTTGTTTTCATGGTTTGTTCATGTTGTACCATCAGAAATTTACATCATAGTTTCCTAGAAATCAAATGTTGGAATGATCGTGAGCCAGCATCACCCTAGTGCAGGGATGGCGAACCGATGGCACGCGTGCCATTTACGGCACGCGACACAATATTTTGGGCACTCCACCGATCACAATTGTTGTTACACTATGAATTGTTATTACACAAACGTTATTACACTATGAAGCATATGTAACAATTAAATTATAATTCACAAAAAACAAACAAAATAATAAACAATTATTAATAAAAAAAATTAAAAATTAATACTAAAAAAACAATTAATAACCGTAAAAAACAAGCTAACAGTAAATAACTAGCAAAAAAAATCAACAGTCCTGCTTAAACTAGCATCTTACAACCTAATATAAGTTATTGGTCATTTAATCTGCAACAACAGAAGTCACACTGATATTACTTTAGGTTGAATTACGTGTATAACTGAGACATTGCAAAAAAAAAATTTTTCAATGTAAATAAAGAGTTTTTGAGTTGATAGTATTTAGTATTATTATTTTCCCAATAATCACGAAGTCAAAATTATTTGACGGCACGTCTATGACCTCATTAAGCAATTTTTTGGAAAAAATGGCACGTTGGTGTATAAAGGTTCGCCACCCCTGCCCTAGTGTATGAATTAGGATTGATTTATGATGGACCAAAAAAATGTTTTTAAGTTATATTCCTGCTGAAAAAGCAAGAATTATTATTAAACTATCATGAAAATGCATTGCTGTACCATTATGGACCATCACGAATTTCCATCATAGTATCTTAGAAATCAAATGTTTATACGATCATGAACAACCATCATTCCAATCTAGGAATTCGGACTGATTTATGAAGGTCTAACATAAAAAATAATAATAAATTGTTTTGATGATATATTACTGAGAACTAACAATAATTCCCATTAAACCATCGTGAAAATGTATAGATGGAACCATCAGGAATTGTTAGTTCACGAGAGTCACACTTCTCTTGACGGTTAACCATCATATTATTAGAGTATCATTTTCCACCATGGATAGACGGAAGCGTGTGGTCATATCAAAAACCACGAACACATAATGGAAAATGTTGGAAGATGGTAACCATCAAAGTATATTGGACCACCATGAATCGCACTGAAACCAACATAAACCAACAAAATTTTTTGATTCGAATAAACAAGAATTTTGACTTGGGTAGTTATACATCTTTAAAGCATTTTTTTTTTTATTAAATACATGGAAATTCTTAAAGTATCAAAAACTAATTTATTTGCTACTTGTAAGTAAACTGAAAGAATTTCTCGAAAAACGTACTTTTAAGAGTAAGAGAACTCTTATCAGTACCGTCTTTACGCATGGGCACACCCGGGCAGTGCCCGAGGGTCCAGGCACTCAAGGAGTCCAGCCCGGGATTCCTTTTGATAAATTATATTTAGAAAAACTAAAAATAAACAAAATTGCCTTATTTTTTTTTTTAAATAAATATATTCCATTGTATAAAGTGTGGATTTTGTTATTCTTTCTACACATAGGGATCGATTATCATGCAAACAACAATAATTTGAGTAGCTTATCACCGGGAAGACTTAAAAAGTCAACCGAAATCTATTTTTCTGCGTTCCAATGAAGTTTTTATGTGGATTCAATCTTTTGGGGAAATCAAAATGTATTTCAATTGTTTAAATTATTGCATGTGTTATAAATGTTTTATTTTATGCATGTGAAGTTTTTTTAGTTCGATTTTAAACAGTATACAATGTTATAAGGGCCCAAAAAATTTCTGTGCTCGGGGGCCCTGCATGCTATTAAGACTGCCCTGACTCTTATATAGCTGTTTTCTTTTAATTAAAGCTTTATTGCAAATTTATTTATGTATTTCAAATAAAGGATGAAGAAAAGTGGGCACTCTGCGTGAAAAAATTAACAGCTTTCCCAGATAAAGTGAAAAAGTTGGATGCTGATGATGTAATAAGACACATTAAAGAAGCAGTAAAATGCCACAAGGACAAATTTCTTCAAGAATTTAAGGAACAAGATTTTTGCAATATCGGTATAGCTAGACAAGAAGTGGTTCAAAAACTTCTTCATAAGTATGTTTTCAGAATGAGTCCCGAACAGGTAAATTAACTTTTTCAATTCATTATATTGATAAACCTCTCGGTTTCAGTAACTTCAATTCATGCAATTTATTGAATGACTTCTCTGTTTTAATAGTTTTAATAGTTTCAATTCAAACATTTTATTGTCGCTCCCCTCTGTTTCAGTAGTTTTAATTCATACATCTTATTGGGAATCCACTCTGTTCCAGTAATTTTAATTCATTCATTTTTATCAAGGAAGTTCACTGTTTTAGTAGTTTCAATTCGTGCAATTTATTGAATAACCTCTCTCAGTTATTTCGATACAGAACCTCTCTGTTTAAATAGTTCCAATTCATCTATTTTATTAATGAAATTATCTTTTTAAGTAGTTTCAACTCATATATTTTATTAAGGATTTTCTCTGTTCTAGTAATTTCAATTTATTCATTATATTGAAGAACTTTTCTGTTTTAGTAGTTTCACTTAATTAAGGAAACTTTCTGTTTTAATATTTTCACTAACTCAAGTAAGCTCCCTGCTCTCTCTTTCAATAGTTTTCAAAAAACCTCTCTGTGCAATTCGTAAATTTTTTACGAACCTTTTTGCTTCAGTTGTTCAAATTTCTATTTTTCATTGAAGAACAGTTGTTTAAAATATACTGGATTTCAACTATTCTTAGCGAAAATAATAGCTACGGCATTTAGTGAAATGGCAATCATAAAAATTAAGGAGCAATTTATTTTTTTTTGGTTGGATAAGATTTCTAATAGTTTCGCTTATTTCAAATCTGTAATCGGTTTCACTCGGCAAGATCCAGTTTTTCTTCGTAAAAGGACATTTTTAGTCTATTTTTAGCCGGAATGTGCAATTTTAAAAACGTTATATACATTAAAAGGTCACTTAAATGTTGCAACAAACGTCTAAGAAAGTTATGGCAATTCTCATCAAGATTAAAATTGTCTACGAACTCATACCTGGAAATGTCATACGCCGCTGGAAGCGCTTACTTATTATGAACTGATTTTTCTGACATGTCATAGTAGGGAAGTGTACTTAGCCGAGTGCAAAATTTCCTGACATTTCTAAACGGTTTTAATCCTGATGATGTGCCCTAACTTCCTTATATGTTTGTCACCACTTTTAAGAGATCCACTTTCTTACATATAAGGTCTTTAAAATTGTACATTTTGACCAAGCATAGACTAAAATTGTCACTTTAAAAAGAAAAACTAAAGCTTGGAGAGAGAGGCCAATTAGAAATCCACACTCGAATAAGACAATATGAAATATTACAATCAAATGCAACATAAATTGTGTTTCCCAGTGTCAAAGTACATGTCATCAAAGTACGTTTTTATATTGTCTGACTGACGAATATTGTGAATATTTCATCTTCAATTCTAAAGTTACCATTTTTAATAACGGAATCGTGTTTTTTAATTTAAAAACGTTAACAAATTTGACTGTTTATCTAAGTTGAAAAATGGAGGTTAAAAATTAAATCCTCGCATCAGTTTAGCGTCGCTACGTTATTAGTTATTCATATCGCCAACTAACATTATATTTCTCATTAATTTACATGGATAAATGTCAAGTTAAACTTTTTTTTTCTCGTGATAAAGATGCTTCCGCCATTTTTCCAAAATAATAAATTACGTAAAGTATTATAATTTATTCCTCATTTGGAACTAAAAATAGCTCTTGATGATTTAGATACTCATTTCTTTTTATGATCACGAACGAAGTAGAATAAAGATGTATAATGAAATATTTGTTAGAAGAAAAAAAACTGTTATTAAATTTGATTGTTATACTCTATACATCTAGCATTTGCAACGATTGCATTTCATCTCCCTTTAATTTACCTAAATCGCATGAAATTTAACAAATAACTGAAAAAGGGAATAGTTTTATTTGTTATTTTACTTTTAAGCACTTTAAATTGTTTTTTGAAAGATCTATATATTTCTTTTGAGCAACGATCAAAATACATAAAAAATCGAGTTATATAATAACTTTAGAAGTCATAATAATAACTTTAAAATTATAATTTGATCCAAACAATGTAAACTGTGTTCTTTATTTATTTACATGCATTTCAAAATGAAATCTAATATATAGATAAATAAAATGTTTTAAAATAATCATCATCTCTGTATACATAATCGTCTTAGTTATCTATATATTAAAAAAACTAGTTATAAAAATATTAGGTGATTAAGTGATTAAAAGTGCAAAAGATAGTTTCGGTGGGTATCGGACCAACAGTTTCTTGGCTTAAAACCAGGTGCTCTAACATGGAAGTCAGTGTAGAAATGTACACGTACACCCCATCTCAAATCTCAATCAAATCTTGGGAAGCTGTATGTAAGATTCACGACATTAATATAAAATGTTTCATTATTGTTGTTTGTTTTTATGCTTCTTAAATTTTCACTTAAAATTTAACTATCCTTATTCAAAATTATACCATCTTTACTAATTAGAACAGATACACAAAGAAATTTTAAACTGCTGAGTCTTTTTTGTCTCATTCTTAATATTTCTTTTTTTTTATTTATTTCTAGTTCAATAATCTTTGGGAAAAGCTTCCTAAAAACGAGATTGGTTTTTTAAACTACGAAGAATTTTTAAACGAATGGTGCAATAACTACAAGTGCGATAATGGATACAGATGTTCGAGGCCTGCATCTCGAGCAAGTCAATGTTCTTTGGCGTCCTCAAAGAGATCTCTCCAATCGACACCAAGATATAATTGGAGAGAAAGACCAAAAACCGCTAGTTCGATAGCCTCTTCCAAATCTTCTTCTGCAAAGTCCTGTTTCAGACCAAGATCGGCTGCATCAAGCCATTCTACAATCATAACCAAGTCAGTTGCGATCGCAGGATCAGATGAGAACTCTGATGAAGGAAACCTTAGGCTAGAAGGCTTGAAATATGGAGTGCTTACCAATCAAGAGTATAAACAATTCCGAAAATTAGATTTCAGAAAAGAAAATCCTGGTTCACGAAGTCGAAGTATCAATGGCTCTATGTCTGCAAAAACATGCTTTGTTATACACGTAAGTAGTTTTCATTATTATTATTTTATTTTTATTTTATTTATTTTTTCGCGTAACTTTATGAAAATGAAGGCAAAAAGAAAAGAAGCTAAAGGGGATCCAAAAATAACAGAAAGGTTTAAAGACTAGTTATCAGAAAAAAAGAAAAAGAAAGCTACAGAAATATACTGTTTAAGAAGCTAATATTTTCTCTCCGAATTTCAAATTAAGCTACAAAGTTTGTCAACAGGTGGGACTGATGACTGAAAAAAAAAATCAATGTTTTCAAATTAATTACAAAGGTCGTGGTGCAGTCTTGAGAACAAAATGAACACGTCCTGTAAATATTTCAATTTAAATGTCCTTTTTTTCCCAGTGCACGCACTATTCTTTCCAAATATATATATATATATATATATATATATATATATATATATATATATATATATATATATATATATATATATATATATATATATATATATATATATATATATATATATATATATTCAAGCCTTGCTATTTTATGTTATATCTATTTATGTTATATGTCAGCAAAAAAATAAAAAAAAAAACAATCAAGATTCATGTTAAGACTGTCTGATTCTAAAATACTTTGCTTTTAAATTATAAAAAATAAAAAAAAATCTTGGCTTGAAAAGATCATTTTTACAGTATTTACTCAATTCTAATCTTTGGACGGTAGTTTTAATGCGTTTTTCAGCCCATAAACCAACAGATAAGATGAATGAGACATAAAAAAAAATCTAAGAAAATAAGTAAAAAAAAATAATTGATAGGTTAATCTGCGTTTTTCCATCTGTCTCATAAAGACAGGCACGGTAGTGACATCAGAATTAAAGACTATTATGCCAGTTTAATAGCCATTAGAGTAATAAAAACTTTTTGTCCAGCTTGCTATATTTTGACTTAAGATTCAAAACGTGCCAAAATAAAGGATTTTGTCAAGTGATTTATTTGTTCTGCATCGTTTGCGTAACTTCTACAGTTGAGATAAAACGGTGTGTCAAATCAGTAGCGATCAATCTCCGGCGTCCATTAAAATAAAAATTACCCAGTCTTTTAGAGAGAAAAAATTAAATGATTGACTTTTATTTCTAAAATTATAACAACTTATAAAATGAATTGATAACAATTAATATTTTCAGTTATCTTGTAGATAGGACAAATTCTATATTGAATAATTTGTCCCAGTAAGACATCATCGTGCCCTTACCTCATTTACCCTTAAGATATTTTTCTATTAAAAGTTGACTGCGCTAAATTTTTTGACACCCCCCCCCCCGCTCCAAATGGTTTTAAGGAAACCTTAAGTCTATTTCTCAAAGGCTTTTTCGCATAGATAAAAAACATAGTTTAAATTCTTTGCACTTAAAGTAAAGCTTTGATTTCATACTATATATATCTAACAATGAAAAATTGTCTGGGTTCGGAAATTGACCAATATTTCATATATTTAAAGAAAAAAATAATTTTACTTTTCAGGAAATCGCCAAATTGGCTACTTTTTTTCACCTTCATGTATATAAAATTTAAAATTTCCGAATAATTATCTATTTTTGCAAATTTTTCGCCCAGATCATACAGTGAGGGAGCATTTATTCAAATATTTAAAAAAGAAATCTCAAACGCTTTTGATGTTTTAGAAACGGTGAATTTTCTTCATTTTGCTTCATTATGCAATAGAGGTCGTCAGAATCAGTGTTGACGTATGCCTGTTTAGGCAGAGGGGGTGCAATTGTTCTTGTTTTTCAGTGGCGCCATCTATGATCAAGAATAGACAACCCAGCTCCCTACCGACCAGGCTATCCCGGCCTCGTCAAAATCAGTGGTCGTCAGAAAAGAACTACTGTAAAAGCTAGATGTAACAATTAGAGCATATTACGAGAAGTTCGCTATAACGGATAACTTCCAAGTCATCGTCAATTGGATTTGTAAATTACCACTCGCCTCATTGCCAGTCAACTAAAAGGAAGTGGAGACTCAAATTTGATAAACAACCTATAACTTTTCCCCATCGTTATTTATTTATTGAAAACTGTTTAACATCAATTGTCAAAAGTATATCAATTTAGAAAAACTCAGGAAAACAGAATTTTCATTAAAATGTCCAATGTCTCCATTTCAAAATTTTGATCCATCAGTTTGTGAGGGAAAGTTTTGCGTTCCCAAACATTTTTAAATAAAAAGTTCTTTAAAGTCAGTATGTTTAACTTAATTTTGCCACTTATTTATATTATTTTTATAGTTGAATTAATTTTTTATACCCCTAGATAATTTCTATAAAGAATTTTTTTTTTAAATATATCCAAGCAGAGAAAAAAAGTTTGCAATAAGTGGGTATTAAATGCAAAGGAACAATCGATATCAGTCACCGACTTACTAGGTTTGATGAAAAAAATGGCTACCAACTTATTCAAATCTACGGGCTACTAATTGAAAATTTTAAATTTTCAGGTCTACAGTCAATATGCTAATATCAAAGATAGAGAAATTTTATGTTTACAACGAGTTAGAAATTATTAGGCTTCCACTATTAAGATATATATAAATTGGTGATTCTTTTTAAACATGACATTTCAGACCAACCTTCAAATTTAAAGTCTTCAAAATAATCTAAAATTTTTTTTGTATACTTCTTTAGTTACATTTATTAATATCTTACAGGCAGCAGTGTAGTTTATTGACATTTGCTCGAGAGAAAAAATAAAATAGAAATTCACCAAATCTTGAATGCCAGGAAAATGACATATTAGCTGAGAAGTTTAAAAAACAGTCATTTTAAGTTAATATAGTAACTCAACTTAAGCCTTTATGTTAGATGGACCATACATTGCTTAAATTAATTCTTTATATCCACTGTAGAAAGAATTAAAAAAAAAAATTTTTTTTTTGTTGCTGATATGTACAGAATAAAATTATGTATAATAATCAATCATTAAATAAATAAATAACTTTGATTACATCCAACCATATTACAATCATACATAAACTTGGTATTAGGTTAACATTTGCTTTTCCTCCTTACAGTATTAGCAGTTAAAAAAATTTATGGTAACACTTCAATGTCCTGGAATTCATAAGCCAGGAAAATGACAGCCAGGATAATGACAAATTCGCCGTTTTATAGCATATAACTTTACTTTAACTTAATATTTTGGCCTAAGACGTTCACATTCTGCAGAAAACAACAGGATTTCTTAAAATAACTCAGATAAATCTATGTAGTTTATGTTATTAATGATTTCAAGAAGCCAGGAACATAACAACACAAAAACCTACTCATCTTGAAAAATTTTTTGAAATAGATTTTGAACCAGAAAATTGGTTCTTTATTCATGCAACAAGACATGTTCATATAGGAGGGTATCTAATCAATGAACATAAGATATTGATTGCTGGCTCTATCTATTTTGGTTATATACCACTAAATAAAAGTAGCCAGGAAAATGACAGATTTTCTTGGGACAAACAAATAATTGACAGAAAAAATTAATTCAAACGAAGTTTTTTTAAATAATACCCTCTGCGTATATTCTAGAAATGCTTACACCGGTTGAGATAAAAAAATTAGATATTGAAAAATTTATGGGAAGTTTTGAAGCTAGTTATTATTGGAAACATTGTTTGGGACATGCCAGGAAAATGACATTTTGAAGTTCAATTAAATTTTTTAACTAGACAAAGCAGTCAATGCTAGTGAAAAGTCATTTTAAAATGCTAACAGCAATGCAATTTATTGATTTTTTTGAAAAAAAGTTCTTTTAGTATTATAGTATTAGATCTTGGAGCAAAGAACAGTGAATTGTCATATTTCTTGAGAATCACCCATATATATATATGTATATATTAGGAATCCAAAATATTCTATATATATTAGGAAGTTGCGTTTTTGTTGTTTAAGTAAGCAATATTATACCGAAAAAGGGGAAATTGGAAAATATTTTTATTTATATCTGCTATAACGCAAACTTGTGAATATAACGATCAGCCAAGTTATTTTCTTCCTTACAAAAGAAAACAAGACCCGCAGATCATCAGCGCCTACAATGTATTCTACAAAAAATGCTATCATGCAACTACTAAGCAAGGTTGATGTTGCAATCGACTATCCACCTAAGCAATAAAACAAAATGAGATACACCTTAAAATATATGTGAAAAAAAATTGCAATTTTTATTAACCTTATATTTTACTAGCCCCATTCAATATGTTAATTTTTTCTTAATGTTTAGGAAAAAAAGGATGAAAATGCCATGAAGAATGAAATCATGAATAATGGATTTTTAGCAAATGAGGCAAATTCTTTCATAAACAGTATTAAAACAAGATGGCGAGATATTTTAAGACGTTGTAAAGTTTTGGATACAGCGAATCAGAATACTCTTCCGTGGAAAGATTTTTTAAGTAAGGACTTTTTTAAATAAAAAGCATTTTAGTGCTATTATGTTTATTAATGTTTTATACATAAATACATATATATTTTTATTAAAGGTGTTTTAGAAAAAACTGGAATTTATGTGACTTCTGCCGTTGAGCAACTTTTGAACGTTCAATTCAATATAAAAGTTGGTTTTCCTGTTAATTATTGGTTATTCTTAAAAAATATTGTACTAAATCTGGACAACTCATTGAATACAAATCACCAGATTAAGAGAACAGCAGCTTCAGTAAAAGTAAGTTGAATAGATTTCTTATTTATCAAGACTTTATTCATAAAAAATTTTGACCTTATAATCGGATTTTTGTGTACTTACCCAAGGGAAAAAATCTTGATGTTTTTCCATCGATGGCCCAACATGGTTACCATCTTGAATTCTCATCTAAGACCAACATACAACTTGATGGGACCAGCAATTTTGCCCAACATCCCAATTTAGGAATTGGCACGTTTTCAAGTTGGGCCAACATAGAATACCCAACATGGTTCGATGGATTTTCATGTTGGGACAACATAGCATTCTCAACATAGTATGATGGATTTCTATGTTGGACCAACATAGCATACCCAACATACAAGGGGTGATCAAATGAAAAGGTACGAAACGACACTGTGGGTACAAATGTAGACTTTATTCAAAATATACACCATAGGCCTGAGCACAACGATCCCACTGATGAACAAGCCGCAGGATTCTTTGCTCCCAGAATTCCTGTAGCCGTGACGAGATCCAGTCCTTCACAGCGTCCTTGAGTATGTCGTCCGAGTTGAAGAGCTTCCCTTTCAGGTGTTTCTTCAGTGGACCAAACACATGGAAATCGCAGGGCGACATGTCCGGACTGTAGGGCGGATAGTCCAACGTCTCCCACTTGAACTTGGCCAGTTCCATGTGTGTCACTCTGGAGACGTGTGGAGTCGCGTTATCATGGAGCAGAACCACACCCTCCGTGAGCAGCCCCGGTTTTTTTTATTCTTGATGGACCTGCGTAGGCGTCAGAGTGTCTCACAATACACATCGGAGTTAATGGTTTTTCTGTGCTCGTGGAAATTGGATAACACCTCGCTGCTCTTCAATCGTCGAATTTTGCAACGCGAACGCCATCCTGTCTTCATACGGACTGCCTCATCATTTGGACGACACTTTTGATAAGAGCCTCTGCTCTCTCCTGCACACGTGGGCACCAGCGCATGCTCCGATCCCAGACAGAGACTCCAATCGCATCCCGAGATGTCTCGCTACGTTCTTCCATAGCGGAATATGCACATATTTAACTGTTAAGTTTTTACGTCGTTTCATACCTTTTCATTTGATCACCCCTTGTAGTATAATGGACTTTTATATTGAGCCAGCATAACATACCCAACATAATATAATGGAGTTTTGTAATGGGCTAGCACAGAATACCCAACATAGTATGATGGATTTTTATTTTGATCCAACATAGCATACCCAACATAGTAGGATGGATTTTTAAAATGGGCCAACAAAACGAAAAAAATCTGTCATTATTCAATATAAGTAAAGCTTACTTTTGATATGTATTCTACATAAAGGGGTAGGGCTTGCTTTTGGCATAATTCTACATAAAAGGGTAAAGGGAGCAAATAAAATGGATTTTCAAATTTAAAACTAAAATTGGACAATTCAAAAATTAAATTTTGTAATTGTAAGATATTATTGTGCCTGATAGAAAGGCAAATAAAAGATTGATATATATATATTGCGAATGATTAATAAAGCTATAAAAACAGACACTAAAACTTACACTGTAAAAAAAATCCTGAAAATCTATAGTTAAACTACTGGTAGTGAAATATGACATTAATCAAGACTACTTTTCACAGATAATTTTCTGTGAAGGTTGAAAAGTACTGTTGAGACTATATTTTTCCGAAATTTTTACCTCAATTATTTACAGAACTTTTTACAGTGTACCTTCATTTAATAAATACAGCCATTTTTTAAACAGATTTCTTCTCAACTATTAAAATATAAAAGCTAAATAATTGATTATCGCTAAGTGTGTGTAGATATTCACAGATATAAATTTGTAATATTACTCTGATACTTAAATATAATGATTATTTTTGTGTTTAGAATAAAAAGTTAGTAAATGAAATAATATTTTCATTGAATAGTATTAGTTTAAAATAAAATTATTTTTTAAAAAACGATTATATATATGAAAGGTTATTCAGAAATGTTTTCTAAATTTCAGGTTTCATTTTGAAATAAAATAAAAAACAAGATACCTGGTAATAAATTCTTGTATGAAAGGAGTCAAGTGTACATGATTTTAATATTAATTTTAACATCTTTATAGAATTATATAGATTTTATACATTTATGTAGATAATATAAATAGTTAATTATTATAAACTGTTGTACACTTTCGCTACTCAAACATTAGAAGACAACAGGTATTTCGATATCTTGTTAAAACACTTGATAGTTTCAATGTATTAATTATATACATAAAAAATATCCAACAATATTTTTTACTATCTATATACATTTAATTTTATTTTTTAATGATGTTTAATTTTAAATAATGCAAAATCAATTGAAATTCCACAATTCAATGTATTTTTAACTTAATAAATTATAAAATGTTAGTGTAAGTATACAATGTATTTATAAAACATAATACTTTAGATTTGTGATAAGCTTTAATGATTAAAACAAAAGCACCTATTTCATTTTTCAAAGACAAGATAACCAATTAATAATTCAGCACTCTTTTTATTTCTTTGCCTGATTAACTATTTAACAAGGCAAACATAAATTTAAACTGCAATTTTGAACTGTTTAAGGCAGAAAGAATGAAACCAACTACAGTAGGGAACCGATTATCCGGAACGATCGGGACCATCGTTATTCCGGATAACTGATTTTTCCGGTTTTCTTAATCGCTACAAAAAGCCGTTTTTTTATTGTTAAACCCAACTAAAAAAAATTAAAAAATTTGGAAATAATCTTAAAAAGAGGAAAAAACGATGAAGTAATACACTAATGATTATTTCCAAAATGATGGTAAGGTAAACATCTTACGAAAAAGAAAGAAAAATTCTAAAATCCTATGAGAAAAAAAAAATTTAAAAAATGGAGGAGAAATTTATCAAATTTCGTTCCGGTTTTTTGGTTTTTCGGTTTTCTGAATTCCAGATAACGGGTTCTGTACTGTACTTTTAATTCAATTGTTAATATTTTATTTCAGTTTGCAGCTAATATCTCAATCTTTTAATACTTATTAAATGCAACTTCTACAAAATATAGCTATGATCAAAAAAAGTTCGGACAGTTGGCAGAAGGGATTTTCAACATTTTAGGACAGTTTTGGACAATGGGGAAATGAAAATGGTTAAAACAGGGGATTTTACTATTGAGTCAAAAACCTTGCACATCCTAGTTAATTCTTATTGCTAAATGCCTAAAAAATCACTAGATATTTTTCCTTATAATAAATTTTTCTAATAATACATTTTTCTAAACATATACATTTTATTTTTTAGGTGAATAATAATGATGTAACAGGATTGAGCAAAGCTCTTCTAACATACAAAGATAAAATTTTAAAAAATTACAGAGATTTAAGATATGCATTTCGCAGGATTGATAAAGGGCATACAGGTTTCATTAAGTCCTTAGAATTCCGAAAAATTCTTGGTTTATATAAAATTCAATTATCAGAGGAAGATTTCTTTTACATACAAGATTATTTTGACCCAAAACTCACAGAACAAATAAATTATGATGCATTTTTGAATTCTTTTACATAATATAATTTATTTGAAATGTATCAGTAACTGTATAATAATTGTAAGTTTTAATAAAGCATAAATGAGAATCATCTTTTTAATAAAAATGCATGTTCCATTTTTATCTTCACATTTATTGTTTCTTTCATAAAAATATATTCTATTTTTATCCTCACACTTATTTATTACGTCTTTCCTAAAAATATATGTTCCATTTTTATCACCACATTTGTTAACTCTTACATAAAAATATATGTTCGATTTTTATCTTCACATTTATTATCTCTTTTATAGAAATGTGTGTCCTACTTTTATCTTCATGTTATATGCTTTTCAATATCTGAATTTTAGAAATATTTTTAAAAAAAGATCAAACTTAAAACAAAGTGAATTGGAGAACCAAAAATTGTGTCTAAAATTTTAGAATTTTCAAAAATATAAGTAGATTTATCAATTATAAAAAAACTGAAAATAAATAAATTTGTAGTAGAGAAATTCAAATAAATTAGTAATTAGGGAAGAATTTTTTTTTCTTTTTTACAAATTAATGATTTTTAAAGAATGATAAATTCCCAGATATGAGAATTTAGTTAATTAAATAAGTTTATATGATAGAAAAAAGTCATAATGACAATAAATTAAAAAAATTAATATACATGTAGAAAAAAATAAATCCACAAAGTACATAAGCGAAGACAATGATTTATTTTATGAAATATTAACAAAACCCACTTCATAATGAAATATTAACACAACACTTTTTCTCCTAGAGGTATTTAAACTTCTGAATGATACTTTTATCCTACAATATAAAGAAAAAAGAGTTATAGCAAAATTAAATTAAACATAAAACATAAATAAGAAATGTTTAATTGTAGAAACACCCTACATTTACTTTGCATTAGAAATATTTAGGAATAAACTTTCAAGTTTTAACATTTAACAATTGATATAAAATATAAATAAAAAATTGCTATAAAATATGAATGAAAAAAATTATTGTAAAATATTTTGAACACGACAATTTAAATCAAACCATCTTTGAGTAGGCTATTTTTTATTTGTTTAAGTATAATTTTCCAAATATAGACCACATCCATGAAAAGCCTTTGTAAAAATGGAGCTATGACCCTGCATTTCGAGAAAAAGAAAATGCATCCTGCCAGTGATATCCATAAAAATTTTTAATAATTATAAATATTTTGATTTAAAAAAATCAGTTTTGTATTGAAAATTTAATAACTTTGCATTCTCCCTCTCTAGATACATGCTTTTTAGCTCTAGATAGATGCTTTCTCTCTGTAGACCTTTCTCTATATATTGATAGATGCCATTAAAGATCTAGGTATGGAACTTGAAAGCAATAGGCTTTTCATTTCTACGCACTGAAAAAAAATAGAAATTAATACAGATTGAAATCAAATTAATATAGATCTTTAAGCTTTTAAATTTAAAATTTTTAACTTTTAAAGACTTTTGCCTGATATATCAGTAATAAAAATTATTAATATTCTAAACTATGTCCATCCAATAAAATAATTAAATCTAAAGAAAAATAAGACCTCAGATAGAAAACTATGGAGAATCTATAGTATGGGAAATCACTGTATAATACTTTCAATATTTTATAATCCTGCACCAAATAAAAAATTTAAATTGCTGGCATTAGATAACTAATATTGTTAGTTAGATAGGAAATGTTCATTTTTTTACCTTTAAATTATATAAAAAATTACAGATAATAATTAAAGCATTTTAACGCATTGCTGCCGCCATGAAAAAGAAAAAATCCAGTCGATATTAAGAAATAATATATATTTCATGCATTAGATCTAGGGAATTTTAGAGATTCAATAAAATAAAAAAACTATATTGTACAAACAACTATAAAATAACAGCTATATTTTCCATTTATAACTGTCATTAAATGGATTTCAATGTAAGATAATTTTATATGATGTAAGATGTCAGTCAATGTAAGATTATTCAGAATTCAGAATTTTCAAAAATAATCATATATTTAATCCATTGTAACACCAGAAAGACAGATGGCGCCAAATAGGCCCCTTTTGTTTTTTCTTGCTCTATAATTCAAAAAACAATTTACTGAAAGTGTTGAGTATTTCCAACTTTTCATAATTTAATCCAATTTAAGTGCTTATTTAATCATTCGTGTAGGCATTTAAGTGCTTATTTAATCATTCAGAAATGTGTATATAGAACCTTACACCTCAAATGACAGGAGGGGCCAGAGAGACCCTTTAAGTATTTTGGTTGGTATTCCATAACTCCAGGTAGTCTTAGGTATAAGGTACCCAAGTTTCATTTTTAAAAAAAAGAGAGAAAATTTTAATATATTATTATTTATAGAGAAAAGGAAACTCAATTATTTAAGAAACAAATGCATATGTAGGCATTGAAAGGCCAGTTTAGTTAAATATTTTAATTAACCAAATTGAATAAAATACCATAGAAATTCAATAATCATGTTTATAATATGCTTTTATTAAATTATTCATGATTGCATTTTAAGATTTTGGATGTATAATTGATCTACATACAAACAATCTGGGAAGAGCCCTTCAGTCTTTTTAGGTATACAGCAATGTTCAGTTTGTCTAGTGTTGAACAGTTATAATATATTTTTTAATTAATTTTCAAATAAAAGATCTAAATTTAAAAAAAACTTACAGTTTTAGAATAAGTAAAAAATAAAAGCTTCGAATTAATTCTATAAATGAGACTTACTTCATAATTTTGCAATGATACATATTTAAATACTCAAGTAAGCAATAAGAGACATTATTTTGATTAAAAAAAATTACAGAAATTTTTCCATTTTTATGTAATTATCTTATATTACACAAAAATTATAAGAATTTTTGACTAAGCAAGGAAAAAATGACAGGTACACTAATGGTTTGCTACAATTTCAAAATATAGAGCATAAATTTAAATTTTAAAAAAAATTGAGCAACCTCATTAACTGAATATTAAGTACATTTAAGAGTGATTAATTCAAATAGTGATGATAATAACTAAAGCAATCACTTACTAACACAATATCCTTTTTCTATAGGTCAACTCTGACCTAGTGACAATTCCACAAACTTTTTACCTAAAAATAAATTGATGATGTTTTAAAAAATTTAGAAATTTTGCATTCTTAAACATACATGTATCTTTAAAATTGAAGGAAGAAATACTTATAAGACATAATTTTAGCTAATATCAAAATATTTCAGAATAAAAAAGAAAACTAAATGCAACAGTGTAACAAAAATCTATGCTAAAAAAAGTGAATAAACAACAATTTTTAAAAAGTATGCTGTATTTTCAAAACAAAACATTAAAAAAATATTTAGAATGGCAAAATAAATAAGATTAATTAAATGCAACATTAAAAAGACATTTTAAAAATGAAGTGAAATTAATGGTTTATAAATTTTAGGGTTTATTTTTTAAACAAAAAATTGAAAATAATTATAAATTTATCATCATTAAACCATACATCTACGCTAAAGAATGTTTTTATTCATATTTTTACCACAGAAGAAGCAATACTTTAAAAAAACATTTAATGGTTACACACAATCAAAAATCAATTGTCTGTTAAAAATAGATATTTACCCTGCCCTAAAAAGTCCTAGTTATGAATTTAATTAAAATGTGGTCAAAAACAGAGAAATTAGACTAAAGCAAAGTTTTGGAAGTTATTATTTTAGCAATTGTTGCTTTAATTTTCATTACATATAACATCCAATAATAATAAAACTACTTTAAATGTGTGTTAATTATTCAAAACTGAAATTTAGTACTTTTTCAATAATATAATGTATTTAAAATATAAACTTTTTTCCCCAATAAGATTTTGAAACAGAAATTCATTCCTGATGTGTTTACTTTGAAGAGTTAAAGAAAGCTCTAGGCGTTTTGCTGTTTTATATGTTGCTGCTAATGTATGAAATGACAACATACTATAAAATGCCAAGAACTTGTTTGGACATTGTTTCTATAAAATGTCTAGACATTGTTTAGAATTCTTAGCACTTTCCGGCAAGTATTAATAATGAGAAATATCATATACTTTTGCCTAATCATTGTATAGAATGCCTGTAACTTTTTAATTAGTCATTCTATGAAATATCCATACAATATGTGAAATAATAATTGTTTCATACCTAGCCTTGTTTGCCATCAGTTATTCAATAGAATGTCTAGCTATTGAGAAAAATACCATTCATTTCACACTTCTCTGGTTAATTCCAGCATTCAATATAATGCTAGATTCCATACATTGATGGTAACAAGTATGAAACAAAAAAATAAAATCAAAAAAGAGGGAAAGGGTAATTATTTATTTATTTTATGCAACATTTTATGGAAAAAATATATATAAAAATATTAAAAATAAATTTTAATATTTTTATCAACATGTATACTAAAATAATGAGACATAGCTAAAGCAAACTCTGTTTACTAACCAACATAAGTATTGTTCTTCAGCATAGCCCTAAATGCATCTTCTTTAGTCAAGAACTGTATATGAAATTCACCAGTTCGTATACCACTTTCATCATACATAGGCTTAACAGATATGGGAGCAAGACCAATAGGTGAAAATAACTAAAAATATATAGATAAAAAAAATTACATATACCCTATACAATAAAGATCAAAAAAAATTTGACAAGAATTATAAAAAAAATTTAGAAAAAAGGTGGTATACAAAATTCACTGAAAAAAGCAGAGGTGGTATACAAAAATGTTACAAAAGTAAATGATAAAAGACTGAATGATAAAAAGTGAATGATGAAAAATGAGATTCATCGACATAAATATTTTTAAATATCCATTTAAAAAAAAATCTTCCTCATAATGAAAGTTTTTTAAAAAGAATTGTTAAACGGAGGTTCTTTTAATAAACTGAAACTTTACAAGAGAAGGACTATAAAAAAAAATGTGATAAAAAGTATAATAAGGATTAATTCAAAAGTGTTAAAATACACTAAAATTTAACCATAGATCACTAAACATTCATCCATTATTCACTTTAAATTTTCGTCTGTTTTAGCAAACTCAGGATATTTTAACATATTAGCATCTTCAAATGTTGTATATGTAAAATTTTATCACTAATTACTTAATTTTATCACTTACATTGATATATTAATAAAAATTTAAAAGTATCCCATTAAAGCAATGCAAATTTGTTTAACATAAATAAATGAAGCATAAACATAAGCCAACTTTTAACGTGTGTTCCATAAACAAATGATAAATTACAGAAACACAAATTAACTTAATCTAAAGTTCAGTTATTTTCATGTATGCATTTTATGGACTCTAACTCATTGTTGAGAACCTATGAGGAAAACAAAACAAGCAATCATAGAAAAAAGATTTGGTGAAGGATATTATTGATAGCATTTTAAGAACAAAGTGCATCTTTGTTGATGCAATACATAATATTTAAGAGTGTAAATTATGTTAATAGAAATGAACAATCATTTCAGTATTATAAGAAGTACCATCATCAGTAGAGAGTAGTACAATATTAACTAAGTTACAATAAGAATTCTAGATGAAAAGAGAGGAGCAAGACGAAAAATAAAAGAGTAACTTGTTATTATAGTACTAAAAGATCGTATATTTCTGTTAACTACTTTATTTATGTTCTTCTGAGTTAAGTTCTATTTCAAATAATGAAAATGGTCTGACATCAAAATAATTCATGCATGGTAAAAAGGCATAATACATTAAATAAACAAAGGAAAGGGTAATACTTTGTGCCATATAGACTAAGGCAAAAAGCAATGCGGATAAAGCGCAAATGGAAATACAAAAATTGACATACTATAGTTTCAATTCTAATAAACATGAACCTTCCTTAGTCAAAAGGTAGTAAAGAGACAAACATGGGTTTAACCAATAGAAACAGTGGAACAAGTTTGAAGAAGGAAATAACAACAGGAAGATAAGAAACAAATGTGAGAGGATTTGGCAGGAAACCCAGGATGTATATGGATAAAATAATTTATGCATCTATATATTAATAGGCTAGCAATATTTTGTCTCCCTAAAAACTCCCAAACTACGCAACAGAATTAAACAAATAAGGTGTCGTTTTAAAGGTATTGTTATGTAGATGTGCAATAAGGTCTTAAATTATGAAAATTTCCTTTAGTTAATTAATAAAATTAATAATTTAGTTTCAACCAATGAGAATTCAGCAAATCTTTTTTCGGGTGGTTCGCATAAGCATTGGTTCCGTGAGCATCGTTTGATTTAAAGCATTTCTGAATTAATAGATTGATAAACAAAAATAAGAGTGGATAAAAAAAAACGGAACTGAATTTCTTAAAAAAAGAATTCAATATCTTTAGTTCCTTTGATAAATTTTTAGTTTCATGATAAATTTTTTGTTTCGTTACAATAGAATGGCAATGGCATCGTGCGAATATTCAAACCAAAACAAACGTTCGAATATTCAAACCAAAACAAACTTTCTACAAACAATTATTTTGATTTGAGATTTAAAACGATATCTTAGTTATTTAGTTCTATTTTTATTTATTTAGTGCCTGCTGCCTAAATAAAATGCCTGCTATCAGGCGTCGAAATATCTCTGGCAGACGTCAGAGAAATGAATGGCGGAATTCTAAACGGGAAAGCACTTCTTATTGAGATATATTCTCTGCTACAGCTCCAAATTTCTCAGCTACATGAAGAAAAGATAATCAAATTGTGAAGGGGGCAGAGAAGTGTATAAATTTCATTAAGTAATTGATTTCAATATCTGGCATTTTTATTTTAAAATTTAAATTTGTTAAAATGTTTTTATAAGATTGCGAAGCAATATGCAATGGAACTGCGAAGCAGTTCTGGGGGTTGGCGAGCGTAGCCCCCTAGTAATATATTAATGGATAAATTTGCACCAATTTAAAATTTTTAGGTACAAATATTATTTGTATTCTTTTAATATATATCAAAATAAGAGAAAACCACCTTTGTATGCTTAAGAAGAAAAAAAACTGCTATAGTTGAACAACATCTGAAGAAACAAAATTACCATGGTTAATAATTGCTATTTTTTATCTGCTATTTTTTATACTGTATAAAAATAAAATTACTGTATAAAAATAAAATTACTGTATTAAAATAAAATTACTGTATTAAAATAAAATTACTGTATGAAAATAAAATTACTGAATAAAAATAAGATTTGGAAAGCAAAACTAACTCTAGAAATCTCAATTTCATTGACAAGACATACAATTTAACATAATTTAATTGATGAATGACTCCAAAACAATGTTCATCAATTTGTGAAGTTAAAGTTTATTTGGATTAGTCTTAATACATCATGAAAGAAAATTCTTGACAATGCAGTTATTTTTCAACATCCTCAGAAATATAACATAAAATTGGAAAATGATGGGGACAAAAATAGAAAAGAGGGAAAATGATTAAAAATAGGAAAATTGTAGATCTCCGTAAGACTATCTCATCTAAGTGATATTTTGGCCAAATATTCTATAAAATCTTTTATGTTTTAAAAGATCATTTTCTTATAGGCTTTTAGACATTGATCATTTTTTTAAAAAATAACAATTACTTTAAGAAGTAACAGGTAGCAATCTTAAGAAATTACTACTTTTAGCAGTTTAGCTGCAGAATTTTTTATCCAAAGATCTTATTACAGTTTATTTCCTAGATTTGTATCCATATCAGGGGTAGAAATTTTTTAAAAAAATTACTGGTCCATAGGACCAGTAACTAAAACATTTTACTAGTCCGCACAAAACTTTACTGGTCCGTCTATGTGTTCCTATTAGCTGCAAATAAAAAAAAAATAATAAAATTTTTGATTGAAAAAATCATGATTTTTTTTTAAAAAAATCATAAATTTTTGATGTAAATCGCATTTTTTTGATTAATATTAATTTTGTATAAAAAATTAAAAAAAAAAAAATTGTGAATAAGCTCTAAAATAGTTTCTAAAATAGTTTTAAGTAACTCAAATACACAAGTTGCATAAATATACTTAGAATTTAAGAAGGAAATAAGATTAATTATGCTACTTACTAAGATTAATTAGAAAAGAATATTTTAGCAATCAAGAACTATGATTTTTACTCAATTTTGAAATAATCACAAAATTATTAAACTATACATAATCATAATGTAACAAAAATAAACAATATGATTGTTTTAGGACATAAAATATAAAAATAAAAAATAAAGGAGAAAAACATCTGAAATTAGCACGAATTATCAAGATGATTTAAACAAAGCATTTAGAAATATTAAAAAAAATTGGTAATTTGTTTAAATCTTTAGTTATTTATAATTAGTCTTACACCATAGCATTTATTATTCCTTTTGGCTTTTATTTTATAAAATATATTCTCAATTATAATTTTATATAAAAATTGTTCAGAGCTTGTTTCGTTTATAAAAACAAGTTTAAAAATAAGTAAACAAATAAGCGGAAACAAAATAATTATTTCAATTTTGAATGATCTTCCATTCTCTAAAATTAAAGGCTTAATCCTAAAATCCCCTTGACAAATTCAGCCTCTCTTGTCTCAGAAGTCTGCAGTTTGTATAGACTTACCTTTTTTTATGTAAATGCAAAGAAGATAATAGAATAAGATATGAATTTTAGAATATTATAATTAAGTTATTAAATTCCATTAATGTTAGCATTAATATAATTCAATCAGTATTTCTATTGCTTTTTTTTTTTTTAAAGAATAACAAGTGAATGTAAGTTTGAAAATAGAAACAATTTTCAATTTATGGTATTTTTTTATCCAAATAAATTTACTTGAACCAAATTATAAACATGTAATAATCAATTTTAAAAATGTCTATATCGCTTGAATTAAATAATATACACTCTAAAACAAGATTACTTTTACTTAAAACATATTATAATTTGATGTGGTGTTCTACTTTGAGTAAAATTTCGAAATTTAATTTTTTTGATTTAAATCAATGATTTTTTTTTTAAAAAAATCAAGCTGATTTAAATCAGGAAACCCTGATTTAAATACCTAGATTTTTTCAAAACTTGATGAAAAATATCAATAAAACTTATCTAGATTAACAATTTATTTGCATCATGTAAAAAATAAGTAAGTAAAATATAGTCTGCTATTTTCTGAAAAAGGTTTATTTATTTATTTATTTTTACGGAGATCTAGCACGCTAGCTTTTTTTTTTTTTTTAAACGGAGATCGGGTCCGGCGGACCACTGTTTATTATTTTATGCTGGTCCGACTCCGATTTTAGTGGTCACGGACCACCGTTAATTTCGAGCCCTGCATATAATGAACTATATCGTAAAGAAAATATTAAGCTTTGGAAAATAAAAAGATAACAAAAATACTGAATCAGACATGAAATCAATCCATTAAACAAATTGTTTGGGAAGTTGATATAAAAGATAAAATATTTACTTTGAGATAACAGAAAATCTGAAATACAAAAACTGAAATTGCGAGTTATTCCGACATAATTAAACAATTTTCATATCCATAATGAATTCATTTTTAATATTAATAACAAAAAACAAGAAGTAAAATATCAGCTGCAGAAAGTAAAGCTTGCCTGCTAAATCTTATCAATAAAATGTTTTTACATATGCAACCATTAAAAAATTTATTTTGTTTAACGATTTCAAACAAACAAAGAAGTAAAACTTCAGTTGTGAATTAGAATTTTAGCCAGCCATAACTTTTGTACAAGTGTGCTCTAGAGATCAACAGTTGGAAAATTGATGTACCATAAAAAAATTATTTTTAAATCAAACAAAAAAAACCTATAAAGAAAATATTAGCTGAGAAAAGAAAACTTAGTAAAAACTTTTTTATTAAAAACAAGAAAAATATCTGATGCAAAAATTATTATTATTATTTTTTGGCAAAACTGATTGGCACAAACATGCTTAAGAGTGCAACAGTTAAAGGGTTAAAATTATTTTTAAATCAAACAAAAAAAAACCTATAAAGAAAATATTAGCTGAGAAAAGAAAACTTAGCAAAAACTTTTTTATTAAAACAAGAAAAATATCTGATGCAAAAATTATTATTATTATTTTTCGGCAAAACTGATTGGCACAAACATGCTTAAGAGTGCAACAGTTAAAGGGTTTGCGTAATACAAAAAAATATTTTTAATTTCAAACAAATAAGAAAAAGGTTGTCTGAGAAAAAATTTTGATGGCTGAAACGTTTTCAATGAAATAAGTAAAATATCTGATGTGAAAGGAATTTTCTTCAAATGATACTTTTTGAAAAAATATGGAATGTGCTACAGTTAAGAGACTAACATAATAAATTATTTTTAATTCTAACAAAAATCAATCAAATATATAGTGATCAGAAACTTTAAATATAGTTACATCATGTATGGCTTGATCAGACATTCTTGGAGGCGCATTTTTCATTTTGACTGTGTGGCCAGATGGTAAAGGAGATCTTTCCAAGTGTTCAGAAACATTAAATGTTCCTAAAAAGATAAATATCTTATTAGCAATTTTATTTTCACACAGAAAACGTAATTTAGAATATAAAGCATTTTATATATAAATACCCTTTTCAACTTTAATTTTTTTCACATTTATTCCAAACATAAATTAGAAAACGATAATGTGAGTCACAAAAAAAATTTCTAAACTAGATATATATTTTTTGTTACTTTAAAATTTACTTTATATATATATATATATATATATATATATACTTTTATAAGTACTAACATACATACATACTTAAATCTGGAGAAAAAAATCCCTGTGTTTTCCCTGTACATATTATACACAATATATTAAGACGAAGCACAATTACTGTGCTCTTGTGTGAACTATATTCATAAGACTGTATTAGTTTTAATTGCTGTTAAAACTTAGAAAAAAAACATGGTTTGTAAAGCGGCTGTAAATGGACTATTCTATTTAGGACCAATATCGGAAAATAACGACTCTTTGAAACCTTATTGAGCTAAGATTCGTGAACATTTGTCCAATGAGGGCCCAAGTTATTTTGTTGCTAAGGTATATATATATATATATATATATATATATATATATATATATATATATATATATATATATATATATATATATATATATATATATATATATATATTTATAGAGAGACAGAGAGAGAGAAAGAGATGGATAGATACATACATAAACATATAGATAGAAATTACCTTCATTTTGTGTTTTTTCCACAGTTCTACTATCAACTATCTTCTTTGATTCTTGACTAGCATCGATAGACTTCAAAGTTAAACGAATAAAACGATTACCTAGTGAAAGATAAAATTAAATATAAAAGGTTTACAACAAAGTAAAGGTTAATACTTTGCTCTAGTAGACTAAAGTGAAAAATAACAAGAATAAATTAACATACTATAGTTTCAGTTCTACAAACAAAAACCTTCCACAAAGACCTCCATCAAATGAAGGTAGAGAAACAAAGAGACGAAGATGTATAAAGTGGTTTAACCAATAGGGACAAAGAAAACAAGTTAGTGCAAGGAAATAACAATGAGGAGATAAAAAACAGGTATGTGAGGATCTTGCGGAAATCCCAGGATGCAAAAGGTTAAATTAAAATAGATTTCCAAATACTGAGAAACAGTGAAATGCTCAAAAGATCATTAACTGAATTATTAGAACTTTTTTAAACATATTAAGACATCCAAATATCAAATTCGCAAACTGAAGAGCAGTGTTGAATGATTTTAGTGAAAAATCAAACCTGTGATTAGAATTCCAACTATGTAGAGTTATAAAAGATAGTTTAATGTCCTTATTTTAGACATACCCTTCATATTTTTTAAGTCGAAGTTTAAAGATATGTTTAGTTTGTTCAATATACACCAAACCACATTAAAATGCAATTTGATAAATACCCCAGCTATTAATAAGAGCAGTAAGGTCTTTAAAATAGGTGAAACTTAGTTTATTTAGAGATGGGGGAAAATGACTTTAAACTTAAATTTATTAAAAATGTTTGATTTTGATTCAACTTTGACTAAAAGAATACGAAAGATACGTCCAAAACAATAAACTTTCTTCTATCGTCTACACAGTAGAAATTGTAACAACAAGTTTGATTTTTCTTCGTCTAAAATCATTCAGCACTGCTCTTCCCCTTATGAACTTAATTTTCGGGACTCTTTTTATGCTTTGAAAAATTCTAATAGTTTAGTTGATGATCCTTCAAGCTTTTCAACATTTCCAAGTATTTGGAAATCCATTTTAATTTAAACTTTTGCACCCTGGGGTTCCTGCCAAATACCCTCACACCTGTTTCTTATCTTCCCATTTCATATTTCCTTGTTCAAATTTGTTTCCCTTATCTCTATTGGTTACACCACTTTACACATGTTTGTCTCTTTACCTATCTACCTTAATTTGATGTTCAGACACTGAGGAAGGTTCTTGCTTATAGGACTGAACAGAAAACAGAAGTTATAAAGAAGTTCAGAACAGAAGTTATAAAGTGAGATATGAAATTGTTATATTGTGAGTATACCAAAATGCAGTAAATATTTATTTATAGTAAAAAAGCACTGAACGAATTTTAACAAAGCATTCATTTATTTTAATAAGAATTAGGCAGCTAACAGAATAAATGATAGTAATAAAACTAACAAATACATTAAGGTATGTTTTGAAATAGTTCTATAAAAGTAAAAAATGCATTAAGAATAATGTGCCTGCTTCAAAACATCTATTTTCGTTAAATAACGTATGTGAAGTTAACTATAATAACCACATGTTTTAATTTGAAAATAAAAAAAGGCAAGAAATTAATATTTCACAAATAAAAGTGAAAGAAAAAATTTCTGAACAAGAACAGCATGATTGACAAGTCTACCATAACCTTCAAAAAGAAATTTAAAAAGACTGTGAAAGCATTCTTTTAATCTAATGAACATGTATGGTATTTCATGCCAAGTTAAATATGACAACGCAATATATAAATTTAGATATCAATGTAAAGCAATCCATATTTTGCAATTTTTTTTTTTTTAACCATAGATGGGACCACCTAGTAGCATTATCCAAAAATAAAGTTTTGGATAATACTGCCAGGTGGATAATCTAAAAAGTACATTCAAATACTTATTCCCAAGCAGAGATACCCTTTAAAATTTTATTTTGGAGTTGCAAAACATCTTTTGTTATTAGCAGTGTTAGAGCATTACAATACAATTAATTTTACTAATTCAGGATTCATTAATGAAGTATAATTCTTAAACTCACAACATTCACAGATGTATTTGCATCTCATTTCTATGACCTTCAGGCACAAAAAACAGCTTAACAAACATGTAATTAACAATTTCAGCAAAAAATTTACAAAATTTCACTCCAATTAAAACTTGAAAAGAGAGAAACTCCAATCTGATACGTGAAACACACCTTTAAATGTGAATTGGTCAACTTTGCCACTTAAGAAAATAATCGAGGGGATCATGCAATCTTCATTCATTTGAAGGAAATTCATGATGTTTCACATAGAATAATGTGCAGTAACACAAAAAAAAGAATGATTTAAATAATTTCCTTAAAACTTTTACTAAATTAGGGTAACTATACTGAAATAAATGGTTAAGTGCTTTTAACAAGCTGCTAACCCTTCCGGAAATAGCCAAAAGATAAAAAAAAGTGCCTTCTCTAGCTTGCATTCATGAGTTTATACATACTAAAGATAACAATAAAAAAAAGTAATACAAGACTAATACAAGAGTATGGTATTGAGATCACGTCCGTGTGATCTTGAACTACCCTAGCCTGTTTGATATACGATACTGTGGGCCTTTAAGGGAGAATCTTAAAGGCTCACAGTAGCTACAAAGGCCTGTTTTAAAGGGGAAGGTTGTAATACAAAGCATAGGCTGAATTAGAGACATAAAATTCATACAATAAAGGATTTTATATTAGTCATTAAATGCAAAGATTACCAACCCATAAAAGCATTTTTCTTCCTCATAGCAACAACAGCTTCAGCATGAGATGAGAATTCAACTTCACTCACAGCAGAAGTTCTACCAGATGCATCCGATTTCAAGTACACTGCTTTTGGTTTTATGCCTAATGGCTTGAAAAACTAAAGAAAAAAATACATGCTTTATATATCTACCTAATATTAACACTATCAAAGAAATAATTTCAAATGTGTGTAATTTACATCAATAACATCTCCTTCTTTAGTTTCATAATCTAAACCTCGCATCTGAACAACATGAGCTCTACTATTGCAATATCTCATAAAGATTGAAGGGTATCCACCTACAAATAAATAGAAGTAGTTATAAATTTAATTAAATGCTATAAAAAAAAAACTAGAATGGTATTTTTTTCAATGCAGTAAACCCTAGTAAGTGATTCCACTTAGACGTTTTAATGCTAAAAATACGCCAAAAAGCATAAAGTGAATGCTAAAGATAACTTTTAGCTTTCAATGGAAGCCACAATTTTCTAGCAAGAAAAGAAGGCGCTTCAGCATTTGTTGGCAAATTTATGATTCAACTTTAAAAATACATAAATAAAATTTATTTTTATTCTTCATTAATAGTTACAAGGAAAAATCAGAATAATAATGAGTACCAAATTACATTGTTTTTCGTTGATGAAGATGTTTAATCAGTCCTAATTAAAAACCTTGATTGTTCAAATATAACTCTTCTAAATTGAAATTCAATGTTCTGTATATCAAAAGACAATAATTATGAATGTGCATATTAATAGATGGATAAAAAGGCACAGAATTCAAGTTTTAAACTGGTATCTGTTTTTAGTAAAAAGAAATTTTCAAGTCCTGGTTTCTAAGAATAGGATTCATTCCAGACAAGGTTCGTGAGGTGCCCAGAGATTTTTAACATGTATTGTATATTTTTAATGCATTATTGTGACACGTGAATTTCGAATTGGAGTTGTTTTTTATGTATTCGATAAGCCAAGATTGTTGCAATTCCTTGTCATTTACTGATCCTTTTTTTTTTTTTTTTGGCTATTTCCACTTGTTTTTTCTTATTTTGAATTTTTTTTTTTTTTTGGCACTTTTTCAATGACCTGGCAAAAAATAATACTAACAATAAATTAAGTAAAAAACTACAACAAGTTTTTAAACTTAAAATTTAGCACTTTTTCAGAATGTCACTAGGTTACCAATACCATTGAGCTTTTATTAAACCATGCGGAAACGCAGCTCTTAGATCAAACCGGTAAATGATAGAGAAAAAAAAATTAGTGGTAGCGTAATTCAAGATTAACTGAAGATGAAATAATTTCAAAATTAAAATACTTAAATTATATAATAAATATTAACTTTATTAAACATTACAACCATAAGAAACTATTAATTTTATTACATAGACATACATATTTTGCTCTGCAACAAGGAAACATGAATGGAATTAGGATATAGAATCCAACTACGCACAATATTTCGAAACACCATATTTAATATATATATAACTAATTAAAATTATTTTTATTTCGATTTAAAATTACAAATTTTCAGTTTACGCAATGTTTGTTTATTTCAGCGAGTTTATTTACAATCAAAATGATTTAGTTACAGTTGCAAGTACAATTTTTTTTTCCATGCAAAGTTTTTTTTTCATCATCTCTTACGTTATTTCTTTCTCTGTATGGAATGGATAAATACTTATTGATTTTTAATTAAAAAAATAGTTAAAGAATTTTTGAAATTACGAATAACGAAATTTTAATATCTAATTGAAATGGCTCTTATTCTATACAGAAATAGTCAATGAAAATACTTGAAAAAAAGTAACCTCAACTTTAACTATAATAAATAAAAACAAATAAATTGTTATATATTTTTTTTTAAAAATTACAACACTTTATGTTTTTCATCTATTCTATGTATAAATATTCTTGTAGATTTCTTAATATTGCCGATAACATTCAATAACGCATTTTAAAACTTAAATATTGTAAAACCTATCATGTCTAGTTAGATAGTGAATAGAAGACTACGCATATATATAAAAGAATGCTCAGAAAACTCTTACTGAACACATAGCTTACTGTAATAAAAAAAAATTAGGGTAGATAATTAAACTCGCCTTAACATATAATCAACCACTTTGTTATGACAGCAACTAGAAACTAAACTTCATGGACATGGCCCGTTCTCATTTAGCCAAAAACCTCTATCTTGATTAACTACTTCCTTGGAGACCATGGCTTGTTTATTATAATAATACAGAAAGTGCCTACTTGTTCTAGTCCTAAACGTTCCTGCTGAAACTTCTTATGTAGGTGTCTATAAGCTTTATGCCATTATTTTAATTTTCAATATTTACATTAATTATTTTTCTTGGTTATTCCCTCATGTTTGTTTTACTGACTTCTTCAATGTTTAGAAAGAAATGCAAAAGATAATAATTCTATGAAAAACCTTATAATTTTGTTATTTCCATTATGTGTATGCACTTATTATTTTGAATATTATTATTCCAATTTATGTTTCCTGACCTGATTAATTAGGAAGATTGGGGATATTTCCGTATCATGATCAGTCACGCCAACTACAATCGTCAAGTTGCCAAATAGATTTTAAACTTGCAATTTTTTTAAAAATGAAGCATGTGGATGTTAGACTTGGGGTGGCTAGGAGTTATATATTTAGAGTTGGTCCCTTTCTGTGATGTTATTTTTAGTTTCTCCTGGGTTGCTGCCCAGAATTCCGTGATTATTCTGCCACAGATCATGATACGGAAATCACCCTGGAAGATTTTTGTATAAGTCAGTGTTTTCATCATAGAAAAAAAATGGGTGAGAATTTCTCACCCTTTCTCAAAAACAAGGTGAGATTTCTAAAAACTTCTCAAAAAGTTAGCTTTCTCAAAAAGTTAAGTGAGATTTCTAAAAACTAAAAAAGACACAAAAACTCTTGAAAAAAAATCATTTCTTTAATTATAATACATTTTTAACATCTTATATTTTTTAAAGCATTGAATATTTTTGGTGCATCATCATAGATGATTTTGCCTTTACAAGGTATTTGTCCATCTTACATTAGCCAGGGGTCTGTCCAGACATTTTGTGAAAGGTCCGTTTTTCGTGAAATTGTGAAAAAATTACTCACATTCTTTCAACCAGGGTCCGCTTTTATGAATTTGTGCAAATAGGGTCCGTTATAGCAACAAAAAAAATTTTCAAGGAGTTTTTAAATTGTATAGACATACAAGATTATGCTCAACACTGTAAAATTGTAATTAAGAAAAATTAAATTTTAAAAACTAAACAACAATTGCTCCTTCTAAATTAGAGATGCAACATACAAATATTTGGTATTTAGCCTATACTGCTGAATGCAGAATATTAATTTCGGACGAATAATGGAAGAATCGTCTGCCGAAGACAAAACTTAATTCGTTAGCATCCATCTTTCTTGTTTTCTGCCCTGGAAAGGGTTTATTCGATTAACAAAATAATAATGAAGATAAACAAATTTGTGAAGGGTCCGATTAAAAATGCAAGAAATTCGCAAATTTTGAAATTGATTTATAGATAGCGCGAATTTCTCGCGGTAATTTTAAATTTTGGGGCAATGATCTTTCGGTATTTATGCTAAAGTATTCACCAAGTCGTGGGGATTTTCTTTCAATAAGAGCACAGGGTTTAACTTGTAGCCACCTTGGGCAAACCTTTACATGTTTTTTTTTTTTTTTTTTGGAAATAAAAAAAAACTTTTTCAAGTTAAAAATCCATTTGAAAATTTTATAATATTTTATACATTACTAAGTGGCCAACCCAAATCTAAGTTTAGAATTATCATTGTTCAACTTTGTAACCTTGTTATTTTGAACCAGCCTTGAAGACAAGGGAACTACTAGGACAAACTAGCCTTCGTGGAAGACTTTGATAAAACTAACCGGCATTTTTGTTACACAGAAAAAAAAGCACCCTTTATTAGCCTAATGGCCAGTAGAATCTCATCCATTTTCCGTCCCCCACTAAGTATAATTTTTTATCAGCATTATGGTCGGTGCGAGCCAAGAGCAGAATTCATATAAAAAATCCACCGCTGAGATTCAAACCTGAGTCACCTCGTTGGGAAGCAAACACTCCCTGAGCCATGTTACTCCACGCAGGCAAATTTTTCCCAACTTGATACAGGAGTTCCCTTATCTTCTGGATTGGGTTCAAAATTACAAGGCTATGTGGTTGAGCATAAGTAGTTATAAACCCAAAAATTTTGTCGGCTGTTCAACAACGGCTATAAAATAAAAAAAGTAACTAATTATGCAGTTATTGTTCTCTTTCTGCAGTAACTCACTGCTTTAGATTTCCCTATTTTTCTCAACCTGTGAAGAGACACCAGTAAAAAATAAATATATTTATGAAAATTTCATTTTAAAGATTTACTATTTAGTAGATAAATTGGTTTTTATCGACTGACAAATTAATAACTTATAAATATTATAAACTGTTTTTATTTCTTTTGTAATTTTCAAATAATATTAAACATATATGAAATATTGTATTGTTTTGAGAAAAAAATAAGAAGCAAAAGTTGTTTTTAATAAACATTTTGAATAAATCCTATTATTCTAAAATGTTATTACATTAAAATGTATGAATTTAGACCAGAAACATAAAATCTATCATTGTGTAGAGCCCCGTGGCAGAATCGGAGCGACACGACGACATTGTTGTAGAATGTTACAGAGTTCTTGCAGAAAGATTTTTCTTTCGAAAGGTCAAAAAAAGAGATTGCATTTCATTTTTATAGAAATTTACACGTAATATTTGAATAATACATTTAGATAATCACTTTATTAAAAGCTCAATTTACGCCGATAGTATCGTAAATCGGTGTAATGTTTCGATTGTATTTTCGGCAGTTATTGATTTTCACATGAATTTTAAGTATCCCGATATATTTCAAACAATATGGAAAGTTTGAATCGTGCATTTGAGTATTTACTTTTTAAGCTAATAATTCTATTGAAATATTGGCAGTTATTGCTATTGATTTCTCATTTTTAAATCCGATATTTCTTGAAGGATATTTTTTATTACAACAACCGAATCTCTAAACGAAACACACGCATTTGAGAAGTCCAATCCGCACAATTTTGTCGTTGATCTTTTTTTCGGCAATTATTCGATCAATTAACAAAACATGAAGGAAATAATTTGCACCCACTCCCCAACAAAATGTGAGAATATCACCCATAATATTAGAATAAGCAATTATTACTTGTTCCATTTAAAAAAATTATCGTTTTTTTTTTTTTTTTTTTGTAAACACA